>NC_064670.1:35338176-35668176 GCF_943734685.1 Anopheles coluzzii | reverse complement strand
TGACCGGTGTTTCATTTCTCGCTTATTTCAATACTCTCTCTAGTTGCTGATTGGTTTATAGCTTCGGAATACCCTTATTTAAGGTATTTGAAGAAATCTATTTATCACCAATTGATATAAGAAGTAAAATAAATCAATAAATTTGGTGTCCATCCCCAAGTGCCACAAATCCACTAAACGACCGCTAAACGGCTTCTAAACGACTCAAGTTCTCTACCTAAACGGAATATAGAAAGACTTCGTTTAGCAGACGGCAAACGACTCGTGCATTCTAAAAATAGCAAAAAAGCTGGTGGCGCTCTTTGTTGGTGGGATACCCCAACCAGTTGAGCTTCATCGCTTGGAGGAGAGCTTTCTCATTTTCTCTGTACTGTTGTACGGTTTCGCATTGAAGTTATGCATCGCTAGAACTAGAACGGCGATACGATTGTTTAAATACTAAACTCCAACGGAAACCACCAGCACTGAAGCAAGTGAGATTTGATTAACGGTCGTTGGTGTTGATATCCACGTATCTGACCCACACGACCATTCATATAGATTTTTGCTCATAATATTAGAAGGCTATATAGGTCATGATTAGATGAAACTTGTCGAAACACATTGCAAGAAAATGACAGCAAATATAATGATGAGTTGTAATGAGCCATCTATTGAGCAAAAACCAATGAGAAGCTATGGAGCTTTCGTTTTTTTTCTATGGATATTTGATTTTCCAGTCGTTTAAGCTTAATCTGTGGCGCTTGGGACCCTAGAATAGTTTCGAGCCGAAACGGATTCCCGGTGTCACCAGGTCCATCAAGGAAATATATTTGTTTATTGTGTGTCTCCTCTCCACTGGATTGTTCTGTCAAACCGTATTTGTCCACTGCTGCGGTAATTACATAATACACACTTCGTTGTTCGTTGTTTACTCGGTTCACGTTTACTAATACGTTTTCCTGCACATCGAAAGCATATGAGTGCTCCAGGGAAAATATTTCGGCAGCGGATATGTCACATTGTAGCAGGTTTGGCTGTATCTGTACAAAGTCGCCTGAATGCGGCATACTCGGAAACATCGTCAGCGCCATCCACGGCGTCTTTCGCACAGGTACTGATTAATGAGTCGTAGCGCTTTGAGGTTCTCGACAGCTCGCAGTAGCCAATTCTGTTCGGAGTTTTCGACGGTGTACTGATCCTTTGAGCCGGTCTCGTAGTACAGTTGTCAACTCGTACGACTTAACAACATGCCCGTCATGGGTTCAATCCCCAAATGGACCGTGCCGCCATACGTAGGACTGACTATCCTGCTATGGGGGGAAATCTATTAGTCACTGAAAGCCAAGCCCACAAGTGGGTACAGACAGGCCTTGACCGACAACGGTTGTTGAGCCAAAGAAGAAGAAGAAGACTGATCCTGAATTTGTGTATTTGCGGCCTTACATAACTTTATACACGTATGGACGATATTTGAATGATTGTTTATTGATATGTCGCAGGGAATATATGTTGAGAAAAACACAACTGCTTTATTCCTTAGTTCAGAATGGAATCGTCTTTATTCACTCTGATCGAGTCTTGCAATGTTACTGCGTTATGCGTGTTACTATGCAACATCTCCCCCCTTAATTCACCAATACGGTTCAAACCTGGCTGGTGGCCTACGAATTCTTCGAGGTCTTTCCGCTTTCACAGGTTGAGCAGAAGATGCAGGCATCGGTGGAGTGGCTTGAGTAGTAACTGTGGACGATGATGTTTGCCAATTTTCTCCTTCAATTTCTTCAGCGGACTCTTCATCAGCTGAATAGTAATGTTCTTGTTCAGTCATTTCAATTGAGTTTTCAACTGCCTGTGGAGTTCCCAATTCAAATTCGTCAAAGAAAATAGTTAACAAATTTCCAGTGTCGTGACAATTTCTATTTCCACACGATGTTTCCTCCTGTAGACGCTTCTTCAGTTGATTTCCATGTGAGCGAATAATTCGCTGGTTGTCTTCCAAAAACACGTTGTAATTCACTCTACCGACTCGTTCGACTATTGATGCCGGTTTCCACTCCCAGTAATTATTGCGGTGGACTTGGGCATAAACCGCTTCTCCAGGAGCGAAGAATTTTCTACCAGCTTCTGGCTTTTCATTTCGTGACCGTGAAACTGGAGGTAGTAATAATGACTGAACTGTTCGAATAGGCCGCTGAAACATCAATTCAGCTGGAGACTTATCTGGTGTAGGTGTGGTTCGATAAACTTGCAAAAAAGTCTGCAAAGCTTCATCTAAAGCCTCTCCTCTTGCTCGAATTTTTCGCAATGTACGCTTTAGTGTGTCCACGAAACGTTCTGCCAAACCGTTTGACTGCGGATGGTATGGTGCAGTACGGATGTGACAAATACCCAATTGTTTGCAAAATGCTTGGAATTCAAAGCTGGTGAACTGCGTACCATTATCAGAGACTATAGTTTCTGGAACACCAAACGTAGCGAATGATTGCGTTAAAAACTTGATAGTTGTCTTTGCTGTTGTAGTTTTGGTTGCATATACTTCTGGCCATTTTGTATATGGATCAACTACAACCAAAAAATACACGCCATCTACAGGACCGGCATAGTCCACGTGTACCCGTGACCATGGCTTTTCCGGCACAGGCCAAGATTCAGGTGTTTCTTTGATTGGTGCTTTGCCAGCAGTGCAACATGAAGTACAACGCCGGACAAAGTTTTCGATATCGACATCCATTCCCGGCCAGAAAACGAAACTTCGAGAAATGGATTTCATTCGCACCATTCCAGGATGACCGCGATGGAATTGTTGCAGTACCTTTTTCCTGTAAATGTTTGGAACAACAACTCTGTTGTGAAACAAGATACATCCATCTACATGCGTTAACGATTCTTTTCGTGTGTAATACGAACGAATGTCTTGATTTTTGATTGACGACGCTTCGTTCGGCCAGCCTTCCCGGATGAATTTCAAAACAGCTTGCAGTGTTTCGTCCAATCTTGTTGCTTTTTGAATGTCAGCAAATGATACTGGTACTTGTTTCAATGATTCGTGCATGACGTTTTGAATATCCTCTTCAAGTGAAATCGAAGCTACAACGTAATCTTCCTCTGGTTGCTTGCAACGGTCGATTAGCCTTGATAGCATGTCAGCGCACCCAAACTCGGTGGTTGAAACATATTCGATGGTAAAATCGTAGTTTAATAACATCAATGCCCACCGTTGGAGTTACTATGCAACATTCATGGTTTGTCGTTTTTCGTCCAACGCCTACATCGATGAATCGCTATGTCGGAGGAAAGTGTGCGGAAAAATCAACACGGTACAAAAATCATTCAAGCTATCTCCTCTAACATCAACTCACTAACCAACATCATCTCACTATGGAGTGAAAAAGTAACGCTCTATAGTGAGAGATTGAAAATGAGAACCTTTTTGTAAAATTTGTTATAGGATATGCCAAAAATGTTCTCAAATGTGTTGTTTAACTTTAAGTTAGGATGCTGCATTGTTGATTTTTTCGCAAATTAACATTTTGATGCATTTATGAGAAGTGTCCATCTTACCCGCAGTGTCCGTCTTTACCTACCTTCCCCTACTGGAAAGAACAAAGTTTTATGCAGCTTCCCTGAAAATTTGAAGATATTTCAATAACTAAAACAGAAGATATTATTGGAATTATAGTAAGCCGTATTTGGGTTATGAGTAATTTAATTATAGTAACCTATGAATTTGTGTAGCTATAAGTTTTTGTATGAAATACATTTCATTCTGTTTCTAACCGTACCAAGCTGGTGGACTGCACTACTTCCAATAGATATGATCAATTTATCATCCAGAAATGCTAATATAATCTGGCCACACTGGCCCCCAGTGCAAAAGCTCGCTCGAAAGGTCAATAACCGTCGCAAAACGTCAAAAACGACCGTCGCCAGCGCCTCGAAATCGTTGCGAGTTTCGCTCGCTGGCGACGTCGGTTTGCAGTACATGCGACGCCGGTTTTGACGTTTTGCGACGGTTTTGCGACGGTGGCCGCCAAAAAGCTCGCCTTGCCCTGTGGGCAAAGTGACCAGAAATACCGGTGTATATATATATCTAGGGTTTGAAGGAAAAAATCTAAATTTTTTAATCATCGAACTACAAAACTCAGCCAAACAATTAAATCAATCTAAATAATCTAGTGAAAACCAAATGACAGCATGTACAATAAAATCGTATCCAATGGAGCACTGCTGCGGCCCTGAGTGGTCGCGTGGAGCCCCGAGAAAAAGAACTTGTCACCACTGAAAAAAAAAATGTGCATCGTAGTCCTTCTTTGGCTTAGAATTCCAATTTTCAGATCGACACTTCAGAAAAATCTTCATTTGTGTAATTGATGAACCAAATTTAATCCATATCCTTAATAAAGGATGCATATTCTCGTGAGATGGAACTTTATTTTTAGCGCATTAGCACCCCCCCCCCCTCCCCTATCTCGCTTAACACTTCTTTCGCTTTTACTTCTTTGAAGTTTCGAGTTTTTACCTACCAAAAACTACCGATAAAATTTTGATGCGCCTACCGAAAACCGCCAAGCAGCTGTGGGCGCGAGGCTTTAACAGCCATTTTGCAGTGTTTTGTGTAGTTGTTAATGGTGAAACTAGTCGTAGAAGCTATATAAAACAAAGATGAGGTACATAGTGAATGAACATGGTTGTCGTTTTCATTAAAGTTGAGTGCAAAGTTACAATGTTGATATTAACCCTTCTGCTCGTACGCCAACGATCACCAGGTTTCGGTGAAACATGAATTTGCTATTCATAAAAAGAGCGGTAAGTACGGATTTAATTATCGCTATTAAAAATGTGTGCCAAGCATTTAGATGTTCAGTATTTTGAACGCAGAATAGATTGAAACAAAGATTTCATGCATGATTCCAGAAAACTACAAGATAAACCTTATTCAACCATGTAGGAACTCCCCCGATGTGCTTCCACCACAATCTATTCACGGTATCTTACGTGCCATTGAATTTTTGTTTACTGGATTTGGCGCAACAATCGCTATCGATCTAGTCGGGCAGCCTAAGCAACCAATGCGATTGGCTTGCTGTGACTTCTTGATGACTGTTGGTGTACTCATAGCAGGATAGTATGTCCCGCTTATAGGGGTTCGGTCCATACGGGACTTGAAAACATGAATGGCATCTTGTTAGGTCGGTTGCTGCAGCTAAAATCCTAACCGTCTTATTTTCGTACGGGACAAAAATAGAATGATTTGAAGTCAATATTCTTCATCATAATACCTTACCTCTTACCTTACTGCTGACGGTGCTGTGTTAATCTTGATTGCCTGTTCCAAATTCTTTATTTTATTTTTTTGGACGTATGTTAAGAAGGATCGTCGCTAACCATATGTACATCATTGTACAAGGATTGGATGACGGAAAAGTCCTGCATGATGATTTTTCTTCTGCTTTGGCACAACAACCGTTGTCGGTCAAGGCCTGCCTGTTCCACTAGTGGGCTTGGCTCTCTGTGACCTATTGATTACTCATAGCAGGATTGTCAGTCCTGGGTATGGGGGCACGGTACATTCGGTACACGATACATAACGATTATAATTCGAGGATGAAGCAATACGGCCGGGCCGTCCCTACTGAACCATAAACAATAAATAAATAATTCGAGGATGAATAATTGATTTGGGCCGGCATCGTAGTACAGTCGTCAACTCGTACGACTTAACAACAAGCCCGTCATGGGTTCAATCCCCAAATAGACCGCGCCGCCATACGTAGGACTGACTATCCTGCTATGGGGGGAATCAATTAGTCACTGAAAGCCAATCCCACAAGTGGGTACAGGCAGGCCTTGACCGACATCGGTTGTTGAGCCAAAGAAGAAGAAGAAGATTAATTGATTAAGGCAGACATGTCAAACATATGGCCCGCATAATTTTGGCAGTTATTTGAATGAAGCAGAAATAGATTGTAAATTATAAGATAAGAAAACTGGGTATATTGTTGTTTATCCCCTGAAGAAGAAGGTTTCAACAGTCAAGGTTTTCAATTGTCAATTATCAATTATTCAATTATCGAAGAGGGAGGTAAGTTACCCATAGTTACTTGTTTGGGAAGGTATCCGCGAAGATGGCATGTAGCAAGAGTTTTAGTAGTTGTTTCCAGAGAGCACTCTAAAGTCGGACTACCAATATTTTCACCCATTTTAAGACTTTGAGGCTTTCTGGAAAGTTCGGAAATCATGTAATGGAATACCACTTTCTTCACTTCATTGATGAGGGTACAGTCTGTTCCCGAGTTGCGCGGTTTATGCGGTCCCAAGGAATCTGCGTATCTCGAATATCCGCGTATGTCGAATTTTGTGGTATTCGGCCAAAACAAAATTGGTTACTCGATATTTTTTTATTAAATTTAGTACTTTTATACACTTTATCATTTAATAAATACGATTCGCGCAGAAAATTCTTATCATTCTGGCATTCTGGATTGATTTTTTAGCAAAAATGTAATTTATGCTGCATTGTACAGTTCTTGAAGCAAATTGTACTGATTTGGCATCTGATCTGTCAAATATTGAAAATCGCGTATCTCTGAATACGCGTAAGTCAAGAACCGCGTAACTCGGCAACAGATTGCACTCTTAAGATATGGTTATATAGCATATAGCAGTCAAAAATAGGTATGAACTGTATGCCTGCGCCTAAACGTATGGTCCAAAACAGCCGAAGTCATACAAAATCATGAAAATGTCTGCGCCCTTGTGTTCCGGCGTCCTCGTGAAGTTAACCGAGCCGTACCGAACAGTTGTGTTCGATAAATATGTGTGCGTATCAGGTAGCAGCATTTGTACTGCTTACCTGCCGTATGCCGCTGTGATACCGAGCGAGACGCATAGACAACGCATCAAAAGGACATGTGTAGCCGTGAGGAAATTTTTCTGTGTCTCTTTTGCCTTGTCCTTTCCTTTAGATCCTGATGAGTGAAGCATGCATTCCTTTCGGGTACGTTCGGGGTATTAGCTGTGTCCCTCTCATGTTAATGGGTAAGATAGAATCGTATGCCATCGGCTCTGCATTCGGGCGTGGGCAGGCCCGTGGACGCTGTCTGTTCGCACACTATAAGGTCGACTGTATGCTGGTAGTCTCTTTTCCTCTACAAATGGTCACATATCACGCAAAAGTTTTTGCGACAATCGCAGAAGTTTTTGCAATACTTTTTGCGACAATCGCAAAAGTTTTTGCGACAATCGCAAAAGTTTTTGCGAAAATCGCAGAAGTTTTTGCGACAATCGCAGAAGTTTTTGCGACAATCGCAGAAGTTTTTGCGACAATCGCAGAAGTTTTTGCAACAATTATTGCGACAATCGCAGAAGGTTTTGCGACAATCGCTGATGTTTTTGCGACAATCGCAGAAGTTTTTGCGACAATCGCAAAAGTCGCAGAAGTTTTTGCGACAATCGCAAAAGTCGCAGAAGTTTTTGCGACAATCGCAAAAGTCGCAGAAGTTTTTGCGACAATCGCAAAAGTCGCAAAAGTTTTTGCGACAATCGCAAAAGTCGCAGAAGTTTTTGCGACAATCGCAAAAGTCGCAAAAGTTTTTGCGACAATCGCAAAAGTCGCAGAAGTTTTTGCGACAATCGCAAAAGTCGCAAAAGTTTTTGCGACAATCGCAAAAGTCGCAGAAGTTTTTGCGACAGTCGCAAAAGTCGCAGAAGTTTTTGCGACAATCGCAAAAGTCGAAAAAGTCGCAAAAGTTTTTGCGACAATCGCAAAAGTCGCAGAAGTTTTTGCGACAATCGCAAAAGTCGCAAAAGTTTTTTGCGACAATCGCAAAAGTCGAAAAAGTTTTTGCGACAATCGCAAAAGTCGCAGAAGTTTTTGCGACAATCGCAAAAGTCGCAGAAGTTTTTGCGACAATCGCAAAAGTCGCAAAAGTTTTTGCGACAATCGCAAAAGTCGCATAAGTTTTTGGGACAATCGCAAAAGTCGCAGAAGTTTTTGCGACAATCGCAAAAGTCGCAGAAGTTTTTGCGACAATCGCAAAAGTCGCAAAAGTTTTTGCGACAATCGCAAAAGTCGCAGAAGTTTTTGCGACAATCGCAAAAGTCGCAAAAGTTTTTGCGACAATCGCAAAAGTCGCAAAAGTTTTTGCGACAATCGCAAAAGTCGCAAAAGTCGCAGAAGTTTTTGCGACAATCGCAAAAGTCGCAAAAGTGTTTGCGACAATCGCAAAAGTCGCAAAAGTTTTTGCGACAATCGCAAAAGTCGCAAAAGTCGCAAAAGTGTTTGCGACAATCGCAAAAGTCGCAGAAGTGTTTGCGACAATCGCAAAAGTCGCAGAAGTTTTTGCGACAATCGCAAAAGTCGAAAAAGTCGCAAAAGTTTTTGCGACAATCGCAAAAGTCGCAGAAGTTTTTGCGACAATCGCAAAAGTCGCAAAAGTTTTTGCGACAATCGCAAAAGTCGAAAAAGTTTTTGCGACAATCGCAAAAGTCGCAGAAGTTTTTGCGACAATCGCAAAAGTCGCAAAAGTCGCAGAAGTTTTTGCGACAATCGCAAAAGTCGCAAAAGTTTTTGCGACAATCGCAAAAGTCGCAAAAGTGTTTGCGACAATCGCAAAAGTCGCAAAAGTGTTTGCGACAATCGCAAAAGTCGCAGAAGTTTTTGCGACAGTCGCAAAAGTCGCAAAAGTTTTTGCGACAATCGCAAAAGTTGAAAAAGTTTTTGCGACAATCGCAAAAGTCGCAGAAGTTTTTGCGACAATCGCAAAAGTCGCAGAAGTTTTTGCGACAATCGCAAAAGTCGCAAAAGTGTTAGCGACAATCGTAGAAGTCGCAAAAGTTTTTGCGACAATCGCAAAAGTCGCAAAAGTTTTTGCGACAATCGCAAAAGTCGCAAAAGTTTTTGCGACAATCGCAAAAGTCGCAGAAGTTTTTGCGACAATCGCAAAAGTCGCGAAAATCGCAGAAGTTTTTGCGACAATCGCAAAAGTCGCAAAAGTGTTTGCGACAATCGCAAAAGTCGCAAAAGTCGCAGAAGTTTTTGCGACAATCGCAAAAGTCGCAAAAGTGTTTGCGACAATCGCAAAAGTCGCAGAAGTTTTTGCGACAATCGCAAAAGTCGCAAAAGTGTTTGCGACAATCGCAAAAGTCGCAGAAGTTTTTGCGACAATCGCAAAAGTCGCAAAAGTTTTTGCGACAATCGCAAAAGTCGCAAAAGTGTTTGCGACAATCGCAAAAGTCGCAAAAGTCGCAGAAGTTTTTGCGACAATCGCAAAAGTCGCAAAAGTTTTTGCGACAATCGCAAAAGTCGCAAAAGTGTTTGCGACAATCGCAAAAGTCGCAGAAGTTTTTGCGACAATCGCAAAAGTCGCAAAAGTTTTTGCGACAATCGCAAAAGTCGCAGAAATTTTTGCGACAATCGCAAAAGTCGCGAAAATCGCAGAAGTTTTTGCGACAATCGCAAAAGTCGCAAAAGTTTTTGCGACAATCGCAAAAGTCGCAAAAATAGCAGAAGTTTTTGCGACAATCGCAAAAGTCGCAAAAGTTTTTGCGACAATCGCAAAAGTCGCAAAAGTTTTTGCGACAATCGCAAAAGTCGCAAAAATCGCAGAAGTTTTTGCGACAATCGCAAAAGTCGCAGAAAGTTTTGCGACAATCGCAAAAGTCGCAGAAGTTTTTGCGACAATCGCAAAAGTCGCAAAAGTTTTTGCGACAATCGCAAAAGTCGCAGAAGTTTTTGCGACAATCGCAAAAGTCGCAAAAGTCGCAGAAGTTTTTACGACAATCGCAAAAGTCGCAAAAGTGTTTGCGACAATCGCAAAAGTCGCAAAAGTGTTTGCGACAATCGCAAAAGTCGCAAAAGTGTTTGCGACAATCGCAAAAGTCGCAGAAGTTTTTGCGACAATCGCAAAAGTCGCAAAAATAGCAGAAGTTTTTGCGACAATCGCAAAAGTCGCAAAAGTGTTTGCGACAATCGCAAAAGTCGCAAAAGTTTTTGCGACAATCGCAAAAGTCGCAAAAATCGCAAAAGTTTTTGCGACAATCGCAAAAGTCGCAGAAAGTTTTGCGACAATCGCAAAAGTCGCAGAAGTTTTTGCGACAATCGCAAAAGTCGCAAAAGTTTTTGCGACAATCGCAAAAGTCGCAGAAGTTTTTGCGACAATCGCAAAAGTCGCAAAAGTCGCAGAAGTTTTTGCGACAATCGCAAAAGTCGCAAAAGTTTTTGCGACAATCGCAAAAGTCGCAAAAGTGTTTGCGACAATCGCAAAAGTCGCAAAAGTGTTTGCGACAATCGCAAAAGTCGCAAAAGTCGCAAAAGTTTTGGCGACAATCGCAAAAGTCGCAAAAGTTTTTGCGACAATCGCAAAAGTCGCAGAAGTTTTTGCGACAATCGCAAAAGTCGCAGAAGTTTTTGCGACAATCGCAAAAGTCGCAAAAGTCGCAGAAGTGTTTGCGACAATCGCAAAAGTCGCAGAAAGTTTTGCGACAATCGCAAAAGTCGCAGAAGTTTTTGCGACAATCGCAAAAGTCGCAAAAGTCGCAGAAGTTTTTGCGACAATCGCAAAAGTCGCAAAAGTCGCAGAAGTTTTTGCGACAATCGCAAAAGTCGCAAAAGTGTTTGCGACAATCGCAAAAGTCGCAAAAGTTTTTGCGACAATCGCAAAAGTCGCAAAAGTCGCAAAAGTCGCAAAAGTCGCAAAAGTCGCAAAAGTCGCAAAAGTCGCAAAAGTCGCAAAAGTTTTTGCGACAATCGCAAAAGTCGCAAAAGTTTTTGCGACAATCGCAAAAGTCGCAAAAGTTTTTGCGACAATGGCAAAAGTCGCAAAAGTTTTTGCGACAATCGCAAAAGTCGCAAAAGTTTTTGCGACAATCGCAAAAGTCGCAGAAGTTTTTGCGTCAATCGCAAAAGTCGCAAAAATCGCAGAAGTTTTTGCGACAATCGCAAAAGTTTTTGCGACAATCGCAAAAGTCGCAAAAGTGTTTGCGACAATCGCAAAAGTCGCAAAAATCGCAGAAGTTTTTGCGACAATCGCAAAAGTCGCAGAAAGTTTTGCGACAATCGCAAAAGTCGCAGAAGTTTTTGCGACAATCGCAAAAGTCGCAGAAGTTTTTGCGACAATCGCAAAAGTCGCAAAAGTGTTTGCGACAATCGCAAAAGTCGCAAAAGTGTTTGCGACAATCGCAAAAGTCGCAAAAGTTGCAGAAGTTTTTGCGACAATCGCAAAAGTCGCAAAAGTGTTTGCGACAATCGCAAAAGTCGCAAAAGTGTTTGCGACAATCGCAAAAGTCGCAAAAGTCGCAGAAGTTTTTGCGACAATCGCAAAAGTCGCAGAAGTTTTTGCGACAATCGCAAAAGTCGCAAAAGTTTTTGCGACAATCGCAAAAGTCGCAAAAGTTTTTGCGACAATCGCAAAAGTCGCAAAAGTGTTTGCGACATTCGCAAAAGTCGCAAAAGTGTTTGCGACAATCGCAAAAGTCGCAAAAGTCGCAAAAGTGTTTGCGACAATCGCAAAAGTCGCAAAAGTGTTTGCGACAATCGCAAAAGTCGCAAAAGTTTTTGCGACAATCGCAAAAGTCGCAAAAGTTTTTGCGACAATCGCAAAAGTGTTTGCGACAATCGCAAAAGTCGCAAAAGTTTTTGCGACAATCGCAAAAGTCGCAGAAGTTTTTGCGACAATCGCAAAAGTCGCAAAAGTGTTTGCGACAATCGCAAAAGTCGCAGAAGTTTTTGCGACAATCGCAAAAGTCGCAGAAGTTTTTGCGACAATCGCAAAAGTTGCAAAAGTCGCAGAAGTTTTTGCGACAATCGCAAAAGTCGCAAAAGTGTTTGCGACAATCGCAAAAGTCGCAAAAGTTTTTGCGACAATCGCAAAAGTCGCAAAAGTTTTTGCGACAATCGCAAAAGTCGCAAAAGTTTTTGCGACAATCGCAAAAGTCGCAAAAGTTTTTGCGACAATCGCAAAAGTCGCAAAAGTTTTTGCGACAATCGCAAAAGTCGCAGAAGTTTTTGCGACAATCGCAAAAGTCGCAAAAGTCGCAAAAGTTTTTGCGACAATCGCAAAAGTCGCAAAAGTTTTTGCGACAATCGCAAAAGTCGCAAAAATCGCAGAAGTTTTTGCGACAATCGTAAAAGTCGCAGAAAGTTTTGCGACAATCGCAAAAGTTGCAGAAGTTTTTGCGACAATCGCAAAAGTTGCAAAAGTTTTTGCGACAATCGCAAAAGTCGCAGAAGTTTTTGCGACAATCGCAAAAGTCGCAAAAGTCGCAAAAGTTTTTGCGACAATCGCAAAAGTCGCAAAAGTTTTTGCGACAATGGCAAAAGTCGCAAAAGTTTTTGCGACAATCGCAAAAGTCGCAAAAGTTTTTGCGACAATCGCAAAAGTCGCAGAAGTGTTTGCGACAATCGCAAAAGTCGCAGAAAGTTTTGCGACAATCGCAAAAGTCGCAGAAGTTTTTGCGACAATCGCAAAAGTCGCAAAAGTGTTTGCGACAATCGCAAAAGTCGCAGAAGTTTTTGCGACAATCGCAAAAGTCGCAAAAGTTTTTGCGACAATCGCAAAAGTCGCAAAAGTCGCAAAAGTCGCAAAAGTCGCAGAAGTTTTTGCGACAATCGCAAAAGTCGCAAAAGTGTTTGCGACAATCGCAAAAGTCGCAAAAGTGTTTGCGACAATCGCAAAAGTCGCAAAAGTCGCAAAAGTTTTTGCGACAATCGCAAAATATTTGCGACAATCGCAAAAGTCGCAGAAGTTTTTGCGACAATCGCAAAAGTCGCAAAAGTTTTTGCGACAATCGCAAAAGTCGCAAAAGTCGCAAAAGTTTTTGCGACAATCGCAAAATATTTGCGACAATCGCAAAAGTCGCAGAAGTTTTTGCGACAATCGCAAAAGTCGCAAAAGTGTTTGCGACAATCGCAAAAGTCGCAAAAGTTTTTGCGACAATCGCAAAATATTTGCGACAATCGCAAAAGTCGCAGAAGTTTTTGCGACAATCGCAAAAGTCGCAGAAGTTTTTGCGACAATCGCAAAAGTCGCAAAAGTTTTTGCGACAATCGCAAAAGCCGCAAAAGTTTTTGCGACAATCGCAAAAGTCGCAGAATTTTTGCGACAATCGCAAAAGTCGCAAAAATAGCAGAAGTTTTTGCGACAATCGCAAAAGTCGCAAAAGTTTTTGCGACAATCGCAAATGTCGCAAAAGTTTTTGCAACAATCGCAAAAGTCGCAAAAATCGCAGAAGTTTTTGCGACAATCGCAAAAGTCGCAGAAAGTTTTGCGACAATCGCAAAAGTCGCAGAAGTTTTTGCGACAATCGCAAAAGTCGCAAAAGTTTTTGCGACAATCGCAAAAGTCGCAGAAGTTTTTGCGACAATCGCAAAAGTCGCAGAAGTTTTTGCGACAATCGCAAAAGTCGCAAAAGTTTTTGCGACAATCGCAAAAGTCGCAAAAGTTTTTGCGACAATCGCAAAAGTCGCAAAAGTGTTTGCGACAATCGCAAAAGTCGCAAAAGTGTTTGCGACAATCGCAAAAGTCGCAAAAGTTTTTGCGACAATCGCAAAAGTCGCAAAAGTGTTTGCGACAATCGCAAAAGTCGCAAAAGTTTTTGCGACAATCGCAAAAGTCGCAGAAGTTTTTGCGACAATCGCAAAAGTCGCAGAAGTTTTTGCGACAATCGCAAAAGTCGCAGAAGTTTTTGCGACAATCGCAAAAGTCGCAAAAGTTTTTGCGACAATCGCAAAAGTCGCAGAAGTTTTTGCGACAATCGCAAAAGTCGCAAAAGTTTTTGCGACAATCGCAAAAGTCGCAGAAGTTTTTGCGACAATCGCAAAAGTCGCAAAAGTTTTTGCGACAATCGCAAAAGTCGCAGAAGTTTTTGCGACAGTCGCAAAAGTCGCAGAAGTTTTTGCGACAATCGCAAAAGTCGAAAAAGTCGCAAAAGTTTTTGCGACAATCGCAAAAGTCGCAGAAGTTTTTGCGACAATCGCAAAAGTCGCAAAAGTTTTTTGCGACAATCGCAAAAGTCTAAAAAGTTTTTGCGACAATCGCAAAAGTCGCAGAAGTTTTTGCGACAATCGCAAAAGTCGCAGAAGTTTTTGCGACAATCGCAAAAGTCGCAAAAGTTTTTGCGACAATCGCAAAAGTCGCATAAGTTTTTGGGACAATCGCAAAAGTCGCAGAAGTTTTTGCGACAATCGCAAAAGTCGCAGAAGTTTTTGCGACAATCGCAAAAGTCGCAAAAGTTTTTGCGACAATCGCAAAAGTCGCAGAAGTTTTTGCGACAATCGCAAAAGTCGCAAAAGTTTTTGCGACAATCGCAAAAGTCGCAAAAGTTTTTGCGACAATCGCAAAAGTCGCAAAAGTCGCAGAAGTTTTTGCGACAATCGCAAAAGTCGCAAAAGTGTTTGCGACAATCGCAAAAGTCGCAAAAGTTTTTGCGACAATCGCAAAAGTCGCAAAAGTCGCAAAAGTGTTTGCGACAATCGCAAAAGTCACAGAAGTTTTTGCGACAATCGCAAAAGTCGCAAAAGTTTTTGCGACAATCGCAAAAGTCGCAGAAGTGTTTGCGACAATCGCAAAAGTCGCAGAAGTTTTTGCGACAATCGCAAAAGTCGAAAAAGTCGCAAAAGTTTTTGCGACAATCGCAAAAGTCGCAGAAGTTTTTGCGACAATCGCAAAAGTCGCAAAAGTTTTTGCGACAATCGCAAAAGTCGAAAAAGTTTTTGCGACAATCGAAAAAGTCGCAGAAGTTTTTGCGACAATCGCAAAAGTCGCAAAAGTCGCAGAAGTTTTTGCGACAATCGCAAAAGTCGCAAAAGTTTTTGCGACAATCTCAATAGTCGCAAAAGTTTTTGCGACAATCGCAAAAGTCGCAAAAGTGTTTGCGACAATCGCAAAAGTCGCAGAAGTTTTTGCGACAGTCGCAAAAGTCGCAAAAGTTTTTGCGACAATCGCAAAAGTTGAAAAAGTTTTTGCGACAATCGCAAAAGTCGCAGAAGTTTTTGCGACAATCGCAAAAGTCGCAGAAGTTTTTGCGACAATCGCAAAAGTCGCAAAAGTTTTTGCGACAATCGTAGAAGTCGCAAAAGTTTTTGCGACAATCGCAAAAGTCGCAAAAGTTTTTGCGACAATCGCAAAAGTCGCAAAAGTTTTTGCGACAATCGCAAAAGTCGCAGAAGTTTTTGCGACAATCGCAAAAGTCGCGAAAATCGCAGAAGTTTTTGCGACAATCGCAAAAGTCGCAAAAGTTTTTGCGACAATCGCAAAAGTCGCAAAAGTCGCAGAAGTTTTTGCGACAATCGCAAAAGTCGCAAAAGTGTTTGCGACAATCGCAAAAGTCGCAGAAGTTTTTGCGACAATCGCAAAAGTCGCAAAAGTGTTTGCGACAATCGCAAAAGTCGCAGAAGTTTTTGCGACAATCGCAAAAGTCGCAAAAGTTTTTGCGACAATCGCAAAAGTCGCAAAAGTGTTTGCGACAATCGCAAAAGTCGCAAAAGTCGCAGAAGTTTTTGCGACAATCGCAAAAGTCGCAAAAGTTTTTGCGACAATCGCAAAAGTCGCAAAAGTGTTTGCGACAATCGCAAAAGTCGCAGAAGTTTTTGCGACAATCGCAAAAGTCGCAAAAGTTTTTGCGACAATCGCAAAAGTCGCAGAAGTGTTTGCGACAATCGCAAAAGTCGCGAAAATCGCAGAAGTTTTTGCGACAATCGCAAAAGTCGCAAAAGTTTTTGCGACAATCGCAAAAGTCGCAAAAGTCGCAGAAGTTTTTGCGACAATCGCAAAAGTCGCAAAAGTTTTTGCGACAATCGCAAAAGTCGCAAAAGTTTTTGCGACAATCGCAAAAGTCGCAAAAATCGCAGAAGTTTTTGCGACAATCGCAAAAGTCGCAGAAAGTTTTGCGACAATCGCAAAAGTCGCAGAAGTTTTTGCGACAATCGCAAAAGTCGCAAAAGTGTTTGCGACAATCGCAAAAGTCGCAGAAGTTTTTGCGACAATCGCAAAAGTCGCAAAAGTCGCAGAAGTTTTTGCGACAATCGCAAAAGTCGCAAAAGTTTTTGCGACAATCGCAAAAGTCGCAAAAGTGTTTGCGACAATCGCAAAAGTCGCAAAAGTGTTTGCGACAATCGCAAAAGTCGCAGAAGTTTTTGCGACAATCGCAAAAGTCGCAAAAATAGCAGAAGTTTTTGCGACAATCGCAAAAGTCGCAGAAAGTTTTGCGACAATCGCAAAAGTCGCAAAAGTTTTTGCGACAATGGCAAAAGTCGCAAAAGTTTTTGCGACAATCGCAAAAGTCGCAAAAGTTTTTGCGACAATCGCAAAAGTCGCAGAAGTTTTTGCGACAATCGCAAAAGTCGCAAAAATCGCAGAAGTTTTTGCGACAATCGCAAAAGTTTTTGCGACAATCGCAAAAGTCGCAAAAGTGTTTGCGACAATCGCAAAAGTCGCAAAAATCGCAGAAGTTTTTGCGACAATCGCAAAAGTCGCAGAAAGTTTTGCGACAATCGCAAAAGTCGCAGAAGTTTTTGCGACAATCGCAAAAGTCGCAAAAGTTTTTGCGACAATCGCAAAAGTCGCAAAAGTGTTTGCGACAATCGCAAAAGTCGCAAAAGTGTTTGCGACAATCGCAAAAGTCGCAAAAGTCGCAAAAGTTTTTGCGACAATGGCAAAAGTCGCAAAAGTTTTTGCGACAATCGCAAAAGTCGCAAAAGTTGCAGAAGTTTTTGCGACAATCGCAAAAGTCGCAAAAGTGTTTGCGACAATCGCAAAAGTCGCAAAAGTGTTTGCGACAATCGCAAAAGTCGCAAAAGTCGCAGAAGTTTTTGCGACAATCGCAAAAGTCGCAGAAGTTTTTGCGACAATCGCAAAAGTCGCAAAAGTTTTTGCGACAATCGCAAAAGTCGCAAAAGTTTTTGCGACAATCGCAAAAGTCGCAGAAGTGTTTGCGACATTCGCAAAAGTCGCAAAAGTGTTTGCGACAATCGCAAAAGTCGCAAAAGTCGCAAAAGTGTTTGCGACAATCGCAAAAGTCGCAAAAGTGTTTGCGACAATCGCAAAAGTCGCAAAAGTTTTTGCGACAATCGCAAAAGTCGCAAAAGTTTTTGCGACAATCGCAAAAGTCGCAAAAGTTTTTGCGACAATCGCAAAAGTCGCAGAAGTTTTTGCGACAATCGCAAAAGTCGCAAAAGTGTTTGCGACAATCGCAAAAGTCGCAGAAGTTTTTGCGACAATCGCAAAAGTCGCAGAAGTTTTTGCGACAATCGCAAAAGTTGCAAAAGTCGCAGAAGTTTTTGCGACAATCGCAAAAGTCGCAAAAGTGTTTGCGACAATCGCAAAAGTCGCAAAAGTTTTTGCGACAATCGCAAAAGTCGCAAAAGTTTTTGCGACAATCGCAAAAGTCGCAAAAGTTTTTGCGACAATCGCAAAAGTCGCAAAAGTTTTTGCGACAATCGCAAAAGTCGCAAAAGTGTTTGCGACAATCGCAAAAGTCGCAGAAGTTTTTGCGACAATCGCAAAAGTCGCAAAAATCGCAAAAGTTTTTGCGACAATCGCAAAAGTCGCAAAAGTTTTTGCGACAATCGCAAAAGTCGCAAAAATCGCAGAAGTTTTTGCGACAATCGCAAAAGTCGCAAAAGTGTTTGCGACAATCGCAAAAGTCGCAAAAGTGTTTGCGAAAATCGCAAAAGTCGCAAAAGTCGCAAAAGTTTTTGCGACAATCGCAAAAGTTTTTGCGACAATCGCAAACGTCGCAGAAGTTTTTGCGACAATCGCAAAAGTCGCAAAAGTTTTTGCGACAATCGCAAAAGCCGCAAAAGTTTTTGCGACAATCGCAAAAGTCGCAGAATTTTTTGCGACAATCGCAAAAGTCGCAAAAATAGCAGAAGTTTTTGCGACAATCGCAAAAGTCGCAAAAGTTGCAAAAGTTTTTGCAACAATCGCAAAAGTCGCAAAAATCGCAGAAGTTTTTGCGACAATCGCAAAAGTCGCAGAAAGTTTTGCGACAATCGCAAAAGTCGCAGAAGTTTTTGCGACAATCGCAAAAGTCGCAAAAGTTTTTGCGACAATCGCAAAAGTCGCAGAAGTTTTTGCGACAATCGCAAAAGTCGCAGAAGTTTTTGCGACAATCGCAAAAGTCGCAAAAGTTTTTGCGACAATCGCAAAAGTCGCAAAAGTTTTTGCGACAATCGCAAAAGTCGCAAAAGTGTTTGCGACAATCGCAAAAGTCGCAAAAGTGTTTGCGACAATCGCAAAAGTCGCAAAAGTTTTTGCGACAATCGCAAAAGTCGCAAAAGTGTTTGCGACAATCGCAAAAGTCGCAAAAGTTTTTGCGACAATCGCAAAAGTCGCAAAAGTGTTTGCGACAATCGCAAAAGTCGCAAAAGTGTTTGCGACAATCGCAAAAGTCGCAAAAGTTTTTGCGACAATCGCAAAAGTCGCAGAAGTGTTTGCGACAATCGCAAAAGTCGCAAAAGTTTTTGCGACAATCGCAAAAGTCGCAAAAGTTTTTGCGACAATCGCAAAAGTCGCAAAAGTTTTTGCGACAATCGCAAAAGTCGCAAAAGTTTTTGCGACAATCGCAAAAGTCGCAAAAGTGTTTGCGACAATCGCAAAAGTCGCAAAAGTTTTTGCGACAATCGCAAAAGTCGCAAAAGTTTTTGCGACAATCGCAAAAGTCGCAAAAGTGTTTGCGACAATCGCAAAAGTCGCAAAAGTTTTTGCGACAATCGCAAAAGTCGCAAAAGTGTTTGCGACAATCGCAAAAGTCGCAGAAGTTTTTGCGACAATCGCAAAAGTCGCAAAAATCGCAAAAGTTTTTGCGACAATCGCAAAAGTCGCAAAAGTTTTTGCGACAATCGCAAAAGTCGCAAAAATCGCAGAAGTTTTTGCGACAATCGCAAAAGTCGCAAAAGTGTTTGCGACAATCGCAAAAGTCGCAAAAGTGTTTGCGAAAATCGCAAAAGTCGCAAAAGTCGCAAAAGTTTTTGCGACAATCGCAAAAGTTTTTGCGACAATCGCAAAAGTCGCAGAAGTTTTTGCGACAATCGCAAAAGTCGCAAAAGTTTTTGCGACAATCGCAAAAGCCGCAAAAGTTTTTGCGACAATCGCAAAAGTCGCAGAATTTTTTGCGACAATCGCAAAAGTCGCAAAAATAGCAGAAGTTTTTGCGACAATCGCAAAAGTCGCAAAAGTTGCAAAAGTTTTTGCAACAATCGCAAAAGTCGCAAAAATCGCAGAAGTTTTTGCGACAATCGCAAAAGTCGCAGAAAGTTTTGCGACAATCGCAAAAGTCGCAGAAGTTTTTGCGACAATCGCAAAAGTCGCAAAAGTTTTTGCGACAATCGCAAAAGTCGCAGAAGTTTTTGCGACAATCGCAAAAGTCGCAGAAGTTTTTGCGACAATCGCAAAAGTCGCAAAAGTTTTTGCGACAATCGCAAAAGTCGCAAAAGTTTTTGCGACAATCGCAAAAGTCGCAAAAGTGTTTGCGACAATCGCAAAAGTCGCAAAAGTGTTTGCGACAATCGCAAAAGTCGCAAAAGTTTTTGCGACAATCGCAAAAGTCGCAAAAGTGTTTGCGACAATCGCAAAAGTCGCAAAAGTTTTTGCGACAATCGCAAAAGTCGCAAAAGTGTTTGCGACAATCGCAAAAGTCGCAAAAGTGTTTGCGACAATCGCAAAAGTCGCAAAAGTTTTTGCGACAATCGCAAAAGTCGCAGAAGTGTTTGCGACAATCACAAAAGTCGCAAAAGTTTTGCGACAATCGCAAAAGTCGCAAAAGTTTTTGCGACAATCGCAAAAGTCGCAAAAGTGTTTGCGACAATCGAAAAAGTCGCAGAAGTTTTTGCGACAATCGCAAAAGTCGCAGAAGTTTTTGCGACAATCGCAAAAGTCGCAAAAGTTTTTGCGACAATCGCAAAAGTCGCAAAAGTTTTTGCGACAATCGCAAAAGTCGCAGAAGTTTTTGCGACAATCGCAAAAGTCGCGAAAATCGCAGAAGTTTTTGCGACAATCGCAAAAGTCGCAAAAGTTTTTGCGACAATCGCAAAAGTCGCAAAAGTTTTTGCGACAATCTCAATAGTCGCAAAATTGTTTGCGACAATCGCAAAAGTCGCAGAAAGTTTTTGCGACAATGGCAAAAGTCGCAAAAGTGTTTGCGACAATCGCAAAAGTCGCAGAAGTTTTTGCGACAATCGCAAAAGTCGCAGAAGTTTTTGCGACAATCGCAAAAGTCGCAAAAGTTTTTGCGACAATCGCAAAAGTCGCAAAAGTCGCAAAAGTGTTTGCGACAATCGCAAAAGTCGCAAAAGTTTTTGCGACAATCGCAAAAGTCGCAAAAGTTTTTGCGACAATCGCAAAAGTCGCAAAAGTCGCAAAAGTTTTTGCGACAATCGCAAAAGTCGCAAAAATGTTTGCGACAATCGCAAAAGTCGCAAAAGTGTTTGCGACAATCGCAAAAGTCGCAAAAGTTTTTGCGACAATCGCAAAAGTCGCAGAAGTGTTTGCGACAATCACAAAAGTCGCAAAAGTTTTGCGACAATCGCAAAAGTCGCAAAAGTTTTTGCGACAATCGCAAAAGTCGCAGAAGTTTTTGCGACAATCGCAAAAGTCGCAGAAGTTTTTGCGACAATCGCAAAAGTCGCAAAAGTTTTTGCGACAATCGCAAAAGTCGCAAAAGTTTTTGCGACAATCGCAAAAGTCGCAGAAGTTTTTGCGACAATCGCAAAAGTCGCAGAAGTTTTTGCGACAATCGCAAAAGTCGCAAAAGTGTTGGCGACAATCGCAAAAGTCGCAAAAGTTTTTGCGACAATCGCAAAAGTTGCAAAAATTGCAGAAGTTTTTGCGACAATCGCAAAAGTCGCAGAAGTTTTTGCGACAATTGCAAAAGTCGCAGAAGTTTTTGCAACAATCGCAAAAGTCGCAAAAGTTTTTGCGACAATCGCAAAAGTCGCAAAAGTTTTTGCGACAATCGCAAAAGTCGCAAAAGTTTTTGCGACAATCGCAAAAGTCGCAAAAGTTTTTGCAATCGCAAAAGTCGCAAAAGTTTTTGCGACAATCGCAAAAGTCGCAGAAGTTTTTGCGACAATCGCAAAAGTCGCAAAAATCGCAGAAGTTTTTGCGACAATCGCAAAAGTCGCAAAAATCGCAGAAGTTTTTGCGACAATCGCAAAAGTCGCAAAAGTTTTTGCGACAATCGCAAAAGTCGCAAAAGTCGCAAAAGTGTTTGCGACAATCGCAAAAGTCGCAAAAGTTTTTGCGACAATCGCAAAAGTCGCAAAAGTTTTTGCGACAATCGCAAAAGTCGCGAAAATCGCAGAAGTTTTTGCGACAATCGCAAAAGTCGCAAAAGTTTTTGCGACAATCGCAAAAGTCGCAAAAGTGTTTGCGACAATCGCAAAAGTCGCAAAAGTGTTTGCGACAATCGCAAAAGTCGCAAAAGTTTTTGCGACAATCGCAAAAGTCGCAAAAGTGTTTGCGACAATCGCAAAAGTCGCAAAAGTCGCAAAAGTTTTTGCGACAATCGCAAAAGTCGCAAAAATGTTTGCGACAATCGCAAAAGTCGCAAAAGTGTTTGCGACAATCGCAAAAGTCGCAAAAGTTTTTGCGACAATCGCAAAAGTCGCAGAAGTGTTTGCGACAATCACAAAAGTCGCAAAAGTTTTGCGACAATCGCAAAAGTCGCAAAAGTTTTTGCGACAATCGCAAAAGTCGCAAAAGTTTTTGCGACAATCGAAAAAGTCGCAGAAGTTTTTGCGACAATCGCAAAAGTCGCAGAAGTTTTTGCGACAATCGCAAAAGTCGCAAAAGTTTTTGCGACAATCGCAAAAGTCGCAAAAGTTTTTGCGACAATCACAAAAGTCGCAGAAGTTTTTGCGACAATCGCAAAAGTCGCGAAAATCGCAGAAGTTTTTGCGACAATCGCAAAAGTCGCAAAAGTTTTTGCGACAATCGCAAAAGTCGCAAAAGTTTTTGCGACAATCTCAATAGTCGCAAAATTGTTTGCGACAATCGCAAAAGTCGCAGAAAGTTTTTGCGACAATGGCAAAAGTCGCAAAAGTGTTTGCGACAATCGCAAAAGTCGCAGAAGTTTTTGCGACAATCGCAAAAGTCGCAGAAGTTTTTGCGACAATCGCAAAAGTCGCAAAAGTTTTTGCGACAATCGCAAAAGTCGCAAAAGTCGCAAAAGTGTTTGCGACAATCGCAAAAGTCGCAAAAGTTTTTGCGACAATCGCAAAAGTCGCAAAAGTTTTTGCGACAATCGCAAAAGTGTTTGCGACAATCGCAAAAGTTTTTGCGACAATCGCAAAAGTCGCAAAAGTTTTTGCGACAATCGCAAAAGTCGCAGAAGTTTTTGCGACAATCGCAAAAGTCGCAAAAGTTTTTGCAATCGCAAAAGTCGCAAAAGTGTTTGCGACAATCGCAAAAGTCGCAGAAGTTTTTGCGACAATCGCAAAAGTCGCAAAAATCGCAGAAGTTTTTGCGACAATCGCAAAAGTCGCAAAAATCGCAGAAGTTTTTGCGACAATCGCAAAAGTCGCAAAAGTTTTTGCGACAATCGCAAAAGTCGCAAAAGTCGCAAAAGTGTTTGCGACAATCGCAAAAGTCGCAAAAGTTTTTGCGACAATCGCAAAAGTCGCAGAAGTTTTTGCGACAATCGCAAAAGTCGCAAAAGTTTTTGCGACAATGGCAAAAGTCGCAAAAGTTTTTGCGACAATCGCAAAAGTCGCAGAAGTTTTTGCGACAATCGCAAAAGTCGCAAAAGTCGCAAAAGTTTTTGCGACAATCGCAAAAGTCGCAAAAGTTCTTGCGACAATCTCAATAGTAGCAAAAGTTTTTGCGACAATCGCAAAAGTCGCAAAAGTTTTTGCGACAATCGCAAAAGTCGCAAAAATCGCAGAAGTTTTTGCGACAATCGCAAAAGTCGCAGAAGTTTTTGCGACAATCGCAAAAGTCGCAAAAAGCGCAGAAGTTTTTGCGACAATCGCAAAAGTCGCAAAAGTTTTTGCGACAATCGCAAAAGTCGCAAAAGTTTTTGCGACAATCGCAAAAGTCGCAAAAATTGCAAAAGTTTTTGCGACAATCGCAAAAGTCGCAAAAGTTCTTGCGACAATCTCAATAGTAGCAAAAGTTTTTGCGACAATCGCAAAAGTCGCAAAAGTTTTTGCGACAATCGCAAAAGTCGCAGAAGTTTTTGCGACAATCGCAAAAGTCGCAAAAGTGTTTGCGACAATCGCAAAAGTCGCAAAAGTCGCAAAAGTTTTTGCGACAATCGCAAAAGTCGCAAAAGTCGCAAAAGTTTTTGCGACAATCGCAAAAGTCGCAAAAGTTTTTGCGACAATCGCAAAAGTCGCAAAAGTTTTTGCGACAATCGCAAAAGTCGCAAAAGTTTTTGCGACAATCGCAAAAGTCGCAGAAGTTTTTGCGACAATCGCAAAAGTCGCAAAAATCGCAGAAGTTTTTGCGACAATCGCAAAAGTCGCAAAAGTTTTTGCGACAATCGCAAAAGTCGCAAAAGTTTTTGCGACAATCGCAAAAGTCGCAAAAGTGTTTGCGACAATCGCAAAAGTCGCAAAAGTTTTTGCGACAATCGCAAAAGTCGCAAAAGTTTTTGCGACAATCGCAAAAGTCGCAGAAGTTTTTGCGACAATCGCAAAAGTCGCAAAAGTTTTTGCGACAATCGCAAAAGTCGCAAAAGTTTTTGCGACAATCGCAAAAGTCGCAGAAGTTTTTGCGACAATCGCAAAAGTCGCGAAAATCGCAGAAGTTTTTGCGACAATCGCAAAAGTCGCAAAAGTTTTTGCGACAATCGCAAAAGTCACAAAAGTCGCAAAAGTTTTTGCGACAATCGCAAAAGTCGCAAAAGTTTTTGCGACAATCTCAATAGTCGCAAAAGTGTTTGCGACAATCGCAAAAGTCGCAAAAGTTTTTGCGACAATGGCAAAAGTCGCAAAAGTGCTTGCGACAATCGCAAAAGTCGCAGAAGTTTTTGCGACAATCGCAAAAGTCGCAGAAGTTTTTGCGACAATCGCAAAAGTCGCAAAAGTGTTTGCGACAATCGCAAAAGTCGCAAAAGTCGCAAAAGTTTTTGCGACAATCGCAAAAGTCGCAAAAGTTTTTGCGACAATCGCAAAAGTCGCAGAACTTTTTGCGACAATCGCAAAAGTGTTTGCGACAATCGCAAAAGTGTTTGCGACAATCGCAAAAGTCGCAAAAGTTTTTGCGACAATCGCAAAAGTCGCAAAAGTTTTTGCGACAATCGCAAAAGTCGCAAAAGTTTTTGCGACAATCGAAAAAGTCGCAGAAGTTTTTGCGACAATCGCAAAAGTCGCAAAAGTTTTTGCGACAATCGCAAAAGTCGCAAAAGTTTTAGCGACAATCTCAATAGTCGCAAAAGTTTTTGCGACAATCGCAAAAGTCGCAAAAGTGTTTGCGTCAATCGCAAAAGTCACAAAAGTGTTTGCGACAATCGCAAAAGTCGCAAAAGTGTTTGCGACAATCGCAAAAGTCGCAAAAGTGTTTGCGACAATCGCAAAAGTCGCAAAAGTTTTTGCGACAATCGCAAAAGTCGCAAAAGTTTTTGCGACAATCGCAAAAGTCGCAAAAGTGTTTGCGACAATCGCAAAAGTCGCAAAAATAGCAGAAGTGTTTGCGACAATCGCAAAAGTCGCAGAAGTTTTTGCGACAATCGCAAAAGTCGCAAAAATAGCAGAAGTTTTTGCGACAATCGCAAAAGTCGCAAAAGTCGCAAAAGTTTTTGCGACAATCGCAAAAGTCGCAAAAATCGCAGAAGTTTTTGCGACAATCGCAAAAGTCGCAGAAAGTTTTGCGACAATCGCAAAAGTCGCAGAAGTTTTTGCGACAATCGCAAAAGTCGCAAAAGTTTTTGCGACAATCGCAAAAGTCGCAGAAGTTTTTGCGACAATCGCAAAAGTCGCAAAAGTCGCAGAAGTTTTTGCGACAATCGCAAAAGTCGCAAAAGTTTTTGCGACAATCGCAAAAGTCGCAAAAGTGTTTGCGACAATCGCAAAAGTCGCAAAAGTGTTTGCGACAATCGCAAAAGTCGCAAAAGTCGCAAAAGTTTTGGCGACAATCGCAAAAGTCGCAAAAGTTTTTGCGACAATCTCAATAGTCGAAAAGTGTTTGCGACAATCGCAAAATTCGCAAAAATCGCAGAAGTTTTTGCGACAATCGCAAAAGTCGCAAAAGTTTTTGCGACAATCGCAAAAGTCGCAAAAGTTTTTGCGACAATCTCAAAAGTCGCAAAAGTTTTTGCGACAATCGCAAAAGTCGCAGAAGTTTTTGCGACAATCGCAAAAGTCGCAGAAGTTTTTGCGACAATCGCAAAAGTTGCAAAAGTTTTTGCGACAATCGCAAAAGTCGCAAAAGTCGCAGAAGTTTTTGCGACAATCGCAAAAGTCGCAGAAGTTTTTGCGACAATCGCAAAAGTCGCAAAAGTGTTTGCGACAATCGCAAAAGTCGCAGAAGTTTTTGCGACAATCGAAAAAGTTTTTGCGACAATCGCAAAAGTCGCAAAAGTTTTTGCGACAATCGCAAAAGTCGCAAAAGTTTTTGCGACAATCGCAAAAGTCGCAAAAGTGTTTGCGACAATCGCAAAAGTCGCAGAAGTTTTTGCGACAATCGAAAAAGTTTTTGCGACAATCGCAAAAGTCGCAAAAGTCGCAAAAGTCGCAAAAGTCGCAAAAGTCGCAAAAGTCGCCAAAGTCGCAAAAGTCGCCAAAGTCGCAAAAGTTTTTGCGACAATCGCAAAAGTCGCAAAAGTTTTTGCGACAATCGCAAAAGTCGCAAAAGTTTTTGCGACAATGGCAAAAGTCGCAAAAGTTTTTGCGACAATCGCAAAAGTCGCAAAAGTTTTTGCGACAATCGCAAAAGTCGCAGAAGTTTTTGCGACAATCGCAAAAGTCGCAAAAATCGCAGAAGTTTTTGCGACAATCGCAAAAGTCGCAAAAGTTTTTGCGACAATCGCAAAAGTCGCAGAAGTTTTTGCGACAATCGCAAAAGTCGCGAAAATCGCAGAAGTTTTTGCGACAATCGCAAAAGTCGCAAAAGTTTTTGCGACAATCGCAAAAGTCGCAAAAGTCGCAGAAGTTTTTGCGACAATCGCAAAAGTCGCAGAAGTGTTTGCGACATTCGCAAAAGTCGCAGAAGTTTTTGCGACAATCGCAAAAGTCGCAAAAGTCGCAGAAGTTTTTGCGACAATCGCAAAAGTCGCAAAAGTTTTTGCGACAATCGCAAAAGTTTTTGCGACAATCGCAAAAGTCGCAAAAGTGTTTGCGACAATCGCAAAAGTCGCAAAAGTGTTTGCGACAATCGCAAAAGTCGCAAAAGTCGCAAAAGTTTTGGCGACAATCGCAAAAGTCGCAAAAGTTTTTGCGACAATCTCAATAGTCGCAAAAGTTTTTGCGACAATGGCAAAAGTCCCAGAAGTTTTTGCGACAATCGAAAAAGTTTTTGCGACAATCGAAAAAGTTTTTGCGACAATCGCAAAAGTCGCAAAAGTGTTTGCGACAATCGCAAAAGTCGCAAAAGTTTTTGCGACAATCGCAAAAGTCGCAAAAGTCGCAAAAGTCGCAAAAGTCGCAAAAGTCGCAAAAGTCGCAAAAGTCGCAAAAGTCGCAAAAGTCGCAAAAGTTTTTGCGACAATCGCAAAAGTCGCAAAAGTTTTTGCGACAATCGCAAAAGTCGCAAAAGTTTTTGCGACAATCGCAAAAGTCGCAAAAGTCGCAAAAGTGTTTGCGACAATCGCAAAAGTCGCAAAAGTTTTTGCGACAATCGCAAAAGTCGCAGAAGTTTTTGCGACAATCGCAAAAGTCGCAAAAGTCGCAAAAGTTTTTGCGACAATCGCAAAAGTCGCAAAAGTTCTTGCGACAATCTCAATAGTAGCAAAAGTTTTTGCGACAATCGCAAAAGTCGCAAAAGTTTTTGCGACAATCGCAAAAGTCGCAAAAATCGCAGAAGTTTTTGCGACAATCGCAAAAGTCGCAGAAGTTTTTGCGACAATCGCAAAAGTCGCAAAAAGCGCAGAAGTTTTTGCGACAATCGCAAAAGTCGCAAAAGTTTTTGCGACAATCGCAAAAGTCGCAAAAGTTTTTGCGACAATCGCAAAAGTCGCAAAAATTGCAAAAGTTTTTGCGACAATCGCAAAAGTCGCAAAAGTTCTTGCGACAATCTCAATAGTAGCAAAAGTTTTTGCGACAATCGCAAAAGTCGCAAAAGTTTTTGCGACAATCGCAAAAGTCGCAGAAGTTTTTGCGACAATCGCAAAAGTCGCAAAAGTGTTTGCGACAATCGCAAAAGTCGCAAAAGTCGCAAAAGTTTTTGCGACAATCGCAAAAGTCGCAAAAGTCGCAAAAGTTTTTGCGACAATCGCAAAAGTCGCAAAAGTTTTTGCGACAATCGCAAAAGTCGCAAAAGTTTTTGCGACAATCGCAAAAGTCGCGAAAGTTTTTGCGACAATCGCAAAAGTCGCAGAAGTTTTTGCGACAATCGCAAAAGTCGCAAAAATCGCAGAAGTTTTTGCGACAATCGCAAAAGTCGCAAAAGTTTTTGCGACAATCGCAAAAGTCGCAAAAGTTTTTGCGACAATCGCAAAAGTCGCAAAAGTGTTTGCGACAATCGCAAAAGTCGCAAAAGTTTTTGCGACAATCGCAAAAGTCGCAAAAGTTTTTGCGACAATCGCAAAAGTCGCAGAAGTTTTTGCGACAATCGCAAAAGTCGCAAAAGTTTTTGCGACAATCGCAAAAGTCGCAAAAGTTTTTGCGACAATCGCAAAAGTCGCAGAAGTTTTTGCGACAATCGCAAAAGTCGCGAAAATCGCAGAAGTTTTTGCGACAATCGCAAAAGTCGCAAAAGTTTTTGCGACAATCGCAAAAGTCACAAAAGTCGCAAAAGTTTTTGCGACAATCGCAAAAGTCGCAAAAGTTTTTGCGACAATCTCAATAGTCGCAAAAGTGTTTGCGACAATCGCAAAAGTCGCAAAAGTGTTTGCGTCAATCGCAAAAGTCACAAAAGTGTTTGCGACAATCGCAAAAGTCGCAAAAGTGTTTGCGACAATCGCAAAAGTCGCAAAAGTTTTTGCGACAATCGCAAAAGTCGCAGAAGTTTTTGCGACAATCGCAAAAGTCGCAAAAGTTTTTGCGACAATCTCAATAGTCGCAAAAGTGTTTGCGACAATCGCAAAAGTCGCAAAAGTGTTTGCGTCAATCGCAAAAGTCACAAAAGTGTTTGCGACAATCGCAAAAGTCGCAAAAGTGTTTGCGACAATCGCAAAAGTCGCAGAAGTTTTTGCGACAATCGCAAAAGTCGCAGAAGTTTTTGCGACAATCGCAAAAGTCGCAGAAGTTTTTGCGACAATCGCAAAAGTCGCAAAAGTGTTTGCGACAATCGCAAAAGTCGCAAAAGTCGCAAAAGTTTTTGCGACAATCGCAAAAGTCGCAAAAGTTTTTGCGACAATCGCAAAAGTCGCAGAACTTTTTGCGACAATCGCAAAAGTGTTTGCGACAATCGCAAAAGTGTTTGCGACAATCGCAAAAGTCGCAAAAGTTTTTGCGACAATCGCAAAAGTCGCAAAAGTTTTTGCGACAATCGCAAAAGTCGCAAAAGTTTTTGCGACAATCGAAAAAGTCGCAGAAGTTTTTGCGACAATCGCAAAAGTCGCAAAAGTTTTTGCGACAATCGCAAAAGTCGCAAAAGTTTTTGCGACAATCTCAATAGTCGCAAAAGTTTTTGCGACAATCGCAAAAGTCGCAAAAGTGTTTGCGTCAATCGCAAAAGTCACAAAAGTGTTTGCGACAATCGCAAAAGTCGCAAAAGTGTTTGCGACAATCGCAAAAGTCGCAAAAGTTTTTGCGACAATCGCAAAAGTCGCAAAAGTTTTTGCGACAATCGCAAAAGTCGCAAAAGTGTTTGCGACAATCGCAAAAGTCGCAAAAATAGCAGAAGTGTTTGCGACAATCGCAAAAGTCGCAGAAGTTTTTGCGACAATCGCAAAAGTCGCAAAAATAGCAGAAGTTTTTGCGACAATCGCAAAAGTCGCAAAAGTCGCAAAAGTTTTTGCGACAATCGCAAAAGTCGCAAAAATCGCAGAAGTTTTTGCGACAATCGCAAAAGTCGCAGAAAGTTTTGCGACAATCGCAAAAGTCGCAGAAGTTTTTGCGACAATCGCAAAAGTCGCAAAAGTTTTTGCGACAATCGCAAAAGTCGCAGAAGTTTTTGCGACAATCGCAAAAGTCGCAAAAGTCGCAGAAGTTTTTGCGACAATCGCAAAAGTCGCAAAAGTTTTTGCGACAATCGCAAAAGTCGCAAAAGTGTTTGCGACAATCGCAAAAGTCGCAAAAGTGTTTGCGACAATCGCAAAAGTCGCAAAAGTCGCAAAAGTTTTGGCGACAATCGCAAAAGTCGCAAAAGTTTTTGCGACAATCTCAATAGTCGAAAAGTGTTTGCGACAATCGCAAAATTCGCAAAAATCGCAGAAGTTTTTGCGACAATCGCAAAAGTCGCAAAAGTTTTTGCGACAATCGCAAAAGTCGCAAAAGTTTTTGCGACAATCTCAAAAGTCGCAAAAGTTTTTGCGACAATCGCAAAAGTCGCAGAAGTTTTTGCGACAATCGCAAAAGTCGCAGAAGTTTTTGCGACAATCGCAAAAGTTGCAAAAGTTTTTGCGACAATCGCAAAAGTCGCAAAAGTCGCAGAAGTTTTTGCGACAATCGCAAAAGTCGCAGAAGTTTTTGCGACAATCGCAAAAGTCGCAAAAGTGTTTGCGACAATCGCAAAAGTCGCAGAAGTTTTTGCGACAATCGAAAAAGTTTTTGCGACAATCGCAAAAGTCGCAAAAGTTTTTGCGACAATCGCAAAAGTCGCAAAAGTTTTTGCGACAATCGCAAAAGTCGCAAAAGTGTTTGCGACAATCGCAAAAGTCGCAGAAGTTTTTGCGACAATCGAAAAAGTTTTTGCGACAATCGCAAAAGTCGCAAAAGTCGCAAAAGTCGCAAAAGTCGCAAAAGTCGCAAAAGTCGCCAAAGTCGCAAAAGTCGCCAAAGTCGCAAAAGTTTTTGCGACAATCGCAAAAGTCGCAAAAGTTTTTGCGACAATCGCAAAAGTCGCAAAAGTTTTTGCGACAATGGCAAAAGTCGCAAAAGTTTTTGCGACAATCGCAAAAGTCGCAAAAGTTTTTGCGACAATCGCAAAAGTCGCAGAAGTTTTTGCGACAATCGCAAAAGTCGCAAAAATCGCAGAAGTTTTTGCGACAATCGCAAAAGTCGCAAAAGTTTTTGCGACAATCGCAAAAGTCGCAGAAGTTTTTGCGACAATCGCAAAAGTCGCGAAAATCGCAGAAGTTTTTGCGACAATCGCAAAAGTCGCAAAAGTTTTTGCGACAATCGCAAAAGTCGCAAAAGTCGCAGAAGTTTTTGCGACAATCGCAAAAGTCGCAGAAGTGTTTGCGACATTCGCAAAAGTCGCAGAAGTTTTTGCGACAATCGCAAAAGTCGCAAAAGTCGCAGAAGTTTTTGCGACAATCGCAAAAGTCGCAAAAGTTTTTGCGACAATCGCAAAAGTCGCAAAAGTGTTTGCGACAATCGCAAAAGTCGCAAAAGTGTTTGCGACAATCGCAAAAGTCGCAAAAGTCGCAAAAGTTTTGGCGACAATCGCAAAAGTCGCAAAAGTTTTTGCGACAATCTCAATAGTCGCAAAAGTTTTTGCGACAATGGCAAAAGTCCCAGAAGTTTTTGCGACAATCGAAAAAGTTTTTGCGACAATCGAAAAAGTTTTTGCGACAATCGCAAAAGTCGCAAAAGTGTTTGCGACAATCGCAAAAGTCGCAAAAGTTTTTGCGACAATCGCAAAAGTCGCAAAAGTCGCAAAAGTCGCAAAAGTCGCAAAAGTCGCAAAAGTCGCAAAAGTCGCAAAAGTTTTTGCGACAATCGCAAAAGTCGCAAAAGTTTTTGCGACAATCGCAAAAGTCGCAAAAGTTTTTGCGACAATCGCAAAAGTCGCAGAAAGTTTTGCGACAATCGCAAAAGTCGCAGAAGTTTTTGCGACAATCTCAAAAGTCGCAAAAGTTTTTGCGACAATCGCAAAAGTCGCAAAAGTGTTTGCGACAATCGCAAAAGTCGCAAAAGTCGCAAAAGTTTTTGCGACAATGGCAAAAGTCGCAGAAGTTTTTGCGACAATCGCAAAAGTCGCAAAAGTTGCAGAAGTTTTTGCGACAATCGCAAAAGTCGCAAAAGTGTTTGCGACAATCGCAAAAGTGTTTGCGACAATCGCAAAAGTCGCAAAAGTTTTTGCGACAATCGCAAAAGTCGCAAAAGTCGCAGAAGTTTTTGCGACAATCGCAAAAGTCGCAGAAGTTTTTGCGACAATCGCAAAAGTCGCAAAAGTTTTTGCGACAATCGCAAAAGTCGCAAAAGTTTTTGCGACAATCGCAAAAGTCGCAGAAGTGTTTGCGACATTCGCAAAAGTCGCAAAAGTGTTTGCGACAATCGCAAAAGTCGCAAAAGTCGCAAAAGTTTTTGCGACAATCGCAAAAGTCGCAAAAGTGTTTGCGACAATCGCAAAAGTCGCAAAAGTGTTTGCGACAATCGCAAAAGTCGCAAAAGTGTTTGCGACAATCGCAAAAGTCGCAAAAGTTTTTGCGACAATCGCAAAAGTCGCAAAAGTTTTTGCGACAATCGCAAAAGTCGCAAAAGTTTTTGCGACAATCGCAAAAGTCGCAAAAGTTTTTGCGACAATCGCAAAAGTCGCAGAAGTTTTTGCGACAATCGCAAAAGTCGCAAAAATCGCAGAAGTTTTTGCGACAATCGCAAAAGTCGCAAAAGTTTTTGCGACAATCGCAAAAGTCGCAAAAGTCGCAAAAGTTTTTGCGACAATCGCAAAAGTCGCAAAAGTTTTTGCGACAATCGCAAAAGTCGCAAAAGTTTTTGCGACAATCGCAAAAGTCGCAAAAGTTTTTGCGACAATCGCAAAAGTCGCAGAAGTTTTTGCGACAATCGCAAAAGTCGCGAAAATCGCAGAAGTTTTTGCGACAATCGCAAAAGTCGCAAAAGTTTTTGCGACAATCGCAAAAGTCACAAAAGTCGCAAAAGTTTTTGCGACAATCGCAAAAGTCGCAAAAGTTTTTGCGACAATCTCAATAGTCGCAAAAGTGTTTGCGACAATCGCAAAAGTCGCAGAAGTTTTTGCGACAATCGAAAAAGTTTTTGCGACAATCGCAAAAGTCGCAAAAGTTTTTGCGACAATCGCAAAAGTCGCAAAAGTGTTTGCGACAATCGCAAAAGTCGCAAAAGTGTTTGCGACAATCGCAAAAGTCGCAGAAGTTTTTGCGACAATCGAAAAAGTTTTTGCGACAATCGCAAAAGTCGCAAAAGTCGCAAAAGTCGCAAAAGTCGCAAAAGTCGCAAAAGTCGCCAAAGTCGCAAAAGTCGCCAAAGTCGCAAAAGTTTTTGCGACAATCGCAAAAGTCGCAAAAGTTTTTGCGACAATCGCAAAAGTCGCAAAAGTTTTTGCGACAATGGCAAAAGTCGCAAAAGTTTTTGCGACAATCGCAAAAGTCGCAAAAGTTTTTGCGACAATCGCAAAAGTCGCAGAAGTTTTTGCGACAATCGCAAAAGTCGCAAAAATCGCAGAAGTTTTTGCGACAATCGCAAAAGTCGCAAAAGTTTTTGCGACAATCGCAAAAGTCGCAAAAGTGTTTGCGACAATCGCAAAAGTCGCAAAAGTCGCAGAAGTTTTTGCGACAATCGCAAAAGTCGCAGAAAGTTTTGCGACAATCGCAAAAGTCGCAGAAGTTTTTGCGACAATCGCAAAAGTCGCAAAAGTCGCAAAAGTTTTTGCGACAATCGCAAAAGTCGCAAAAGTTTTTGCGACAATCTCAATAGTAGCAAAAGTTTTTGCGACAATCGCAAAAGTCGCAGAAGTTTTTGCGACAATCGCAAAAGTCGCAGAAGTGTTTGCGACAATCGCAAAAGTCGCAAAAGTGTTTGCGACAATCGCAAAAGTCGCAAAAGTCGCAAAAGTTTTTGCGACAATGGCAAAAGTCGCAAAAGTTTTTGCGACAATCGCAAAAGTCGCAAAAGTTTTTGCGACAATCGCAAAAGTCGCAGAAGTTTTTGCGACAATCGCAAAAGTCGCAAAAGTTTTTGCGACAATCGCAAAAGTCGCAAAAGTGTTTGCGACAATCGCAAAAGTCGCAAAAGTGTTTGCGACAATCGCAAAAGTCGCAAAAGTCGCAAAAGTTTTGGCGACAATCGCAAAAGTCGCAAAAGTTTTTGCGACAATCTCAATAGTCGCAAAAGTTTTTGCGACAATGGCAAAAGTCGCAGAAGTTTTTGCGACAATCGAAAAAGTTTTTGCGACAATCGAAAAAGTTTTTGCGACAATCGCAAAAGTCGCAAAAGTGTTTGCGACAATCGCAAAAGTCGCAAAAGTTTTTGCGACAATCGCAAAAGTCGCAAAAGTCGAAAAAAGTCGCAAAAGTCGCAAAAGTCGCAAAAGTCGCAAAAGTCGCAAAAGTCGCAAAAGTCGCAAAAGTGTTTGCGACAATCGCAAAAGTCGCAAAAGTTTTTGCGACAATCGCAAAAGTCGCAAAAGTTTTTGCGACAATCGCAAAAGTCGCAGAAAGTTTTGCGACAATCGCAAAAGTCGCAGAAGTTTTTGCGACAATCTCAAAAGTCGCAAAAGTTTTTGCGACAATCGCAAAAGTCGCAAAAGTGTTTGCGACAATCGCAAAAGTCGCAAAAGTCGCAAAAGTTTTTGCGACAATGGCAAAAGTCGCAAAAGTTTTTGCGACAATCGCAAAAGTCGCAAAAGTTGCAGAAGTTTTTGCGACAATCGCAAAAGTCGCAAAAGTGTTTGCGACAATCGCAAAAGTGTTTGCGACAATCGCAAAAGTCGCAAAAGTTTTTGCGACAATCGCAAAAGTCGCAAAAGTCGCAGAAGTTTTTGCGACAATCGCAAAAGTCGCAGAAGTTTTTGCGACAATCGCAAAAGTCGCAAAAGTTTTTGCGACAATCGCAAAAGTCGCAAAAGTTTTTGCGACAATCGCAAAAGTCGCAGAAGTGTTTGCGACATTCGCAAAAGTCGCAAAAGTGTTTGCGACAATCGCAAAAGTCGCAAAAGTCGCAAAAGTTTTTGCGACAATCGCAAAAGTCGCAAAAGTGTTTGCGACAATCGCAAAAGTCGCAAAAGTGTTTGCGACAATCGCAAAAGTCGCAAAAGTTTTTGCGACAATCGCAAAAGTCGCAAAAGTTTTTGCGACAATCGCAAAAGTCGCAAAAGTTTTTGCGACAATCGCAAAAGTCGCAAAAGTTTTTGCGACAATCGCAAAAGTCGCAGAAGTTTTTGCGACAATCGCAAAAGTCGCAAAAATCGCAGAAGTTTTTGCGACAATCGCAAAAGTCGCAAAAGTTTTTGCGACAATCGCAAAAGTCGCAAAAGTTTTTGCGACAATCGCAAAAGTCGCAAAAGTTTTTGCGACAATCGCAAAAGTCGCAAAAGTTTTTGCGACAATCGCAAAAGTCGCAAAAGTTTTTGCGACAATCGCAAAAGTCGCAGAAGTTTTTGCGACAATCGCAAAAGTCGCGAAAATCGCAGAAGTTTTTGCGACAATCGCAAAAGTCGCAAAAGTTTTTGCGACAATCGCAAAAGTCACAAAAGTCGCAAAAGTTTTTGCGACAATCGCAAAAGTCGCAAAAGTTTTTGCGACAATCTCAATAGTCGCAAAAGTGTTTGCGACAATCGCAAAAGTCGCAGAAGTTTTTGCGACAATCGAAAAAGTTTTTGCGACAATCGCAAAAGTCGCAAAAGTTTTTGCGACAATCGCAAAAGTCGCAAAAGTTTTTGCGACAATCGCAAAAGTCGCAAAAGTGTTTGCGACAATCGCAAAAGTCGCAGAAGTTTTTGCGACAATCGAAAAAGTTTTTGCGACAATCGCAAAAGTCGCAAAAGTCGCAAAAGTCGCAAAAGTCGCAAAAGTCGCAAAAGTCGCCAAAGTCGCAAAAGTCGCCAAAGTCGCAAAAGTTTTTGCGACAATCGCAAAAGTCGCAAAAGTTTTTGCGACAATCGCAAAAGTCGCAAAAGTTTTTGCGACAATGGCAAAAGTCGCAAAAGTTTTTGCGACAATCGCAAAAGTCGCAAAAGTTTTTGCGACAATCGCAAAAGTCGCAGAAGTTTTTGCGACAATCGCAAAAGTCGCAAAAATCGCAGAAGTTTTTGCGACAATCGCAAAAGTCGCAAAAGTTTTTGCGACAATCGCAAAAGTCGCAAAAGTGTTTGCGACAATCGCAAAAGTCGCAAAAGTCGCAGAAGTTTTTGCGACAATCGCAAAAGTCGCAGAAAGTTTTGCGACAATCGCAAAAGTCGCAGAAGTTTTTGCGACAATCGCAAAAGTCGCAAAAGTCGCAAAAGTTTTTGCGACAATCGCAAAAGTCGCAAAAGTTTTTGCGACAATCTCAATAGTAGCAAAAGTTTTTGCGACAATCGCAAAAGTCGCAGAAGTTTTTGCGACAATCGCAAAAGTCGCAGAAGTGTTTGCGACAATCGCAAAAGTCGCAAAAGTGTTTGCGACAATCGCAAAAGTCGCAAAAGTCGCAAAAGTTTTTGCGACAATGGCAAAAGTCGCAAAAGTTTTTGCGACAATCACAAAAGTCGCAAAAGTTTTTGCGACAATCGCAAAAGTCGCAGAAGTTTTTGCGAAAATCGCAAAAGTCGCAAAAGTGTTTGCGACAATCGTAAAAGTCGCAAAAGTTTTTGCGACAATCGCAAAAGTCGCAAAAGTTTTTGCGACAATCGCAAAAGTCGCAAAAGTTTTTGCGACAATCGCAAAAGTCGCAGAAGTTTTTGCGACAATCGCAAAAGTCGCGAAAATCGCAGAAGTTTTTGCGACAATCGCAAAAGTCGCAAAAGTTTTTGCGACAATCGCAAAAGTCGCAAAAGTCGCAGAAGTTTTTGCGACAATCGCAAAAGTCGCAGAAGTGTTTGCGACATTCGCAAAAGTCGCAGAAGTTTTTGCGACAATCGCAAAAGTCGCAAAAGTCGCAGAAGTTTTTGCGACAATCGCAAAAGTCGCAAAAGTTTTTGCGACAATCGCAAAAGTCGCAAAAGTGTTTGCGACAATCGCAAAAGTCGCAAAAGTGTTTGCGACAATCGCAAAAGTCGCAAAAGTCGCAAAAGTTTTGGCGACAATCGCAAAAGTCGCAAAAGTTTTTGCGACAATCTCAATAGTCGCAAAAGTTTTTGCGACAATGGCAAAAGTCGCAGAAGTTTTTGCGACAATCGAAAAAGTTTTTGCGACAATCGAAAAAGTTTTTGCGACAATCGCAAAAGTCGCAAAAGTTTTTGCGACAATCGCAAAAGTCGCAAAAGTCGCAAAAGTCGCAAAAGTCGCAAAAGTCGCAAAAGTCGCAAAAGTCGCAAAAGTCGCAAAAGTCGCAAAAGTTTTTGCGACAATCGCAAAAGTCGCAAAAGTTTTTGCGACAATCGCAAAAGTCGCAAAAGTTTTTGCGACAATCGCAAAAGTCGCAGAAAGTTTTGCGACAATCGCAAAAGTCGCAGAAGTTTTTGCGACAATCTCAAAAGTCGCAAAAGTTTTTGCGACAATCGCAAAAGTCGCAAAAGTGTTTGCGACAATCGCAAAAGTCGCAAAAGTCGCAAAAGTTTTTGCGACAATGGCAAAAGTCGCAAAAGTTTTTGCGACAATCGCAAAAGTCGCAAAAGTTGCAGAAGTTTTTGCGACAATCGCAAAAGTCGCAAAAGTGTTTGCGACAATCGCAAAAGTCGCAAAAGTGTTTGCGACAATCGCAAAAGTCGCAAAAGTGTTTGCGACAATCGCAAAAGTCGCAAAAGTTTTTGCGACAATCGCAAAAGTCGCAAAAGTTTTTGCGACAATCGCAAAAGTCGCAAAAGTTTTTGCGACAATCGCAAAAGTCGCAAAAGTTTTTGCGACAATCGCAAAAGTCGCAGAAGTTTTTGCGACAATCGCAAAAGTCGCAGAAGTGTTTGCGACATTCGCAAAAGTCGCAAAAGTGTTTGCGACAATCGCAAAAGTCGCAAAAGTTTTTGCGACAATCGCAAAAGTCGCAAAAATCGCAGAAGTTTTTGCGACAATCGCAAAAGTCGCAAAAGTTTTTGCGACAATCGCAAAAGTCGCAAAAGTGTTTGCGACAATCGCAAAAGTCGCAAAAGTCGCAGAAGTTTTTGCGACAATCGCAAAAGTCGCAAAAGTGTTTGCGACAATCGCAAAAGTCGCAAAAGTGTTTGCGACAATCGCAAAAGTCGCAAAAGTTTTTGCGACAATCGCAAAAGTCGCAAAAGTTTTTGCGACAATCTCAATAGTCGCAAAAGTGTTTGCGACAATCGCAAAAGTCGCAAAAGTTTTTGCGACAATCGCAAAAGTCGCAAAAGTGTTTGCGACAATCGCAAAAGTCGCAAAAGTTTTTGCGACAATCGCAAAAGTCGCAAAAGTGTTTGCGACAATCGCAAAAGTCGCAAAAGTGTTTGCGACAATCGCAAAAGTCGCAAAAATAGCAGAAGTGTTTGCGACAATCGCAAAAGTCGCAGAAGTTTTTGCGACAATCGCAAAAGTCGCAGAAGTTTTTGCGACAATCGCAAAAGTCGCAAAAGTTTTTGCGACAATCGCAAAAGTCGCAGAAGTGTTTGCGACAATCGCAAAAGTCGCAAAAATAGCAGAAGTTTTTGCGACAATCGCAAAAGTCGCAAAAGTCGCAAAAGTTTTTGCGACAATCGCAAAAGTCGCAAAAATCGCAGAAGTTTTTGCGACAATCGCAAAAGTCGCAGAAAGTTTTGCGACAATCGCAAAAGTCGCAGAAGTTTTTGCGACAATCGCAAAAGTCGCAAAAGTTTTTGCGACAATCGCAAAAGTCGCAAAAGTTTTTGCGACAATCGCAAAAGTCGCAAAAGTGTTTGCGACAATCGCAAAAGTCGCAAAAATAGCAGAAGTGTTTGCGACAATCGCAAAAGTCGCAAAAGTTTTTGCGACAATCGCAAAAGTCGCAGAACTTTTTGCGACAATCGCAAAAGTGTTTGCGACAATCGCAAAAGTGTTTGCGACAATCGCAAAAGTCGCAAAAGTTTTTGCGACAATCGCAAAAGTCGCAAAAGTGTTTGCGTCAATCGCAAAAGTCACAAAAGTGTTTGCGACAATCGCAAAAGTCGCAAAAGTCGCAAAAGTTTTTGCGACAATCGCAAAAGTCGCAGAAGTTTTTGCGACAATCGCAAAAGTCGCAAAAGTCGCAAAAGTGTTTTCGACAATCGCAAAAGTCGCAAAAGTTTTTGCGACAATCGCAAAAGTCGCAGAAGTTTTTGCGACAATCGCAAAAGTCGCAAAAGTCGCAAAAGTCGCAAAAGTCGCAAAAGTCGCAAAAGTTTTTGCGACAATCGCAAAAGTCGCAAAAGTCGCAGAAAGTTTTTGCGACAATCGCAAAAGTCGCAAAAGTTTTTGCGACAATGGCAAAAGTCGCAAAAGTTTTTGCGACAATCGCAAAAGTCGCAAAAGTTTTTGCGACAATCGCAAAAGTCGCAGAAGTGTTTGCGACATTCGCAAAAGTCGCAAAAGTGTTTGCGACAATCGCAAAAGTCGCAAAAATCGCAGAAGTTTTTGCGACAATCGCAAAAGTCGCAGAAAGTTTTGCGACAATGGCAAAAGTCGCAAAAGTGTTTGCGACAATCGCAAAAGTCGCAAAAGTTTTTGCGACAATCGCAAAAGTCGCAGAAGTGTTTGCGACATTCGTAAAAGTCGCAAAAGTGTTTGCGACAATCGCAAAAGTCGCAAAAATCGCAGAAGTTTTTGCGACAATCGCAAAAGTCGCAGAAAGTTTTGCGACAATCGCAAAAGTCGCAGAAGTTTTTGCGACAATCGCAAAAGTCGCAAAAGTGTTTGCGACAATCGCAAAAGTCGCAGAAGTTTTTGCGACAATCGCAAAAGTCGCAGAAGTTTTTGCGACAATCGCAAAAGTCGCAGAAGTCGCAGAAGTTTTTGCGACAATCGCAAAAGTCGCAAAAGTTTTTGCGACAATCGCAAAAGTCGCAAAAGTCGCAAAAGTTTTTGCGACAATCGCAAAAGTCGCAAAAGTTTTTGCAACAATCTCAATAGTCGAAAAGTTTTTGCGACAATCGCAAAAGTCGCAGAAGTTTTTGCGACAATCGCAAAAGTCGCAAAAGTTTTTGCGACAATCGCAAAAGTCGCAAAAGTGTTTGCGACAATCGCAAAAGTCGCAGAAGTTTTTGCGACAATCGCAGAAGTTTTTGCGACAATCGCAAAAGTCGCAAAAGTGTTTGCGACAATCGCAAAAGTCGCAAAAGTTTTTGCGACAATCGCAAAAGTCGCAAAAGTCGCAAAAGTCGCAAAAGTCGCAAAAGTTTTTGCGACAATCGCAAAAGTCGCAAAAGTGTTTGCGACAATCGCAAAAGTCGCAAAAGTGTTTGCGACAATCGCAAAAGTCGCAAAAGTCGCAAAAGTTTTTGCGACAATCGCAAAAGTCGCAAAAGTTTTTGCGACAATCGCAAAAGTCGCAAAAGTTTTTGCGACAATCGCAAAAGTCGCAGAATTTTTTGCGACAATCGCAAAAGTCGCAAAAGTATATGCGACAATCGCAAAAGTCGCAAAAGTTTTTGCAACAATCGCAAAAGTCGCAAAAATCGCAGAAGTTTTTGCGACAATCGCAAAAGTCGCAGAAAGTTTTGCGACAATCGCAAAAGTCGCAGAAGTTTTTGCGACAATCGCAAAAGTCGCAAAAGTTTTTGCGACAATCGCAAAAGTCGCAGAAGTTTTTGCGACAATCGCAAAAGTCGCAGAAGTTTTTGCGACAATCGCAAAAGTCGCAAAAGTTTTTGCGACAATCGCAAAAGTCGCAAAAGTTTTTGCGACAATCGCAAAAGTCGCAAAAGTGTTTGCGACAATCGCAAAAGTTTTTGCGACAATCGCAAAAGTAGCAAAAGTTTTTGCGACAATCGCAAAAGTCGCAGAAGTTTTTGCGACAATCGCAAAAGTCGCAAAAGTCGCAAAAGTGTTTGCGACAATCGCAAAAGTCGCAAAAGTCGCAAAAGTTTTTGCGACAATCGCAAAAGTCGCAAAAGTTTTTGCGACAATGGCAAAAGTCGCAAAAGTTTTTGCGACAATGGCAAAAGTCGCAAAAGTTTTTGCGACAATCGCAAAAGTTTTTGCGACAATCGCAAAAGTCGCAAAAGTTTTTGCGACAATCGCAAAAGTCGCAGAAGTTTTTGCGACAATCGCAAAAGTCGCAAAAGTCGCAAAAGTCGCAAAAGTCGCAAAAGTCGCAAAAGTTTTTGCGACAATCGCAAAAGTCGCAAAAGTCGCAGAAAGTTTTTGCGACAATCGCAAAAGTCGCAAAAGTTTTTGCGACAATGGCAAAAGTCGCAAAAGTTTTTGCGACAATCGCAAAAGTCGCAAAAGTTTTTGCGACAATCGCAAAAGTCGCAGAAGTGTTTGCGACATTCGCAAAAGTCGCAAAAGTGTTTGCGACAATCGCAAAAGTCGCAAAAATCGCAGAAGGTTTTGCGACAATCGCAAAAGTCGCAGAAAGTTTAGCGACAATGGCAAAAGTCGCAAAAGTGTTTGCGACAATCGCAAAAGTCGCAAAAGTTTTTGCGACAATCGCAAAAGTCGCAGAAGTGTTTGCGACATTCGCAAAAGTCGCAAAAGTGTTTGCGACAATCGTAAAAGTCGCAAAAATCGCAGAAGTTTTTGCGACAATCGCAAAAGTCGCAGAAAGTTTTGCGACAATCGCAAAAGTCGCAGAAGTTTTTGCAACAATCTCAATAGTCGAAAAGTTTTTGCGACAATCGCAAAAGTCGCAGAAGTTTTTGCGACAATCGCAAAAGTCGCAAAAGTTTTTGCGACAATCGCAAAAGTCGCAAAAGTGTTTGCGACAATCGCAAAAGTCGCAGAAGTTTTTGCGACAATCGCAGAAGTTTTTGCGACAATCGCAAAAGTCGCAAAAGTGTTTGCGACAATCGCAAAAGTCGCAAAAGTTTTTGCGACAATCGCAAAAGTCGCAAAAGTTGCAGAAGTCGCAAAAGTCGCAAAAGTTTTTGCGACAATCGCAAAAGTCGCAAAAGTGTTTGCGACAATCGCAAAAGTCGCAGAAGTGTTTGCGACAATCGCAAAAGTCGCAAAAGTCGCAAAAGTTTTTGCGACAATCGCAAAAGTCGCAAAAGTTTTTGCGACAATCGCAAAAGTCGTAAAAGTCGCAAAAGTTTTTGCGACAATCGCAAAAGTCGCAGAATTTTTTGCGACAATCGCAAAAGTCGCAAAAATAGCAGAAGTTTTTGCGACAATCGCAAAAGTCGCAAAAGTTTTTGCGACAATCGCAAAAGTCGCAAAAGTTTTTGCAACAATCGCAAAAGTCGCAAAAATCGCAGAAGTTTTTGCGACAATCGCAAAAGTCGCAGAAAGTTTTGCGACAATCGCAAAAGTCGCAGAAGTTTTTGCGACAATCGCAAAAGTCGCAAAAGTCTTTGCGACAATCGCAAAAGTCGCAGAAGTTTTTGCGACAATCGCAAAAGTCGCAGAAGTTTTTGCGACAATCGCAAAAGTCGCAAAAGTTTTTGCGACAATCGCAAAAGTCGCAAAAGTTTTTGCGACAATCGCAAAAGTCGCAAAAGTGTTTGCGACAATCGCAAAAGTTTTTGCGACAATCGCAAAAGTCGCAAAAGTTTTTGCGACAATCGCAAAAGTCGCAGAAGTTTTTGCGACAATCGCAAAAGTCGCAAAAGTCGCAAAAGTGTTTGCGACAATCGCAAAAGTCGCAAAAGTCGCAAAAGTTTTTGCGACAATCGCAAAAGTCGCAAAAGTTTTTGCGACAATGGCAAAAGTCGCAAAAGTTTTTGCGACAATGGCAAAAGTCGCAAAAGTTTTTGCGACAATCGCAAAAGTTTTTGCGACAATCGCAAAAGTCGCAAAAGTTTTTGCGACAATCGCAAAAGTCGCAGAAGTTTTTGCGACAATCGCAAAAGTCGCAAAAGTCGCAAAAGTTGCAAAAGTCGCAAAAGTCGCAAAAGTCGCAAAAGTCGCAAAAGTTTTTGCGACAATCGCAAAAGTCGCAAAAGTCGCAGAAAGTTTTTGCGACAATCGCAAAAGTCGCAAAAGTTTTTGCGACAATGGCAAAAGTCGCAAAAGTTTTTGCGACAATCGCAAAAGTCGCAAAAGTTTTTGCGACAATCGCAAAAGTCGCAGAAGTGTTTGCGACATTCGCAAAAGTCGCAAAAGTGTTTGCGACAATCGCAAAAGTCGCAAAAATCGCAGAAGGTTTTGCGACAATCGCAAAAGTCGCAGAAAGTTTTGCGACAATGGCAAAAGTCGCAAAAGTGTTTGCGACAATCGCAAAAGTCGCAAAAGTTTTTGCGACAATCGCAAAAGTCGCAGAAGTGTTTGCGACATTCGCAAAAGTCGCAAAAGTGTTTGCGACAATCGCAAAAGTCGCAAAAATCGCAGAAGTTTTTGCGACAATCGCAAAAGTCGCAGAAAGTTTTGCGACAATCGCAAAAGTCGCAGAAGTTTTTGCGACAATCGCAAAAGTCGCAAAAGTGTTTGCGACAATCGCAAAAGTCGCAGAAGTTTTTGCGACAATCGCAAAAGTCGCAGAAGTTTTTGCGACAATCGCAAAAGTCGCAAAAGTCGCAGAAGTTTTTGCGACAATCGCAAAAGTCGCAAAAGTTTTTGCGACAATCGCAAAAGTCGCAAAAGTCGCAAAAGTTTTTGCGACAATCGCAAAAGTCGCAAAAGTTTTTGCAACAATCTCAATAGTCGAAAAGTTTTTGCGACAATCGCAAAAGTCGCAGAAGTTTTTGCGACAATCGCAAAAGTTGCAAAAGTTTTTGCGACAATCGCAAAAGTCGCAAAAGTGTTTGCGACAATCGCAAAAGTCGCAGAAGTTTTTGCGACAATCGCAGAAGTTTTTGCGACAATCGCAAAAGTCGCAAAAGTGTTTGCGACAATCGCAAAAGTCGCAAAAGTTTTTGCGACAATCGCAAAAGTCGCAAAAGTCGCAAAAGTCGCAAAAGTCGCAAAAGTTTTTGCGACAATCGCAAAAGTCGCAAAAGTGTTTGCGACAATCGCAAAAGTCGCAAAAGTGTTTGCGACAATCAAAAAAGTCGCAAAAGTCGCAAAAGTTTTTGCGACAATCGCAAAAGTCGCAAAAGTTTTTGCGACAATCGCAAAAGTCGCAAAAGTTTTTGCGACAATCGCAAAAGTCGCAGAATTTTTTGCGACAATCGCAAAAGTCGCAAAAATAGCAGAAGTTTTTGCGACAATCGCAAAAGTCGCAAAAGTTTTTGCGACAATCGCAAAAGTTTTTGCGACAATCGCAAAAGTCGCAAAAGTTTTTGCAACAATCGCAAAAGTCGCAAAAATCGCAGAAGTTTTTGCGACAATCGCAAAAGTCGCAGAAAGTTTTGCGACAATCGCAAAAGTCGCAAAAGTTTTTGCGACAATGGCAAAAGTCGCAAAAGTGTTTGCGACAATCGCAAAAGTCGCAGAAGTTTTTGCGACAATCGCAAAAGTCGCAGAAGTTTTTGCGACAATCGCAAAAGTCGCAGAAGTTTTTGCGACAATCGCAAAAGTCGCAAAAGTCGCAAAAGTGTTTGCGACAATCGCAAAAGTCGCAAAAGTTTTTGCGACAATCGCAAAAGTCGCAAAAGTTTTTGCGACAATCGCAAAAGTGTTTGCGACAATCGCAAAAGTTTTTGCGACAATGGCAAAAGTCGCAGAAGTTTTTGCGACAATCGCAAAAGTCGCAGAAGTGTTTGCGACAATCGCAAAAGTCGCAAAAGTTTTTGCGACAATCGCAAAAGTCGCAAAAGTTTTTGCGACAATCGCAAAAGTCGCAGAAGTTTTTGCGACAATCGCAAAAGTCGCAGAAGTTTTTGCGACAATCGCAAAAGTCGCAAAAGTGTTTGCGACAATCGCAAAAGTCGCAAAAGTGTTTGCGACAATCGCAAAAGTTGCAAAAATTGCAGAAGTTTTTGCGACAATCGCAAAAGTCGCAGAAGTTTTTGCGACAATCGCAAAAGTCGCAGAAGTTTTTGCGACAATCGCAAAAGTCGCAAAAGTTTTTGCGACAATCGCAAAAGTCGCAAAAGTTTTTGCGACAATCGCAAAAGTCACAAAAGTTTTTGCGACAATCGCAAAAGTCGCAAAAGTTTTTGCGACAATCGCAAAAGTCGCAAAAGTTTTTGCAATCGCAAAAGTCGCAAAAGTTTTTGCGACAATCGCAAAAGTCGCAGAAGTTTTTGCGACAATCGCAAAAGTCGCAAAAATCGCAGAAGTTTTTGCGACAATCGCAAAAGTCGCAAAAGTTTTTGCGACAATCGCAAAAGTCGCAAAAGTCGCAGAAGTTTTTGCGACAATCGCAAAAGTCGCAAAAGTGTTTGCGACAATCGCAAAAGTCGCAAAAGTGTTTGCGACAATCGCAAAAGTCGCAGAAGTTTTTGCGACAATCGCAAAAGTCGCAAAAGTCGCAGAAGTTTTTGCGACAATCGCAAAAGTCGCAAAAGTGTTTGCGACAATCGCAAAAGTCGCAAAAGTCGCAAAAGTGTTTGCGACAATCGCAAAAGTCGCAAAAGTCGCAAAAGTTTTTGCGACAATCGCAAAAGTCGCAAAAGTTTTTGCGACAATCTCAAAAGTCGCAAAAGTTTTTGCGACAATCGCAAAAGTCGCAAAAGTTTTTGCGACAATCGCAAAAGTCGCAGAAGTTTTTGCGACAATCGCAAAAGCCGCAAAAATCGCAAAAGTTTTTGCGACAATCTCAATAGTCGCAAAAGTGTTTGCGACAATCGCAAAAGTCGCAAAAGTTTTTGCGACAATGGCAAAAGTCGCAAAAGTGTTTGCGACAATCGCAAAAGTCGCAGAAGTTTTTGCGACAATCGCAAAAGTCGCAGAAGTTTTTGCGACAATCGCAAAAGTCGCAAAAGTGTTTGCGACAATCGCAAAAGTCGCAAAAATCGCAAAAGTTTTTGCGACAATCGCAAAAGTCGCAAAAGTTTTTGCGACAATCGCAAAAGTCGCAGAAGTTTTTGCGACAATCGCAAAAGTGTTTGCGACAATCGCAAAAGTCACAAAAGTTTTTGCGACAATCGCAAAAGTCGCAAAAGTGTTTGCGACAATCGCAAAAGTCGCAAAAGTTTTTGCGACAATCGCAAAAGTCGCAAAAGTGTTTGCGACAATCGCAAAAGTCGCAAAAGTGTTTGCGACAATCGCAAAAGTCGCAAAAATAGCAGAAGTTTTTGCGACAATCGCAAAAGTCGCAAAAGTTTTTGCGACAATCGCAAAAGTCGCAAAGGTGCTTGCGACAATCGCAAAAGTCGCAGAAGTTTTTGCGACAATCGCAAAAGTTTTTGCGACAATCGCAAAAGTCGCAAAAATAGCAAAAGTTTTTGCGACAATCGCAAAAGTCGCAGAAGTGTTTGCGACAATCACAAAAGTCGCAAAAGTTTTGCGACAATCGCAAAAGTCGCAAAAGTTTTTGCGACAATCGCAAAAGTCGCAGAAGTTTTTGCGACAATCGCAAAAGTCGCAAAAGTGTTTGCGACAATCGCAAAAGTCGCAAAAGTTTTTGCGACAATCGCAAAAGTGTTTGCGAAAATCGCAAAAGTCGCAAAAGTTTTTGCGACAATCGCAAAAGTCGCAAAAGTTTTTGCGACAATGGCAAAAGTCGCAAAAGTTTTTGCGACAATCGCAAAAGTCGCGAAAATCGCAGAAGTTTTTGCGACAATCGCAAAAGTCGCAAAAGTTTTTGCGACAATCGCAAAAGTAACAAAAGTCGCAAAAGTGTTTGCGAAAATCGCAAAAGTCGCAGAAGTTTTTGCGACAATCGCAAAAGTCGCAAAAGTTTTTGCGACAATCGCAAAAGTCGCAAAAGTTTTTGCGACAATCGCAAAAGTCGCAGAAGTTTTTGCGACAATCGCAAAAGTCGCAAAAGTTTTTGCGACAATCGCAAAAGTCGCAAAAGTTTTTGCGACAATCGCAAAAGTCACAAAAGTCGCAAAAGTTTTTGCGACAATCGCAAAAGTCGCAAAAGTTTTTGCGACAATCTCAATAGTCGCAAAAGTGTTTGCGACAATCGCAAAAGTCGCAAAAGTTTTTGCGACAATGGCAAAAGTCGCAAAAGTGTTTGCGACAATCGCAAAAGTCGCAGAAGTTTTTGCGACAATCGCAAAAGTCGCAGAAGTTTTTGCGACAATCGCAAAAGTCGCAAAAGTTTTTGCGACAATCGCAAAAGTCGCAAAAGTCGCAAAAGTTTTTGCGACAATCGCAAAAGTCGCAAAAGTTTTTGCGACAATCGCAAAAGTCGCAGAAGTTTTTGCGACATTCGCAAAAGTGTTTGTCGCAAAAGTCGCGAAAATTGCAGAAGTTTTTGCGACAATCGCAAAAGTCGCAAAAGTTTTTGCGACAATCGCAAAAGTCACAAAAGTCGCAAAAGTTTTTGCGACAATCGCAAAAGTCGCAAAAGTTTTTGCGACAATCTCAATAGTCGCAAAAGTGTTTGCGACAATCGCAAAAGTCGCAAAAGTTTTTGCGACAATGGCAAAAGTCGCAAAAGTGTTTGCGACAATCGCAAAAGTCGCAGAAGTTTTTGCGACAATCGCAAAAGTCGCAGAAGTTTTTGCGACAATCGCAAAAGTCGCAAAAGTTTTTGCGACAATCGCAAAAGTCGCAAAAGTCGCAAAAGTTTTTGCGACAATCGCAAAAGTCGCAAAAGTTTTTGCGACAATCGCAAAAGTCGCAGAACTTTTTGCGACAATCGCAAAAGTGTTTGCGACAATCGCAAAAGTCACAAAAGTTTTTGCGACAATCGCAAAAGTCGCAAAAGTGTTTGCGACAATCGCAAAAGTCGCAAAAGTTTTTGCGACAATCGCAAAAGTCGCAAAAGTGTTTGCGACAATCGCAAAAGTCGCAAAAGTGTTTGCGACAATCGCAAAAGTCGCAAAAGTTTTTGCGACAATCGCAAAAGTCGCAGAAGTTTTTGCGACAATCGCAAAAGTCGCAAAAATCGCAGAAGTTTTTGCGACAATCGCAAAAGTCGCAAAAGTTTTTGCGACAATCGCAAAAGTCGCAAAAGTGTTTGCGACAATCGCAAAAGTCGCAGAAGTTTTTGCGACAATCGCAAAAGTCGCAAAAATCGCAGAAGTTTTTGCGACAATCGCAAAAGTCGCAAAAGTTTTTGCGACAATCGAAAAATTCGCAAAAATCGCAGAAGTTTTTGCGACAATCGCAAAAGTCGCAAAAGTTTTTGCGACAATCGCAAAAGTCGCAAAAGTGTTTGCGACAATCGCAAAAGTCGCAGAAGTTTTTGCGACAATCGCAAAAGTCGCAAAAATCGCAGAAGTTTTTGCGACAATCGCAAAAGTCGCAAAAGTTTTTGCGACAATCGAAAAATTCGCAAAAATCGCAGAAGTTTTTGCGACAATCGCAAAAGTCGCAAAAGTGTTTGCGACAATCGCAAAAGTCGCAAAAGTGTTTGCGACAATCGCAAAAGTCGCAAAAGTTTTTGCGACAATCGCAAAAGTCGCAAAAGTTTTTGCGACAATCGCAAAAGTCGCAGAAGTTTTTGCGACAATCGCAAAAGCCGCAAAAATCGCAAAAGTTTTTGCGACAATCTCAATAGTCGCAAAAGTGTTTGCGACAATCGCAAAAGTCGCAAAAGTTTTTGCGACAATGGCAAAAGTCGCAAAAGTGTTTGCGACAATCGCAAAAGTCGCAGAAGTTTTTGCGACAATCGCAAAAGTCGCAGAAGTTTTTGCGACAATCGCAAAAGTCGCAAAAGTGTTTGCGACAATCGCAAAAGTCGCAAAAATCGCAAAAGTTTTTGCGACAATCGCAAAAGTCGCAAAAGTTTTTGCGACAATCGCAAAAGTCGCAGAAGTTTTTGCGACAATCGCAAAAGTGTTTGCGACAATCGCAAAAGTCACAAAAGTTTTTGCGACAATCGCAAAAGTCGCAAAAGTGTTTGCGACAATCGCAAAAGTCGCAAAAGTTTTTGCGACAATCGCAAAAGTCGCAAAAGTGTTTGCGACAATCGCAAAAGTCGCAAAAGTGTTTGCGACAATCGCAAAAGTCGCAAAAATAGCAGAAGTTTTTGCGACAATCGCAAAAGTCGCAAAAGTTTTTGCGACAATCGCAAAAGTCGCAAAGGTGCTTGCGACAATCGCAAAAGTCGCAGAAGTTTTTGCGACAATCGCAAAAGTTTTTGCGACAATCGCAAAAGTCGCAAAAATAGCAAAAGTTTTTGCGACAATCGCAAAAGTCGCAGAAGTGTTTGCGACAATCACAAAAGTCGCAAAAGTTTTGCGACAATCGCAAAAGTCGCAAAAGTTTTTGCGACAATCGCAAAAGTCGCAGAAGTTTTTGCGACAATCGCAAAAGTCGCAAAAGTGTTTGCGACAATCGCAAAAGTCGCAAAAGTTTTTGCGACAATCGCAAAAGTGTTTGCGAAAATCGCAAAAGTCGCAAAAGTTTTTGCGACAATCGCAAAAGTCGCAAAAGTTTTTGCGACAATGGCAAAAGTCGCAAAAGTTTTTGCGACAATCGCAAAAGTCGCGAAAATCGCAGAAGTTTTTGCGACAATCGCAAAAGTCGCAAAAGTTTTTGCGACAATCGCAAAAGTAACAAAAGTCGCAAAAGTGTTTGCGAAAATCGCAAAAGTCGCAGAAGTTTTTGCGACAATCGCAAAAGTCGCAAAAGTTTTTGCGACAATCGCAAAAGTCGCAAAAGTTTTTGCGACAATCGCAAAAGTCGCAGAAGTTTTTGCGACAATCGCAAAAGTCGCAAAAGTTTTTGCGACAATCGCAAAAGTCGCAAAAGTTTTTGCGACAATCGCAAAAGTCACAAAAGTCGCAAAAGTTTTTGCGACAATCGCAAAAGTCGCAAAAGTTTTTGCGACAATCTCAATAGTCGCAAAAGTGTTTGCGACAATCGCAAAAGTCGCAAAAGTTTTTGCGACAATGGCAAAAGTCGCAAAAGTGTTTGCGACAATCGCAAAAGTCGCAGAAGTTTTTGCGACAATCGCAAAAGTCGCAGAAGTTTTTGCGACAATCGCAAAAGTCGCAAAAGTTTTTGCGACAATCGCAAAAGTCGCAAAAGTCGCAAAAGTTTTTGCGACAATCGCAAAAGTCGCAAAAGTTTTTGCGACAATCGCAAAAGTCGCAGAAGTTTTTGCGACATTCGCAAAAGTGTTTGTCGCAAAAGTCGCGAAAATTGCAGAAGTTTTTGCGACAATCGCAAAAGTCGCAAAAGTTTTTGCGACAATCGCAAAAGTCACAAAAGTCGCAAAAGTTTTTGCGACAATCGCAAAAGTCGCAAAAGTTTTTGCGACAATCTCAATAGTCGCAAAAGTGTTTGCGACAATCGCAAAAGTCGCAAAAGTTTTTGCGACAATGGCAAAAGTCGCAAAAGTGTTTGCGACAATCGCAAAAGTCGCAGAAGTTTTTGCGACAATCGCAAAAGTCGCAGAAGTTTTTGCGACAATCGCAAAAGTCGCAAAAGTTTTTGCGACAATCGCAAAAGTCGCAAAAGTCGCAAAAGTTTTTGCGACAATCGCAAAAGTCGCAAAAGTTTTTGCGACAATCGCAAAAGTCGCAGAACTTTTTGCGACAATCGCAAAAGTGTTTGCGACAATCGCAAAAGTCACAAAAGTTTTTGCGACAATCGCAAAAGTCGCAAAAGTGTTTGCGACAATCGCAAAAGTCGCAAAAGTTTTTGCGACAATCGCAAAAGTCGCAAAAGTGTTTGCGACAATCGCAAAAGTCGCAAAAGTGTTTGCGACAATCGCAAAAGTCGCAAAAGTTTTTGCGACAATCGCAAAAGTCGCAGAAGTTTTTGCGACAATCGCAAAAGTCGCAAAAATCGCAGAAGTTTTTGCGACAATCGCAAAAGTCGCAAAAGTTTTTGCGACAATCGCAAAAGTCGCAAAAGTGTTTGCGACAATCGCAAAAGTCGCAGAAGTTTTTGCGACAATCGCAAAAGTCGCAAAAATCGCAGAAGTTTTTGCGACAATCGCAAAAGTCGCAGAAGTTTTTGCGACAATCGAAAAATTCGCAAAAATCGCAGAAGTTTTTGCGACAATCGCAAAAGTCGCAAAAGTTTTTGCGACAATCGCAAAAGTCGCAAAAGTGTTTGCGACAATCGCAAAAGTCGCAGAAGTTTTTGCGACAATCGCAAAAGTCGCAAAAATCGCAGAAGTTTTTGCGACAATCGCAAAAGTCGCAAAAGTTTTTGCGACAATCGAAAAATTCGCAAAAATCGCAGAAGTTTTTGCGACAATCGCAAAAGTCGCAAAAGTGTTTGCGACAATCGCAAAAGTCGCAAAAGTGTTTGCGACAATCGCAAAAGTCGCAAAAGTTTTTGCGACAATCGCAAAAGTCGCAAAAGTTTTTGCGACAATCGCAAAAGTCGCAGAAGTTTTTGCGACAATCGCAAAAGTCGCAGAAGTTTTTGCGACATTCGCAAAAGTGTTTGTCGCAAAAGTCGCGAAAATCGCAGAAGTTTTTGCGACAATCGCAAAAGTCGCAAAAGTTTTTGCGACAATCGAAAAATTCGCAAAAATCGCAGAAGTTTTTGCGACAATCGCAAAAGTCGCAGAAGTTTTTGCGACAATCGCAAAAGTCGCAAAAGTTTTTGCGACAATCGCAAAAGTCGCAAAAGTCGCAAAAGTTTTTGCGACAATCGCAAAAGTCGCAAAAGTTTTTGCGACAATCGCAAAAGTCGCAGAAGTTTTTGCGACATTCGCAAAAGTGTTTGTCGCAAAAGTCGCGAAAATCGCAGAAGTTTTTGCGACAATCGCAAAAGTCGCAAAAGTTTTTGCGACAATCGCAAAAGTCACAAAAGTCGCAAAAGTTTTTGCGACAATCGCAAAAGTCGCAGAAGTTTTTGCGACAATCGCAAAAGTCGCAAAAGTTTTTGCGACAATCGCAAAAGTCGCCAAAGTCGCAAAAGTTTTTGCGACAATCGCAAAAGTCGCAAAAGTTTTTGCGACAATCGCAAAAGTCGCAGAAGTTTTTGCGACATTCGCAAAAGTGTTTGTCGCAAAAGTCGCGAAAATCGCAGAAGTTTTTGCGACAATCGCAAAAGTCGCAAAAGTTTTTGCGACAATCGCAAAAGTCACAAAAGTCGCAAAAGTTTTTGCGACAATCGCAAAAGTCGCAGAAGTTTTTGCGACATTCGCAAAAGTGTTTGTCGCAAAAGTCGCGAAAATCGCAGAAGTTTTTGCGACAATCGCAAAAGTCGCAAAAGTTTTTGCGACAATCGCAAAAGTCGCAAAAGTGTTTGCGACAATCGCAAAAGTCGCAGAAGTTTTTGCGACAATCGCAAAAGTCGCAAAAATCGCAGAAGTTTTTGCGACAATCGCAAAAGTCGCAAAAGTTTTTGCGACAATCGAAAAATTCGCAAAAATCGCAGAAGTTTTTGCGACAATCGCAAAAGTCGCAAAAGTTTTTGCGACAATCGCAAAAGTCGCAAAAGTGTTTGCGACAATCGCAAAAGTCGCAGAAGTTTTTGCGACAATCGCAAAAGTCGCAAAAATCGCAGAAGTTTTTGCGACAATCGCAAAAGTCGCAAAAGTTTTTGCGACAATCGAAAAATTCGCAAAAATCGCAGAAGTTTTTGCGACAATCGCAAAAGTCGCAAAAGTGTTTGCGACAATCGCAAAAGTCGCAAAAGTGTTTGCGACAATCGCAAAAGTCGCAAAAGTTTTTGCGACAATCGCAAAAGTCGCAAAAGTTTTTGCGACAATCGCAAAAGTCGCAGAAGTTTTTGCGACAATCGCAAAAGTCGCAAAAGTCGCAAAAGTTTTTGCGACAATCGCAAAAGTCGCAAAAGTTCTTGCGACAATCTCAATAGTAGCAAAAGTTTTTGCGACAATCGCAAAAGTCGCAAAAGTTTTTGCGACAATGGCAAAAGTCGCAGAAGTTTTTGCGACAATCGCAAAAGTCGCAGAAGTTTTTGCGACAATCGCAAAAGTCGCAAAAGTGTTTGCGACAATCGCAAAAGTCGCAAAAGTCGCAAAAGTGTTTGCGACAATCGCAAAAGTCGCAAAAGTCGCAAAAGTTTTTGCGACAATCGCAAAAGTCGCAAAAGTTTTTGCGACAATCGCAAAAGTCGCAAAAGTTTTTGCGACAATCGCAAAAGTCGCAAAAGTTTTTGCGACAATCGCAAAAGTCGCAGAAGTTTTTGCGACAATCGAAAAATTCGCAAAAATTGCAGAAGTTTTTGCGACAATCGCAAAAGCCGCAAAAGTTTTTGCGACAATCGAAAAATTCGCAAAAATCGCAGAAGTTTTTGCGACAATCGCAAAAGTCGCAAAAGTTTTTGCGACAATCGCAAAAGTCGCAAAAGTTTTTGCGACAATCGCAAAAGTCGCAAAAGTGTTTGCGACAATCGCAAAAGTCGCAAAAGTTTTTGCGACAATCGCAAAAGTCGCAGAAGTTTTTGCGACAATCGCAAAAGTCGCAGAAGTTTTTGCGACAATCGCAAAAGTCGCAAAAGTTTTTGCGACAATCGCAAAAGTCGCAAAAATAGCAGAAGTTTTTGCGACAATCGCAAAAGTCGCAAAAGTTTTTGCGACAATCGCAAAAGTCGCAGAAGTTTTTGCGACAATCGCAAAAGTCGCAGAAGTTTTTGCGACAATCGCAAAAGTCGCAGAAGTTTTTGCGACAATCGCAAAAGTCGCAAAAGTTTTTGCGACAATCGCAAAAGTCGCAGAAGTTTTTGCGACAATTGCAAAAGTCGCAGAAGTTTTTGCGACAATCGCAAAAGTCGCAAAAGTTTTTGCGACAATCGCAAAAGTCGCAAAAATAGCAGAAGTTTTTGCGACAATCGCAAAAGTCGCAAAAGTGTTTGCGACAATCGCAAAAGTCGCAAAAGTGTTTGCGACAATCGCAAAAGTCGCAAAAGTCGCAAAAGTTTTTGCGACAATCGCAAAAGTCGCAAAAGTCGCAAAAGTGTTTGCGACAATCGCAAAAGTCGCAAAAGTTTTTGCGACAATCGCAAAAGTCGCAGAAGTTTTTGCGACAATCGCAAAAGTCGCAGAAGTTTTTGCGACAATCGCAAAAGTCGCAAAAGTTTTTGCGACAATCGCAAAAGTCGCAAAAATAGCAGAAGTTTTTGCGACAATCGCAAAAGTCGCAAAAGTTTTTGCGACAATCGCAAAAGTCGCAGAAGTTTTTGCGACAATCGCAAAAGTCGCAGAAGTTTTTGCGACAATCGCAAAAGTCGCAGAAGTTTTTGCGACAATCGCAAAAGTCGCGAAAATCGCAGAAGTTTTTGCGACAATCGCAAAAGTCGCAAAAGTTTTTGCGACAATCGCAAAAGTCACAAAAGTCGCAAAAGTTTTTGCGACAATCGCAAAAGTCGCAAAAGTTTTTGCGACAATCTCAATAGTCGCAAAAGTGTTTGCGACAATCGCAAAAGTCGCAAAAGTTTTTGCGACAATGGCAAAAGTCGCAAAAGTGTTTGCGACAATCGCAAAAGTCGCAGAAGTTTTTGCGACAATCGCAAAAGTCGCAGAAGTTTTTGCGACAATCGCAAAAGTCGCAAAAGTGTTTGCGACAATCGCAAAAGTCGCAGAAGTTTTTGCGACAATCGCAAAAGTCGCAAAAGTTTTTGCGACAATCGCAAAAGTCGCAAAAGTGTTTGCGACAATCGCAAAAGTCGCAAAAGTGTTTGTGACAATCGCAAAAGTCGCAAAAGTTTTTGCGACAATCCCAATAGTCGCAAAAGTTTTTGCGACAATCGCAAAAGTCGCAAAAGTTTTTGCGACAATCGCAAAAGTCGCAAAAGTGTTTGCGACAATCGCAAAAGTCGCAGAAGTTTTTGCGACAATCGCAAAAGTTTTTGCGACAATCGCAAAAGTCGCAAAAATAGCAGAAGTTTTTGCGACAATCGCAAAAGTCGCAAAAGTTTTTGCGACAATCGCAAAAGTCGCAAAAGTTTTTGCGACAATCGCAAAAGTCGCAAAAGTTTTTGCGACAATCGCAAAAGTCGCAGAAGTTTTTGCGACAATCGCAAAAGTCGCAGAAGTTTTTGCGACAATCGCAAAAGTCGCAGAAGTTTTTGCGACAATCGCAAAAGTCGCAAAAGTCGCAGAAGTTTTTGCGACAATCGCAAAAGTCGCAAAAGTTTTTGCGACAATCGCAAAAGTCGCAAAAGTTTTTGCGACAATCGCAAAAGTCGCAAAAGTCGCAGAAGTTTTTGCGACAATCGCAAAAGTCGCAGAAGTTTTTGCGACAATCGCAAAAGTCGCAGAAGTTTTTGCGACAATCGCAAAAGTCGCAAAAGTTTTTGCGACAATCGCAAAAGTCGCAGAAGTTTTTGCGACAATTGCAAAAGTCGCAGAAGTTTTTGCGACAATCGCAAAAGTCGCAAAAGTTTTTGCGACAATCGCAAAAGTCGCAAAAATAGCAGAAGTTTTTGCGACAATCGCAAAAGTCGCAAAAGTGTTTGCGACAATCGCAAAAGTCGCAAAAGTCGCAAAAGTTTTTGCGACAATCGCAAAAGTCGCAAAAGTCGCAAAAGTGTTTGCGACAATCGCAAAAGTCGCAAAAGTTTTTGCGACAATCGCAAAAGTCGCAGAAGTGTTTGCGACAATCGCAAAAGTCGCAAAAGTTTTTGCGACAATGGCAAAAGTCGCAAAAGTGTTTGCGACAATCGCAAAAGTCGCAGAAGTTTTTGCGACAATCGCAAAAGTCGCAGAAGTTTTTGCGACAATCGCAAAAGTCGCAAAAGTTTTTGCGACAATCGCAAAAGTCGCAAAAGTTTTTGCGACAATCGCAAAAGTCGCAAAAGTCGCAAAAGTTTTTGCGACAATCTCAAAAGTCGCAAAAGTTTTTGCGACAATCGCAAAAGTCGCAAAAGTCGCAGAAGTTTTTGCGACAATCGCAAAAGTCGCGAAAGAGTTTGCGACAATCGCAAAAGTCGCAAAACTGTTTGCGACAATCGCAAAAGTCGCAAAAGTCGCAAAAGTTTTTGCGACAATCGCAAAAGTCGCAAAAGTGTTTGCGACAATCGCAAAAGTCGCAGAAGTTTTTGCGACAATCGCAAAAGTCGCAAAAGTTTTTGCGACAATCGCAAAAGTCGCAGAAGTTTTTGCGACAATCGCAAAAGTCGCAAAAGTTTTTGCGACAATCGCAAAAGTCGCAGAAGTTTTTGCGACAATTGCAAAAGTCGCAGAAGTTTTTGCGACAATCGCAAAAGTCGCAAAAGTTTTTGCGACAATCGCAAAAGTCGCAAAAATAGCAGAAGTTTTTGCGACAATCGCAAAAGTCGCAAAAGTGTTTGCGACAATCGCAAAAGTCGCAAAAGTCGCAAAAGTTTTTGCGACAATCGCAAAAGTCGCAAAAGTCGCAAAAGTGTTTGCGACAATCGCAAAAGTCGCAAAAGTTTTTGCGACAATCTCAATAGTCGCAAAAGTGTTTGCGACAATCGCAAAAGTCGCAAAAGTTTTTGCGACAATGGCAAAAGTCGCAAAAGTGTTTGCGACAATCGCAAAAGTCGCAGAAGTTTTTGCGACAATCGCAAAAGTCGCAGAAGTTTTTGCGACAATCGCAAAAGTCGCAAAAGTTTTTGCGACAATCGCAAAAGTCGCAAAAGTTTTTGCGACAATCGCAAAAGTCGCAAAAGTCGCAAAAGTTTTTGCGACAATCTCAAAAGTCGCAAAAGTTTTTGCGACAATCGCAAAAGTCGCAAAAGTCGCAGAAGTTTTTGCGACAATCGCAAGAGTCGCGAAAGAGTTTGCGACAATCGCAAAAGTCGCAAAACTGTTTGCGACAATCGCAAAAGTCGCAAAAGTCGCAAAAGTTTTTGCGACAATCGCAAAAGTCGCAAAAGTGTTTGCGACAATCGCAAAAGTCGCAGAAGTTTTTGCGACAATCGCAAAAGTCGCAAAAGTTTTTGCGACAATCGCAAAAGTCGCAAAAGTCGCAAAAGTTTTTGCGACAATCGCAAAAGTCGCAAAAGTCGCAAAAGTTTTTGCGACAATCTCAAAAGTCGCAAAAGTTTTTGCGACAATCGCAAAAGTCGCAAAAGTCGCAGAAGTTTTTGCGACAATCGCAAAAGTCGCAGAAGTTTTTGCGACAATCGCAAAAGTCGCAAAAGTTTTTGCGACAATCGCAAAAGTCGCAAAAGTTTTTGCGACAATCGCAAAAGTCGCAGAAGTGTTTGCGACATTCGCAAAAGTCGCAAAAGTGTTTGCGACAATCGCAAAAGTCGCAAAAGTCGCAAAAGTTTTTGCGACAATCGCAAAAGTCGCAAAAGTTTTTGCGACAATCGCAAAAGTCGCAAAAGTTTTTGCGACAATCGCAAAAGTGTTTGCGACAATCGCAAAAGTCGCAAAAGTTTTTGCGACAATCGCAAAAGTCGCAGAAGTTTTTGCGACAATCGCAAAAGTGTTTGCGACAATCGCAAAAGTCGCAAAAGTTTTTGCGACAATCGCAAAAGTCGCAGAAGTTTTTGCGACAATCGCAAAAGTCGCAGAAGTTTTTGCGACAATCGCAAAAGTCGCAGAAGTTTTTGCGACAATCGCAAAAGTTGCAAAAGTCGCAGAAGTTTTTGCGACAATCGCAAAAGTCGCAAAAGTTTTTGCGACAATCGCAAAAGTCGCAAAAGTTTTTGCGACAATCGCAAAAGTCGCAAAAGTTTTTGCGACAATCGCAAAAGTCGCAAAAGTTTTTGCGACAATCGCAAAAGTCGCAAAAGTGTTTGCGACAATCGCAAAAGTCGCAAAAGTTTTTGCGACAATCGCAAAAGTCGCAGAAGTTTTTGCGACAATCGCAAAAGTCGCAAAAGTCGCAAAAGTTTTTGCGACAATCGCAAAAGTCGCAAAAGTTTTTGCGACAATCGCAAAAGTCGCAAAAATCGCAGAAGTTTTTGCGACAATCGTAAAAGTCGCAGAAAGTTTTGCGACAATCGCAAAAGTTGCAGAAGTTTTTGCGACAATCGCAAAAGTCGCAAAAGTTTTTGCGACAATCGCAAAAGTCGCAGAAGTTTTTGCGGCAATCGCAAAAGTCGCAAAAGTCGCAAAAGTTTTTGCGACAATCGCAAAAGTCGCAAAAGTTTTTGCGACAATCGCAAAAGTCGCAAAAGTGTTTGCAACAATCGCAAAAGTCGCAAAAGTGTTTGCGACAATCGCAAAAGTCGCAAAAGTTTTTGCGACAATGGCAAAAGTCGCAAAAGTTTTTGCGACAATGGCAAAAGTCGCAAAAGTTTTTGCGACAATCGCAAAAGTTTTTGCGACAATCGCAAAAGTCGCAAAAGTTTTTGCGACAATCGCAAAAGTCGCAAAAGTGTTTGCGACAATCGCAAAAGTCGCAAAAGTGTTTGCGACAATCGCAAAAGTCGCAGAAGTTTTTGCGACAATCGCAAAAGTCGCAAAAGTGTTTGCGACAATCTCAAAAGTCGCAAAAGTGTTTGCGACAATCGCAAAAGTCGCAGAAGTTTTTGCGACAATCGCAAAAGTCGCAAAAGTTTTTGCGACAATCGCAAAAGTCGCAGAAGTTTTTGCGACAATCGCAAAAGTCGCAAAAGTTTTTGCGACAATCGCAAAAGTCGCAAAAGTTTTTGCGACAATCTCAAAAGTCGCAAAAGTTTTTGCGACAATCGCAAAAGTCGCAGAAGTTTTTGCGACAATCTCAAAAGTCGCAAAAGTGTTTGCGACAATCGCAAAAGTCGCAGAAGTTTTTGCGACAATCGCAAAAGTCGCAAAAGTGTTTGCGACAATCGCAAAAGTCGCAGAAGTGTTTGCGACAATCGCAAAAGTCTCAGAAGTTTTTGCGACAATCGCAAAAGTCGCAGAAGTTTTTGTGACAATCGCAAAAGTCGCAGAAGTTTTTGCGACAATCTCAAAAGTAGCAAAAGTCGCAGAAGTTTTTGCGACAATCGCAAAAGTCGCAGAAGTTTTTGCGACAATCTCAAAAGTCGCAAAAGTTTTTGCGACAATCGCAAAAGTCGCAAAAGTGTTTGCGACAATCGCAAAAGTCGCAAAAGTGTTTGCGACAATCGCAAAAGTCGCAAAAGTCGCAGAAGTTTTTGCGACAATCGCAAAAGTCGCAGAAGTTTTTGCGACAATCGCAAGAGTCGCGAAAGTGTTTGCGACAATCGCAAAAGTCGCAAAACTGTTTGCGACAATCGCAAAAGTCGCAAAAGTCGCAAAAGTTTTTGCGACAATCGCAAAAGTCGCAGAAGTTTTTGCGACAATCTCAAAAGTCGCAAAAGTTTTTGCGACAATCGCAAAAGTTTTTGCGACAATCGCAAAAGTCGCAAAAGTGTTTGCGACAATCGCAAAAGTCGCAGAAGTTTCTGCGACAATCGCAAAAGTCGCAAAAGTTTTTGCGACAATCGCAAAAGTCGCAAAAGTCGCAAAAGTTTTTGCGACAATCGCAAAAGTCGCAAAAATTTTTGCGACAATCGCAAAAGTCGCAAAAGTTTTTGCGACAATCTCAAAAGTCGCAAAAGTTTTTGCGACAATCGCAAAAGTCGCAGAAGTTTTTGCGACAATCGCAAAAGTCGCAGAAGTTTTTGCGACAATCGCAAAAGTCGCAAAAGTCGCAGAAGTTTTTGCGACAATCGCAAAAGTCGCAAAAGTCGCAGAAGTTTTTGCGACAATCGCAAAAGTCGCAGAAGTTTTTGCGACAATCGCAAAAGTCGCAAAAGTTTTTGCGACAATCGCAAAAGTCGCAGAAGTTTTTGCGACAATCTCAAAAGTCGCAAAAGTTTTTGCGACAATCGCAAAAGTCGCAGAAGTTTTTGCGACAATCTCAAAAGTCGCAAAAGTGTTTGCGACAATCGCAAAAGTCGCAAAAGTGTTTGCGACAATCAAGTCGCAGAAGTTTTTGCGACAATCGCGAAAGTCTCAGAAGTTTTTGCGACAATCGCAAAAGTCGCAAAAGTGTTTGCGACAATCGCAAAAGTCGCAAAAGTGTTTGCGACAATCGCAAAAGTAGCAAAAGTCGCAGAAGTTTTTGCGACAATCGCAAAAGTCGCAGAAGTTTTTGCGACAATCGCAAGAGTCGCGAAAGTGTTTGCGACAATCGCAAAAGTCGCAAAACTGTTTGCGACAATCGCAAAAGTCGCAAAAGTCGCAAAAGTGTTTGCGACAATCGCAAAAGTCGCAGAAGTTTTTGCGACAATCTCAAAAGTCGCAAAAGTTTTTGCGACAATCGCAAAAGTCGCAAAAGTGTTTGCGACAATCGCAAAAGTCGCAGAAGTTTTTGCGACAATCGCAAAAGTCGCAAAAGTTTTTGCGACAATCGCAAAAGTCGCAAAAGTCGCAAAAGTTTTTGCGACAATCGCAAAAGTCGCAAAAGTCGCAAAAGTTTTTGCGACAATCGCAAAAGTCGCAAAAGTTTTTGCGACAATCGCAAAAGTCGCAAAAGTCGCAGAAGTTTTTGCGACAATCGCAAAAGTCGCAGAAGTTTTTGCGACAATCGCAAAAGTCGCAGAAGTTTTTGCGACAATCGCAAAAGTCGCAAAAGTCGCAAAAGTTTTTGCGACAATCGCAAAAGTCTCAGAAGTTTTTGTGACAATCGCAAAAATCGCAAAAGTTTTTGCGACAATCGCAAAAGTCGCAAAAGTCGCAGAAGTTTTTGCGACAATCGCAAAAGTCGCAGAAGTGTTTGCGACAATCGCAAAAGTCGCAAAAGTTTTTGCGACAATCGCAAAAGTCGCAGAAGTTTATGCGACAATCGCAAAAGTCGCAAAAGTTTTTGCGACAATCGCAAAAGTCGCAAAAGTCGCAGAAGTTTTTGCGACAATCGCAAAAGTCGCAAAAGTTTTTGCGACAATCGCAAAAGTCGCAAAAGTCGCAGAAGTTTTTGCGACAATCGCAAAAGTCGCAGAAGTTTTTGCGACAATCGCAAAAGTCGCAAAAGTTTTTGCGACAATCGCAAAAGTCGCAAAAGTTTTTGCGACAATCGCAAAAGTCGCAAAAGTTTTTGCGACAATCGCAAAAGTCGCAAAAGTTTTTGCGACAATCGTAAAAGTCGCAAAAGTTTTTGCGACAATCGCAAAAGTCGCAAAAGTTTTTGCGACAATCGCAAAAGTCGCAGAAGTTTTTGCGACAATCGCAAAAGTCGCAAAAGTTTTTGCGACAATCGCAAAAGTCGCAAAAGTCGCAGAAGTTTTTGCGACAATCGCAAAAGTCGCAGAAGTTTTTGCGACAATCGCAAAAGTCGCAGAAGTTTTTGCGACAATCTCAAAAGTCGCAAAAGTTTTTGCGACAATCGCAAAAGTCGCAAAAGTGTTTGCGACAATCGCAAAAGTCGCAAAAGTGTTTGCGACAATCGCAAAAGTCGCAAAAGTCGCAGAAGTTTTTGCGACAATCGCAAAAGTCGCAGAAGTTTTTGCGACAATCGCAAGAGTCGCGAAAGTGTTTGCGACAATCGCAAAAGTCGCAAAACTGTTTGCGACAATCGCAAAAGTCGCAAAAGTCGCAAAAGTTTTTGCGACAATCGCAAAAGTCGCAAAAGTGTTTGCGACAATCGCAAAAGTCGCAGAAGTTTTTGCGACAATCGCAAAAGTCGCAAAAGTGTTTGCGACAATCGCAAAAGTCGCAAAAGTCGCAAAAGTTTTTGCGACAATCGCAAAAGTCGCAAAAGTCGCAAAAGTTTTTGCGACAATCGCAAAAGTCGCAAAAGTTTTTGCGACAATCGCAAAAGTCGCAAAAGTCGCAGAAGTTTTTGCGACAATCGCAAAAGTCGCAGAAGTTTTTGCGACAATCGCAAAAGTCGCAAAAGTCGCAAAAGTTTTTGCGACAATCGCAAAAGTCTCAGAAGTTTTTGTGACAATCGCAAAAATCGCAAAAGTTTTTGCGACAATCGCAAAAGTCGCAAAAGTGTTTGCGACAATCGCAAAAGTCGCAAAAGTTTTTGCGACAATCGCAAAAGTCGCAGAAGTGTTTGCGACAATCGCTAAAGTCGCAAAAGTTTTTGCGACAATCGCAAAAGTCGCAAAAGTCGCAGAAGTTTTTGCGACAATCGCAAAAGTCGCAAAAGTTTTTGCGACAATCGCAAAAGTCGCAAAAGTCGCAGAAGTTTTTGCGACAATCGCAAAAGTCGCAGAAGTTTTTGCGACAATCGCAAAAGTCGCAAAAGTTTTTGCGACAATCGCAAAAGTCGCAAAAGTTTTTGCGACAATCGCAAAAGTCGCAAAAGATTTTGCGACAATCGCAAAAGTCGCAAAAGTTTTTGCGACAATCGTAAAAGTCGCAAAAGTTTTTGCGACAATCGCAAAAGTCGCAAAAGTTTTTGCGACAATCGCAAAAGTCGCAGAAGTTTTTGCGACAATCGCAAAAGTCGCAAAAGTTTTTGCGACAATCGCAAAAGTCGCAAAAGTTTTTGCGACAATCGCAAAAGTCGCAAAAGTGTTTGCGACAATCGCAAAAGTCGCAAAAGTCGCAGAAGTTTTTGCGACAATCGCAAAAGTCGCAAAAGTTTTTGCGACAATCGCAAAAGTCGCAGAAGTTTTTGCGACAATGGCAAAAGTCGCAAAAGTTTTTGCGACAATCGCAAAAGTCGCAGAAGTTTTTGCGACAATCGCAAAAGTCGCAAAAGTTTTTGCGACAATCGCAAAAGTCGCAAAAGTTTTTGCGACAATCGCAAAAGTCGCAAAAGTCGCAGAACTTTTTGCGACAATTGCAGAACTTTTTGCGACAATCGCAGATCTTTTTGCGACAATCTTAAATTTTTTTGCGACAATCGCAAAAGTTTATGCGACAATCGCAGATCTTTTTGCGACAATCGCAGAACTTTTTGCGACAATCGCAGAAGTTTTTGCGACAATCGCAGAAGTATTTGCGACAATCGCAGAACTTTTTGCGACAATCGCCGAACTTTTTGCGACAATTGCAGAACTTTTTGCGACAATCGCAGAACTTTTTGCGACAATCGCAGAACTTTTTGCGACAATCGCAGAACTTTTTGCGACAATCGCAGAACTTTTTGCGACAATCGTAAAAGTTTTTGCGACAATCGCAAAAGTCGCAGAAGTTTTTGCGACAATCGCAAAAGTCGCAAAAGTTTTTGCGACAATCGCAAAAGTCGCAGAAATTTTTGCGACAATCGCAAAAGTCGCAAAAGTTTTTGCGACAATCGCAAAAGTTGCAAGCGATGAAGGCGGTGAACGATCGATGAGTCTACGTTTCGATGTGTTGGACAGGTCTTGTTGATGTGTTGTGTGTGCGGTGAGTGATGGTCTGCGTAGTGACGTTGTCGGTGCAAGTGGAGTGGAATGGGTTTGGGCTATTGCTCGAGGAACCATATCACCAAGTGCAGTGGCTAACGCTTTTTTAGTTTCGTCCAAAGCCGAAGCCACGCGCCGCTCAAATTCCTCTATTAATTGCTCTTTGAGAGATGAGAGAGCAGATGACAGCTCTTGTAGCATCAAGGATCGACCAGTACGTCGCGACTCTAGGCAGTCCAAACAAAACCACAGGCACTGTGTGTCTGTTTTAGTGAGTTCCTTGTACACGGCACTTGTTACAATAATACAGGAGGTGTGGAACCGGCGTTTACAAACACCATCACACGTGTATGTCGGGTTATCTGAGGACACAGGGCGCGAACAAGTTACGCAAATATCGGTCATTATGAAATACGGTTACACTCGAAAATTTACCGAACTGTAACAAGTGTAACAATTCACTGAAGCAGGAGATACTTGGGAAACTGTTGAGTTTATGTGGCGACTGTCGGAAGTGATCAAACAGAGTAGTGTAGATTATTCACGACGATAATACTGTGGACGAAATTGGAATGAAGGAAATATGTTATGGATTTCGTACATTTGGTTTTTAAAATGTGTTTTTATCACAATTAAAGTTAATTGATATGAGGTGCAATTTATACATTGTATCGGAGTGAGGTGTCTGTCAGTATGTGCCTATGCTGCGCTTTTAGTATTTTTACGCAAGTTCTGGAAAGTCTCTTGAAGAATTGCTTATGTTGCGTGTTTCGGTTGTTTTCAATAAGTGTGTCTCAATAGTTTTTTTTCTATGAACGGTATGGTCTGGGTATGTTGCTATGGTGTGGAATGATTTACTGAGAGTGTTATAACGAATGTGTTGCAATGGTGTGATTTGGCTTTCCGAAGTGTGTTACAATGTGTCTATAGCTGATAGTGTGTATTATAATAAGTTCTGTATTGTAGATATGCTACAATATGAGCAATTTAATGTATTTCATGAACTGTTTATTGAAGGCTACGAAACAAAATGTAGATAAGATTCTTGGTCCAAGAATAAGTCCTTAATGATTTTTGCCGATTGAAAGCATTCCCACCCCACCGCCGCCCAACTGCGGCCCGCGAGAATCTTTTGAGCCGTAATCTGGCCCGCGACCCAAAACGTGTTTGACACCACTGAATTAAGGAATGAGCAAGTCAATCATACAGGATGTTTGAAAGTATTGGAAATATTTCAAAGGAAGATTTTCTTCTTCCCTTTCTTATTGGAGTACAAATAACCATGTCTTAAAAAAGGTTCCCATAGTCCGATTCCCCTAATAAAGTTCACTCACTGAAAGAATCAAGAAAGTGTCTTCCAACGTTATGAGAAAATTTGAAAAACCCTGTATGGGTGCCAAGGGAGATCGATAGTGGAGAACTTTTGCACAAGAATAGAAAATGTATATTGAAAATATGATTATTACGTAAGTTGTGTCCTGAGTCTGTAAAAACATTAGTGCCGATTATCTGATTCAAACGGAAAACTATCAAACAAAACCGCGCTACAAGAACTGAAACAAAATCGGTATTATACAAGCTTGTTAGAGACTTCTTTCGTTGACTCGAGACATTGCTGCCGAATTGCATTGAGTCAGGTAATGCAAATGACCTTCGTTCGATATATCAAATCAGAGACAAATCGAGTGCTCTAACACGGATCATAATAGAAAATAAGCATTTTTGATACTTTTTCTCAAGCAGTTGAGTCACATAATCGGCACTATTATGTGATATGTTGAAATCAAATAAATCATAGTTATTGATGACAGTTCGAAACATAGCTGACATAGGATCAGACTGGCCAAAACGAGTTCTATTATGAGTGACGGATATGAATTGACGTGTACGTAGATTCCTAGATGGCGCGTTGAATTCTATCGTAGCTAATAGAGTAGGAGCATCAATGTGGTGGTTGAGTAGTCCTGATATAAAAAGGCATTTAGCTATCTCATGCCGCTTTTTCAACGGCTGAATCCCTAAAAGCAGACACTGACTGGGAATGGTATGACGGTAACACATCGCCCTGTCGCCATGGTAAGAATCTTACAGCATATCTAGTCGCTTTTCTTTGCATGGCCTCGATTCGATTACTCCATTGTTCGGTGCAGGGGTCGCTAACCATACTGCGATATTCTAACATTGATCGGATGTAGGCACAGTCGATGCTTTGATCCAATTTGCAGGTGATGCATTCTGCTTTATAACCATGGCATTCGATAAATATGTGACGGACGGTAATGTCGACGCCACAGAAACTGCATAGTGGTGGGTTGGATTTTTACAATAAAAAGGTGTGGGTGAACCGTGTGTATTCAATCCGAAGTCGTGATAGAATTCTCTGTTCTTGGTGTGATGGATGGTCTCTCCATGGTGATGTTGTGGTCTTGATGGTTCTCAGGAAAAAAGCGGCCGCTGCAAACCCAATAACCATTCCAACCATTCTATTGGCGATGATGGTTTGGCTAAGGCGAATGAAGTCACGACGTAGAAGAGTGTTATGGCAGCATTCCGGGTTACTACGTCCTGCGTTGGCCAGTCGGTCTGCTATTTCGTTTCCCTGGATACCTGTGTGACCAGGAATCCTGCAGAATGTTACTTGGGGTGAATTTGATATACTGCAGAGTTGCTGGATGTTCGGGTCGCGGGTGGTTCTAGATTCAAGTGCTTGAAGAACACTTGCACTATCGCGTAAAGATCACGTTGGGTTTATTTCTGCGTAGGCTTTCGTCACACATGTGATGTTGGTCGTTGATCATTCAAACTAGCTAGCTTATCATGGCTTGGACTTCCGTGAGCTGTATTGTTAGACTTAAAAATCCAACAACAATTTGAATGTGTTGACAGTATTGCTCAGTCATCGTATTGATCCAGGTGATGTAAATTCGAAAAATAAAAAACGAAGTTGATGCAGCTTAAGTAACCAATATTTTTGGATACATTTCACGCTCTCAAAGCCCCATCGATTCTTTACCCCACTGTGAAGTTTATCAATTACGGACGCCTTGTTGCACTTCTGCTCCCAACGGGTTCGCTTTTCGGGTTTGTTTGAATTCAACGCAAAAAAAAGTCATACACCAACTACATTTTCCTCAATAGTTGTATTACTGGTTTAGTTTTGGATTGTTGTTTTTCACTTTCCCCAACAACAACAAAACATGAATTCTTCAAAAATGGGGAAAGCTTTTCAGATTTCAGACCTTTGGGTATTGTTCCAGCGCACGTGCGTTGTATACTGTTTTAGCTTTATTTGTTTGTTTGCTTTTTTTGTTTTTGTATACGGAACGATTACCAATATAGTGTTTTATTTCTATTTTGTGTAATAATGATCGGATAACATTATACGGCCACCAGCGCCGCTGTGTTAGATACAGCTGTGCCTGGTGACCGGGCTTATTTATTTGATATTTTGTATGGGTTTGAATATCTCATCTTCGTGGCACTCCTGTTCGAACGAGAGAATGCTAACACCTAGCAGCAAACGCTCTCCTTGCTTATCGTTCTATTTGTCAGGGAATTGGGTTTCTGTATTCAAACCAGAATGGGGTTTCTGTATTCTGTAAGGTGTAGTTTAAAAAAAAACGCGCACACACACCCATTCACACGTACGATTGAAAATGAGAGGAGTATAGTAAAAAAAGAGTTAAAAAATAAGAGTCCATAGTTAAAATATTGCCAGGGTTTTTTTTTGAGAAATGTTTCAGCTTACACAGAACCATAAGCACATTGCCCGTTCTCTCTATTCCATTCCATTCTAAACCATCATTCGTTGAACATAAAAAATAACATGCAATAAAGTGAAGGTTAAAGTGAAAAGGCGTTTTAAAAAAATTTAAACTAATTCAACCGTACGCCTGTGACTAGTGAAGTTGATTATTTGTGCTACACAAATCGCTTTTAGCAATAGTTTGCCTGCGAAACAAATCCCATTGTACAGCATCATAGTTAAGAGTCCTTCAAACAAACATAAAATCAGATCGGTTCTTGGGTTATTCTAAAGATTATACGCCAGATCCACACCATCCAAAAGGCGTTAGGGGAGAGGAAACTACAGTAAAGAACTTTATCCTTCGCTAGATGAAAGGGCGTTCGTCTAAGGGGGATGAGGGTTCTCTCTATTCAGCGTGTTTGGTGAACTTCAATCTTCAATCGACTACAATGTTTCTTTCTATAACATTTCCTTTTCTCTCTCGCTCTCTCTTTGTTTCTGTCTCTCCGTCTTGTCTTGTGTCGTTAACATTTGCTAACTTTAAGATTGTTTTCCTACATTTTCGATATTCACTCTTTATGTTTTTTTGTTTGTTTTGTACAATTTACCTTAGCTACATTTGCTGCAGAACGTCCTTAGTCTTTAGCTGTTAATAAGGGGGAAAGGGGGGAACCTAATTTCGTTATCGTTAAAAGCCAAACATGGGTTTGTTTATAAAATAGTTTTAAATGCGAGTAATGAAGCGGTAAAGTGATGAAACTAATATTAAATAGCATTTGCACTAAATAGCGTACCCATTCGTTACGGTCGTGGTGTGTATCTACATAAAGCTTAGCACTAAAACGTGACTCCTCAGAAGCGCACTGGTGCACGTGGTTACTTGCGTCGTCGTAGTGCGTGGAAAGTAGTAAAGAGATTAGAAAAGAGCGTGCATTTCAAACATGTGTCGTGTGTCGTAAAGAGACACACACACACGAGCGCATGAAATACGAACGCACATATCTGTAAATAATGGCCTGAGTCCCACAGTTTTCTTTTGAGGGTATGTTGTTTCGTCATTAAAACGCACACAAACACACACACATGCATACAATCATTCACCATACGCACCTGCTGGTATTTAAAAAAAAACCCCGGCTAGGATTGGGAGCTTTGGGGATGAAGAAGATGCCCATCCAAAATGATCATGATGGTGTAGAAAAAGTTACATAGATATATAATACAATATAGCCTAAATCACAACGTAATACATACTCTATTCGCAAAGAAGTTAATACAAAAGGGGAGGAAAAAAACTATTCCCGGGGTCTTCTCTGTATCGTGACAAAAGGGCAGTGAAAGAAGAAATCGTTGCACGCACGATGCACTTACGGCATTACGGTGCAGTTTGGGTTTTTTGGTACTGTTACTGTGTTTTTCTTCAATAGTTAGACACGTTGTGTGCTGTAAGCGAAACCTCACTAACACGCACAAACACTCACACAAACACACCCACAAACACACATACCCTTTTGAATCAATCTTATGATATTGTTCTTGAGTTGCAAACAAAACAACGCGCATTTAGCAATAAATTCCCTAACATCTCATCTCGTGCCTAGTAGGAGTGGTTAATCAGATCTCCTATTGGCTAGGTTTTAACAATAAGCAACGATTGTGGGTTTGTATATGGTTTGCATTTTTGTTTGGTTTTTGGTTTATCGTTATCATGCTATATGCTCCTGTCCGATTCCACCTCCCCCTAACTCGCCCGATTCTGCCCAGCAAGTGTGAAGCGCTGTCGAAATAATAACTGCTTGGACTAGCTTAGCGGACGATACCACCGGGTACAAGGGGACCCTGTACCAGCTCAAACCGTCCGTTGTGTTGGTTTTTGATTACGTTTTCGTTTGATTTCCTGTTCCACTCTGTCTGCATGGAAGTGCTACAGACAATAGCTGTCAGTGCCTTTAGTGCCTGCGGAGGAGTAGTTGCTGGGGTTTGGCGGGTTTCGATGCCATCTAGCTAGGTTGTGGTGCGACCAGCGCCGCACTGGACTGACGCAGCAGCATTGAGGGTGGCCTTTGGCCGCCCTTTCGTAGATCAGTGCCCGGTGCTGCAGCTGGGCCACCCTGGCCGGATGGTGGCTGCACTGGAAGATGCTGATGGGGCGGTGGCAGCGGTTGGTTGTGCGGTGGAACTTGGGGCACGGGCGGTTGGTTTGCGCCGGCCGATTGGTTTTCCTTCTGCGTATCGTCCACGTGCGTTTGCTGGCGCTGCAGCACTTCCATGTACTCGCGGATAAGGTTAGCAATTTGGAAGGCCTAAGCGGGTGGGGGGGTTTGGGAGAAAATACAGTTAGGATACGAAAAAGACACTCCAGCGAACGACATCAACGTACCTGCGCCGTGGTCAGAATCACCTTCGACTGTTTCTTATCCGAGCCGGTAATGATCATCAGACAGTTCATGTTGGGCGAGAACGACAGTATCGACTGGTAGTCGTACGTGCAGAGCGTGTTGCGCGAACGGTGCTCGAGCAGATGCAAACCCTTCTGGTCGACCGCTAGCCACAGCATCCGCGGCCAGTTGGAGGTGAACGACTGCATCACGTCGAAGATGGTGGCCTTGTGCAGCGGCCAGCTCTGGATGAGATTCAGGAAGGATTTCTTCGCCTCGGCCGGCGTCGTCCCGCGCAGGCTCTGATGGTGCATGGCCACGCTGTCGCGCGGTATGTTCGGCACAAAACGCGGCGGCAAACAGTGCGCCGCTATGGGCCGATAGTCCTGCACGATGTCGGAACTGTCGCCGAGCTCAAGTTGTCCTTGTAGAGCAGTTAACATAATCTGTGGAAGGGCAAAGAGAACCGTTTAATATTAGAGATATGGAACAAAACACAGACACGACAACTTTCGCGCTACTTACAGCCTCCATTTCGGTGATTGGAAAACGTTCGGTACGCAAACCGTGTAGCACCTGGTGATAGAGCAATTCCTTTTCGACGGGATCGTCCAGGTTCATGTACTGGTCGCAGAACAGATGCTTCTTGAACAGAAACAGATGGTGCTGCCGGCGGCAGGCGGGCGGTAAGTTGGAGCTCTGATTTTGCTGCACTGCCTGGGCGGCCGCCGTGCGGTACTTTTCCCACTTGGACATCACGTCAGCAACCTTCTCGTCCGGCAGCAAGCTGCGTTCCGATGCGCCCAGCACTTCGTAGATAGCGTAACCTGCAGCCCACCGAAGCGAATTAGTTGCACAAGCGACAAACGAGTCAAAACGGGTTTTAGAAAATGGGTGTTAGTATGGGCGCATATGATGCATTTCAGGTGTGGATCTAACGGAATTTACAGATTGAAACTGGTCCAATGTATCTTAGTGGGTTTGGACATGTAGTAATTTGCCGTAAAGTGATTTTGGCGCCTGTCCAGTAAGAACTTACTTTGTTTTAAGTCAACACATTAAAACACTATCGTTTAAGGTTACATGCAAGTGATTTAGTTGCCAAACAGATGCCCCAATAGAATTGCACAATGAGCACGTGCTCCAAAGGGAGAATAGTTCCGATCGTACTTAAGAAGATTCTTCTTTGATACTAACATCGTAATTGAAAACCCTGATAGGAGACGAACTAACTCTGGCTTTAACGAAGCCATTACGTTTATGATTAGAATTCTGAAAAGTTCAACTGATACCATAAAGATTGCCATCAAATATCCCAATACAGTCAGAATTCAATAGTTGAACGCTTGACAGTTGGCTGAAAGTTGAAAAAGTAACAAATATTCATGGCATGTTGATGATGATGATGATGATGATCGTATTTACTATCACCATAACTAAGACGTAAAATCCTGCATGAGTGAACTTCTCCTCTATACGATCAGAATTGAACAGTCTGTTTTATCGGTCCTATAAGTCAACGCATCTTTAGTTCATCAATGCACGGCCCCTTGGTACAGTCGTTATCTCGCACAACAACTTGGAGTCCAACAGTTTACATTTGGATTTAATGTACCGGCCAATTAAATTGCTCTTCAAATAACATCAAGCTACAAAGTTGGCAAACACTTTCGCCGATGGTTTAAACATATTTTTTTAATTTAAATGTACAACCTGATGTGTATCCTGTATCTTGTTAGTATATTTGAGCTTGAAGATTATATGGTAAAACCTAAACATTACAACTGGCAAGCAATTATCCACACATTGCGCACTGATGCGAAAGCCACACCCCACACGGAAAACAACTTACCGAGTGCATTTTCCTGCAGTCCGATCTTCTTCTTCACGATTTCCATCACCTCTCGAGAGGTCGAGCTTGGGTGGAACTCGACCGAATGGTACTGCCCGTCCATGAAGTGGAACCGCGCGTAGATCGGCCGCCGGTTGATCGTGCAGATGATTTCCTCGCGCGACGGTGGCCACTGCCGACGCCGGGTGCCCTGCGTTTTGAAGAAACATTTCTCGGCAAAGCGTGCATACTTGCCCTCCTCGGTGATGAAATCGCTAGCGCAACGTTTCAGATGGCCTAGCAGATACTTGCGCACCACCTTCTGCGGTGGCAGTATGACGCTACAGGCAAGGGAGAGCAGCGCCCAGTGGCGCAGGTTGACGCGCGAGTTGGGATCGGGATGGTCGGTCGTTTGCTTGATCAGCTGCAGATACAGTTCGTTCAGCAGTGACTCCTTGCGCATGCAGCGATCCATGATCGACTGTATGAGCGTAATGTGTTCGTCCTCTGCGCGCTGAACTGTTTCGCCTGCGATCCAGCATGATATGATGGTTGGAGGTGGAAAGGACGATGATAGGCAGAAAGGCAAAAGATGAATAATGGAAGATTTACATTAGCGTACGTGTATGATGGCGCAAGGGACGCATTTGTTTTTTTGGGGTTCGTCATTCTCTCCCCACTTACCATTCTGTCCGAGGCCGGCGTATGTGAGAATCGAGTTGAACACCTGCAGCATTGCCTGCTCCTCCTGGTCGGGCAGCTTGCTGAGGCTCTGGGGCAGTGCCTGGCGGCTGAACGCCCAGTACGCGTGCGGGAAGCCCTTGTACGTTTCGCCGTGGTCGTGAACCGGGCTGCCGTGCTCGGCCCGCAGCTTCTCAAGCCGATGCTTCGACAGCCGGCGCAGCGTGTTGCGCAGGAAGCCACCGCTCGGGTCCTGCGGTTTGCGCAGCAGCTCCGTATCGACCAGGTGGCGCCGGCAGACGACCAGGTTGTGGTGCAGCCGGACCCGGTCCTCGTTCGTGATGCCCTTGCTCTTCTTCGGCGGCACCTCGTTCTCGGTGATCCAGTTCGAAAGGGCGGGATAGTAGGACACGATCAGCGAGCCGATCTCGTTCTTCTGCGCCGTCTCGAACACGAAGCACCGCTGCTGATCGGCGCTGCCGGTGCTGGTGTGCCGGTTCAGGCTGATCGTGATGAAGCTGTCGCTCGGATCGAGCATGATCGACTCCACCTCGGCGTACCGGAACTCGTACAGCACGAACTTGTCGTCCGGCTTGATCAGGATGATACCCTCACAGTTCACGCCGAGTATGAGACTGTTGCCATAGCTCCAATAGCCACGGTAGGACACGGCGAACATCGTCGTGCCGTACAGTGGGTACTGCATGACACACGACAGGTACAGCACCTTTGCCGTTAGCTCCGTGCGCCCTGAACCGTACTGTCGATGAGCTTGGGCCAGTATCGGCACCCAGAACTGTTCTTCGCGGGTTTTCGAGATGCGCTCCGGCAGATAGCTCGGCACGTCCGAGTAGTACTCCGGCTTCGGCTGGTTCGATGGGTCGCCGAGCGCAACCTGCGCTTGCAGGCCCGCCAGCTGAAGTGCAACCTTCTCCGAGACAGGGAAATCGTCGCACTAGAATGGGACAGAAGACGGGGTTTGTTTGAGAGCTGTGTGGAAGGAATGAGACTTGCTTGCGAGATCCTTTTACCTTCACGACACTGTAAACGGCTTGCGCGTACAGCATGTTCACCTCGACCGGATCCTGCGAGAGCTCCCGGGTGCTCTTGAACAGCCGCTTCTTAAACACGAACCGGTTCTCGCCCGAACCGAGCGTCGTTGCGTTCTTGCGCAACGTCGAGCTGGATGCGTGAATCTTCGTCTGCTTGCTGTAAAAAGGATACCATCCGTAAAAGAAGCAACCAAAAAAGCATACACGCGCAGCGGTGTAACGCTATAGCCCGCGGGAGGATGAGTGAGACCCTTTCGAGGCATGCGAGGCATCGTCCACTGTGTCGTCGAACTGTCGTACGACCGAATTGGGTTTCGTCATGTTTTCCCATCGTCACGTGGTGGTTTGCGTGTCAGGTGGTGTAGTACTTGGGCAGTTTTGTGCTCATCAGTTCCTCGGGCAGTTTCAGATACAGTACGATCCGGTACGCCCGCCGGTTGACTTTTTTCACTATGTTCGTCAGACGACAGTCCCGGTCACGTCCACTGGAGTTGTTTGTTCGGGGGTGGTTTTTGGTTTGTTTTTTTTGTTTTTGTTTGGTTCATGTGATGGGCAACGTGTTTGTGCGCGAGCGTATTGCGTATTTGTGGACACAGTTTGCGAAGGGTGCGTTTGGCCGCAACAGTATTTTGCCGGAGAAAGAGTGAGAAAGAGAAGCAGTCCGTGGTACATTATTTGAACTTGCAGGCGGAGGAAATATGGGTGAACTTTTTAGCTATGTACAAAACTTGTTTCCATTCACTTTTTACCCAGTCAAATGTTGTGAAAAAAAAAACCGCACGGCACACCATCACTCACAGCGTGGGGGGATGAGTTTGGGTTGAGTTGGGATGATGAATGAATGATTCCATCTATGATCCTGCTAAAATGGCCACTCTACTAAGGGCAGATATTTACACCACATGAAGCTTAGATTGGGAAATGATGTTAATAAAATTCAAACTGAACAAGTATTTTACAATGTCATTATTGTTTAAGCAAATCATGGAATCCTATGAAGATCTGCTAAACTGCAGAAATTTATGTTTTTTACTTGAAATGATTCTTTTTGTCATTTTCGAATTGGTGAGATATTTTAGTCGAAGTAATTTCTTCGTGTGAGTTAATTAATATATTTTATCACAAAAAAACTAACACCTGGGAATCAAACAGGGAATTTGAAGAATCTTTGTACAAGTTTTGGTTATATCAAATGTCGTATACCGTTGGTTTAAAATGTTAGTATATAATCACGCAATTAAAATATTTCGCAAAAGTCTTCAATCTGAATCTTGAGATTCTTTAGTCTTCTAAACGATTCTTGAATGAATCATAAATTTTTAAATATATTGTGAATCAGTTCGTCAAACAGAATTGTAAGATTAATGAATCTCGGGAAGTAATGAATCTCAAAACAATCATGAATCTTTAAAAATTTGCAAATAATATGATGTGTTCGGTTCGTCAACTCTTTTTAATGATTCATTTGATTGTAAAGAATCAGAATCATGAATCCGACTGAGAATTTCCCAACACTACCACTTACACCAAAGATGCGTATTATCGCCTTGTTAGTTTCGTCGGAAAGGTCACCGTCCTCGTTTTCCGTCAGTCTTTTACAAAAAGGGAAAGGTAGTCTTGTTAGAGAGGTTTACGTTAGAATCCGTTACAATCGTCTGAAACAGTACGCCAATCAGTCTCCACACGCCACAATGCCAATCCCGGAGACCCCAACGGTCTCGCACACACAAATCGCAAACGCAACAAAGCCAGCAAACGAAACGAATGGAAGAATGGGCAAGAAAAATACTTACGCTTCCCAGGCCGCGATAATGTCGTACAGATAGTCGTGCGATTTGACGTGCTCTTCGCCGTCCGGGCGGGACTGATAGATGGCCCAGCCTTCGATGTTGCCCAGGCCGAGCTTTTCCGCCAGTTTAGCGACCGCGTCGCTCGCCGTATCGGTCGGATGCACATCGATCGCTTTGGTGCGCCCGTCCAGGAAGAAGAATCGACACACGATCGTACCGAGCCGTCGCATAGCCTGCGGGGCGAAAAGGGGAATAGCGTTAAGAGTTAACAAACGTCATCGCTTCATCTGGGTCGCGTCACCCCAAAGCGCAATTGCTCCACAACTTACGGCCACTTCCACACTCGACGGGGGATACTGGCGGCACCGGACCTTGGTGTTTTTGCAGTTGTCCAGACACCACTGGACGTACTGGCGCAGCTTGCCCTCGAGCGATTCGAGGTTCTTCTTCAGGAAGCTCACAAAGTACCGGAACAGCAGCTTGCTCGGCTGGAAGGCGACGATCGTCAGGCAGAGCAGCAGCCAGACACGGTCGGTCCAGTCGACGCTCGGGTTGTTGGTGGCCTGCCGCATGCACTGCACGAAGATCTCGTCCCGCAGCTCCTCCCGCTCGATGCCCTGCCCGATGATGAACTGGATGACCTGCAGCTCCCGCTCGCTGTTCAGCTCGCCGCGGATGTACTTGCACAGGTCGCGGAAGATGTTGCACGCAATCGTCACGTTCTCCGGATCGTACATGTGGATGTGGGAGGACGGGATGGTCGTCCCGCGGTAGTACGTGATCATCTCGTACTTCGGCACCATGTCGACCGATTTGCGGCCCTTGCGCGTGAGCGTCGCCATGATCGTGCCCTCCGGCGACCGTTCGTGCGTGTTGTAGTAGCTTTCGGCAAACTCCAGTATGTCGTAGTAGACGTCGTCCCGCAGCAACTCCTTCTCCCGCTCGGTAATGTCCAGCTGCTGCATCTCCTGCAGCTTCTTCTCCACGCGGTACTTGCGGCGCTGCTCGCGCTCCGCGAACGGATGGCCCCCGCCGGTCGAGGAGGCACGCGAGCTTGGCCGGCTGTGCTTGGGCGACGAGGGGCTCATTGGCCCATTGGTGCCGGTGCGCTGTATCGGGCTAGCGGAGCGTATGACGGCCGGGCTCTTGGGGCGCAGCTTGTGGCCCGTTCCGTTCTCGAGATGCACGTACGCGTGGCTGGGTGCGGCGTGTGCGTGGGGCGGCGGCTGCGGCGGTGCTTCGCTGTGGGCCGCATGCGCCGCTACCGGCTGCGCTACCGGACCAGCGTGATGCGGTGGAGCGGGCGCCACGTGTGTTGCATGTGGCGGCGGTACCGGTTGCTGATGGGCGTGTACCGGTGGAGGCGGCGGTGGCATAGCCGCTGCCAGCTGCTGCGACTGATGCTGCGGTATTGGTGGAACCTTTTCGTGCCCGTCCAGCGGCGGCGGTGGAAGCTCCTTCAGATGAATGACGGCCTCGTAGATCGGTTCCTCGTGGCGACGGATGTGGTGCAGCGTGGCCGGATGGTGCGACTGTGCGACCGGCAGCGTGTGGTTGTTGTTTTCGATCGGTGGCGGCGGTGGCGGCATCGTCGGCTCGGGAAGTGATGGGATGCTGAAAGGGTAGAAGAAAAAGGTGTTAATCATTCTGGCATTCGCTTCCTGCACAAACTCGACCAATTCGCTTACCCGCCCAGCGGCTTCGGAGTGGTTGGCTTGTTGTTGTTAATGCTGTTATTGTTATTGTTGTTGCTGCTAATCGCATTGTTGGCACCGGTGCCATTTGCCAGCGGGCCCGCCGCGCTCTTCACCGTCGCGACGTTATTGTTCCGCTCGCTGGTCAATCCCTCGATCTCCTGCTGGATCACCGACTCCAGCTCGACGTCGAGGTCCTCCACCAGGTTGTCCATCTTCTCGCCGATCTCGTCAATGATGGCGTTCGAGTTCGCGTTCGGCTGCACCTCGCTGAGGAAGGCAAACAGATTGTCCAGATCAACCGAGTCGTTGCTCTGCAGGCTGGCCGAACCGGCCCCCCGTGCGCCACCGGCTGGCGGAGGCCCAGCGCCCTTGCCATCGCCCCCAGTGGCGGCACCGTTCTGTGCGGCCTGCGCGGCCAGCAGGCGGCTGTTATTGTTTGCGGCATGCTGTTGCTGTGAGTGCAGTTTCGAGTTGATCTGCTCGGCCATTTGCGACAGAGCGAGTATCTCTTCTTTGGCAACCCTGCAGGGAAAGAGTGAGTGTTGGTGTGAAGAAAGCATTAGTTTCGCGCGTAGGCAAGGTTAGACCGGTGGTGCTCGAGAGACAGCTATTCTTTTTTTTTTGTTATTAACGGGACAAGAATTAGCAGCACTACAAACTAGCAACTAAACGGTGCAATCGACAGTTTCCTAGTGGCATTTTAGGGGAGGGCGCTAGCCAAGCAATTAGCGGGACACACAGCGGCAGACGGAAGCAGTGGCAAACGACGCAAGTACAACGGACAGACTACAGACAGACAACTACACGTTTAGGGCCGCGGACGGCCCCACTCACCCGATTCCGTGCCCATCTCCGGTACTACACATTAGCATGCTTATACAATGTACGAAAATCAAAACAAGGATTCAGGGTTGGTCGGTTTGTTTGAGCTCGTTTGTCGAATTGTGGCAGATTAGTTTGGGGTGAGATGTAAATGGCAAGCAAAACAGGTACGCAGAGGGGATAAGGGGTGGAGGTATGTAACCTAACCCATGACAGCGGTAGTGACAATCGAGAGGGAAATTAAAAGTATCACCAGGGTAAGGTTTGCAAAGCTGGAAATGGTTGCAGTCATTGCGTTAAGTTGAGAAGGTTGGTAGAGAGAAAGAAGACACATAAATATACTGCCAGCAACGTTCGAAAGAAATGCGAGAGTACCGTGAGAATTGAGGTTCATGCTCGTAATAACTACTTGATTAATAAAACAAAAAAACACACTGGTTTTGAATTCAAAGGATATGCTGGACCAATACGAGCAAGATCTTGACAAGTACACAGGCTGTTCCCGAGTTATGCGGTAGCTTCCAAAGACAACAGCATTATTGTCGAATTATTTTCCTTTCGATAATGAAAATATCTATAATTGGTTATACATTTCCATGTTTTTCATCATTTATGATACCAACGACTCTAAGTAACTTGGGAACGGGCTGTGTACACTTGAGAAGTCATTCCAACTACCAGTTTACAGTAACAAATTAAAGACAAAACCCCCAACTACTACTGTTAGATCATGAAATGCTGAACCCCGCCAAAGCCCAAGAACAGACCTTTCGCTTTCCTCCAGCGCCTTCCGATCCGCTTCCGCCTGGGCCGCTTCCCGCTCGCGCCGCTCCGCCTCGAGCCGTTCGCGCTTGCGCATCTCCTCGTCGACGCGCCGCATCTCGCGCAGGGCCGTCGCGACCTCGCGCGCAAACACGCCCCGCAGGTGGCTCTGGATGACGATGGCGGCGCGCCGCTTCTTCAGGAACTCGATGCGCAGCTTCCACCCCTTGTACGCGTGCTGTATCTTGAGGGCGGCCGACCGGGTCCGTCCGTACTGGCGCTGCTGGCTGAACCGCTTCCAGTTGCGCTGTATGATCAGTGCCTTCGCGTTGATCACCTGCTTGCGGGCGTCCTCGAGCGGCTCGTGCACCACGCTGCGCAGGAAGACCTTGGTGCGCCCGAGCTGCCACTCGGTGGTCGGCACGTTCAGCTCGCGTATTACGGCCAGCGCCTGGTCCTGGCTGGACATGTTGCGGAAGCGCTTCGTGAGGCACTGGTACTTCTGCACGAAATCGTCAAACGTCAGGTGCACCGGGAAGCCCTCGCGCCGTATGCGGATGATGTCGAGCATGCCGAGATAGCGCAGCTGATCCAGCACCAGCCGGTCGTCGTAGTCGTTCGGCAGCTTGGCCGCGTTCGGCTTGATGCACCGCACGTACCACGGGTTCGTGCTCTGCAGCACATCGACCAGGGCCTGCAGCTGCTGGCGGAAGGTGTCACTGACGGTGAGCTTGCCCTTGGACGTGCCGCGCGACACCGTGCTGGTGGTGGACGATGCCGACTGGACGTGCTGGATGGAAAGCAGATCCTGGAAGGAGGCGATCTCCTGCACGAACGTGTTCGTGCTGCGACTCATGTGATCGAACAGCACGTCCTGCTGCACGTCCCGGTTCTTGTCGACGAATCCCTTCACGGTGTAGCTTACGCAGCCCGCATAGTGCCGGATGCCAAACTCCGACTCCCAGTGGCGCCGATCCTGCCCCTTGACGTAGCTGCCATGCGACTCGAACTCGCCGTGCAGGTTGGTGAGGTACGCCGTGTCGGACCCCTTTGGCATATGGCACTGTTCCGTCAGCAGCTTCAGGATGCAGCGCGGCGGCTTCTCGATCAGCTCCAGACAGAGCGTGTTGTCGGTGAACTGGATGTGGGAGAACTTGATTTCCTCTTGGCGGTACTGGAAAGTTGGAAAAGGCAAAACAAACAAAAACATACAGTCGCAACACCGATCTGGCGTACTTACGGGCGGCTACTTACAATCTCCTGCTCGAGCGCAAACACGTAGTGGTTGAAGAACTTGTGCAGCTTCTCGTTCGTGTAGTTGATGCACAGCTGCTCGAACGAGTTGGTGTTGAAGTTCTCGAACCCGAAGATGTCCAGCACGCCCAAAAACCGGGACGCATCCTGGCCCGGGTTGATGCACGTGTTGATGTGGCTGATCAGCCAGGCGAAGGTGCGCGAGTACAGCGCCTTCGCCATCGCGTGCCGGTTCTCGCCCGCCTCCTGCAGCTTCAGCGGTATCTCGGTGATGTTGCCGCGCACGTTGATCTGCCGCTTGAGCAGCACCTGCACCAGGTCCGCCTCCTGCAGCCCGAGCAGCTGGGCCACGATCGCCACTATCTCGCCGTCGCCCGGTGCCAGCTCGCACCGCTCGCCGTCCACGTCGGCAAAGTCCAGATTGCCCAACCACATTATGGCACTCAGCACGCGAAAGATGCCGTCGATCAGGGGCTGCGAGATCTGCAGCACGTTGAACGCTAGCCGCAGCGCCTCGAACCGCTTCGACTCGGTGGCAATCTCGAGGGCCGACTGATCGGTGCCCGCCTCACCCGTACCGCCCGAAGCGTTCAGATAGCGGTAGAACGAGGCGTCCCGCAGATGGAGGGCCGCCGCCAGCTCGCCGTTCGTTTTGCCCTCCGCCACGAGCTGGTACAGCACGTGGTAGTTCCGCTCGCCCGGGCTCTGGAACGTGATGCGCGACTGCTCGAGCAGATAGTCCTGGATGATGCAGCCCTTGATGCACCATTTCGCGTCGAAGCACACCTGCATGAACTTGCCGAACCGGGAGCTGTTATCGTTGCGGATCGTTTTCGCATTGCCGAACGCCTCCAGGATCGTGTTGGCCTCGAGGATCTGCTGCTGCACCCAGGTCGACACATCGCACGTCACCGAGCAGAGGTACTGCAGGATGAATTTGGTCGTTTCCGTCTTGCCGGCGCCCGACTCGCCCGATATGACGCACGATTGGTTCGTGTTGTTGTCGCGGATGTTGCGGTAGGCGGCCTCAGCCATGGCGAACACGTGCGGTTCCAGCAGACCCAGCTTCTGGCCGTGGTATTTGGCGACATATTCCTACGAGAGGGGAAATAAGGAGAAAAGACGGGGGTAAAGAATAAGTAGAAGCTCATTAGTTGCCCCCATGTGACTCGCATGACAGTCAGTTTTGCTCGCAGAGTGCTTTCTTCATCGTCACTCGTCGACCATTAAATCGCCATTTCGTCGTCAAACACAAAAGCGCGCTAAGCTTTCGAGTGCTTGTCATATCGCTTCAACTTTAGCGTCGGCCAGTAGTAGGTCAACGAGGTAACGAGGGTGTGTAAAGTATTAATGCAATGACCTACATTGACGCCCTACCGCCACCTTCGGGCTACTGTTGCGCAATGAGTACAGGAAGGGAAGAAATCTCATTTAGCGCCCGGAAGTGCACATGGGCTAGGCTCGGGTGTGCAAAAGGATACTAACAACCTTTGGCTGCAACGCCTAACGCGCACGGCATGCCGACAGGCGGACATGGTTGACCTCATTTCGTTGCACTTGCCAAGTGCGCGCTGATTATGATTTTGTTTAGGCTAGGTGAAACATCATTTTTACAAGATTGTGCATCGTGTGTTGTATGTTTGTAAGAAATAGGTAACAAAACGGAGCGTGAGTGTCGTTTAAAATGATATGAATCTAGAGTAAACTGCAAAGCATATGTGTTGCCATCTACATGCGATGCCTTTGCAGGTTATAATTTAGTTTTCTTCATTTGGATCTGCTTCACATCTATTTTTTTTTTTGTTTTGTTTTGCTGTTTCCATTTGTACAAACAATCTCCCACACATGCACACACACACACACACACACACACACACACACACACACACACACACACACACACACATTTTTCTTCCATATCTCATGCCATCAAATGGCTCTTCATCGTTAGAGCACTCTCATACTCATAAAACTGTATAATTTAAATTTCAAATCATCTTACACAGGGTAGCGTACACGAAATGGTCATTATTTAACTAAATAAAAGAGGGGTCTTTTGGGTGAGACAGCAAAAAAAAAGAAGAGTCGTAAAAATTATGCCCGTTGTGCTGGCAACACCTGGGACCACATGCGGGTGATTTCCAGCGGCTAAAAGAGTGGATTTCCCGACCGCTCAAAAGCGTATGCTACGCATCGTTGAGCCTCAGGGACCGAATTTCCCACCATTAGCATTAGACAGGAAGAACTGATCGCGACGATCAAGAAGCACCCCTACCAGTAGTGGTGTGATCTTTTGTGATAAACATGAGCCGAAATGTGTTTGCTTGCCAGACAAGGATTTCCCCACTTTGTTGAGAGTGTGACAGTGTGTAGGGTAAGGCGTCTTAGTTCAATCCTTTACCCTGGGAATATGTGACGACCTGGAACAAATATACCCATCATTCGTAGATTTAAAACAAAGGGTACCGGCGGCACTGTGCTTCTGGTGGGTCCTCATCAGGCCGGGAGGCGTCTCCCAAGGCCAGGCGTGCTGAAAACAAACCAGCCCAGATAGTATATTATGCGCTGGGTGTTCACCGTCGAGCAGGTGATTTCACTTCGCGCACTTGCGCTGGACACGCAAACTCACGACTGTGTGGCAGACACGCTTTTCATAGGAGCGAGATGTTATCACACATACCCACCAAACGACTATCTTCTACTGATGATGATTGTATTTTATTTGGCACAGACATGGTGATGTGAAGGAAAAAGTTTCGCCGAGATACATTCCTCCTCTACCTCTATCATGGAAAGGGTGTTGGTGTGGGGTCTCCACTAGTGGCAGTGGGCAATGGGAAATGTGGGATGCGGAATGAGCGGTAGTGCAAATTCCACCAACCAAAGGGTGTAATGTTCCGCGGTGGTCATAGATTGATTAGCGCGATTTGAGCCACACACTCGCATGAACTCTTTCTCTCTCTGTCTTTCTCTCTCACCACATTTGGGAGTATCCATCCCGAACCACACACTGACTGGTGATGATGATTGATCTTTTCGATTCGAGCGCTGGAGCTTTGGATGCGTTTGATAAGCGCGTAGACAGCGTGCATGCGTTTTCTATTTCAATCTGCAAGGTACTGATGCTTGATGAGTGGCCTGAAAAGGGGGTTGCGCGATCGTTTGTGCGCCAAAAGCAAAAAGAAATAAAAACACGCTGCCTCGCTGCCAAAGGTGCGTTGTTGAGCTACAATTTGTGAACTCAATGCACCAATAAAAAGCCCACCACCTTTAATAGCCCAGAGCTGATTGTAATCAATTAAGCTCTTTCTTTGCACTGCTGCGAAAAAAGCGGAAAACAAGCTCAAGCAAATTCGGCGCGACGGAGCCACGGCGCACATGCGGAGGATGCTTTTTGCCGTGTCCCTGAAAGACCCTGAAAGGAGGAGCACCAGGTTTTTATTATGCCACAGAAAGATTGCACTTTTTAGTAGCGCTTCGACAATTAATCAATTAAACAATCGAAACCGCGACGCGTCGTGTGCACACAGCACAGTCCGAAGGTTCGTTTGGCAGTGGACGAGTGGTTTATTCGATTTTCTTGCTAAGTTGGTTTTGGTTAAATTGAGTGTCTGCTGCTTCCGTTTTCTGCTCTGCAATAAACTTCCGGTCGTAAAGGTCGAGGGGAAGAGACATTTAAAAAAATTAACGCCTGTAAATTGCGAAACGAGTTACAGAAAATGAAGACGTAACCGAACTGGAGTAGGATTAATGCCAGGTTTGGAGTTTCCTTTAAAGTAGCTAGTCTCGGGGTCCAATAGAAAAGTGTTTGCGAATTTTGCAATATTGGAATATTGAATATTATAAATCCTATCAACTGCTGTTAGATGATTCTTCGTGTGATGTGTTTTAACTGAGAAGCATTATAAGTCGGTAATGATGTATGATTATATATTTTCAAGACATTAGCTACTCGCCCTACCCAACCTCTCACCATTGGAATATGAATAAGAAATTCCATTTCCAAGCATCTCATTGAGAATGCTGGCTATGTCGCTGTGCAGGAGAAGTAGACCCCCTGACGGCGGAAAGAAGCTTCCTACGTGACTCTCATTGTAGTGTATAAAAGGGTGTGTGTATGCGTGTGAATGTATGCTTCTACCTGTTACATTTTGGACATGTCAGTAAAACTATGACGCCACCGGGGTGGTGTGTACGATCGAGCGCGACCGGTCAGTAGTAAAACGGAAGCATCGCTCCAAACGCGCGCCCGATTGCCTTATGCGTAAGGCTTTAGGGCGATAGCGTGAATCACACGCTATCGCGCTTGAAGAGTGTTTACCGGCATTGGGGTTGAGAGGAGGGTTAATGCGTGACTCTTGCGATCTTGGCTTTTGCTAACGCACGTGGCCACACGGTTACAATAAAGCTTTATTGAGCAGCTGATTTTCAGCAATTCAGCCCAGTCCAATCGACAATTGTCGGCACAATTAGCGCCGCCAATAATGCCGCACTGCCACCGGAAGGACACACTGAGGAAGATAATAATAAGTGAAATAAAGTCGCTTGTGTAAATCATACGAAGCTTACTGGCTTGCAACGCGGTGACACACTGCTTTAGGGAACGAAAATCAAGAACTTGATTGGTGTGTGCGAAGCAAGTCTTATCTCGGACAACAGTGAATACACGCCCCCAATATCTTAATGCTTGCGGTCGAACCAATGTTGTCTATGGTGTAGATAATTGCATCCCTTACGCTTGCAAATCGTAATGCAAATTAGGCCCGTCGTTCATTCGTTCGTCGATGGCGTGGGAAATTCTGTCACGTAGTGGCCGGTATTTGGTGCACACAGGGCTCCTAGTATGCGCGATGTGGTGTTTGCTTTTCCGCGGACATTCTTATCCGGACCGGGTAATTAAAGGCTACGGTGGTGGTAGCAACTGCAACGCCGTTTACTGCACAACGAGTGCTCCGCAATGTTTAGCGTAGCCCATGGAAGGATCTCAGAAGCGGTAAAGTTGTCTCGAACGTCAGCGTCTAATCTTCAGAGTCCGTGGGAAAAACAACCCCCAATGGACACGTTTAGAAACGTGTGTAATTAGCCGCAGGTAAGAACGGCGGTGATCATGCTTACCTACTGCTGACTGGATTGAAAGGTGATCTTGGACGACAGGGTGGTGGGAAAGCACAATTACATCCTATTTCACGAAGGATTTTTCCCAGCATAATAAAGATGTAAATTTTTGGATGACATTGTAAAAAAATGTGAAATGTAGCGCTTGTTGCTGGGTCGTATAATGGAGTAATTTGTAGGTAATATTAATTATTCAAGTATTTCTTGTCTTTTCGGAGAAAATTTTGTTGACCCTGAATTTGATAAAAGTTTAACCCGATGCAAGAGATGTTTCGGTCATCGGTAAGCCATAGATTATACAAGGAATTAAAATATTGGACATTGTTGCTATTATCCAACAACTTCTTTTGAGGATCTTCTTGGACTTTGACGATTGGATGACAAAAATACAGACGTCAGCCATTTTTAACATTCGCCAAACATTTTTATTTAAAAGATGAAAGTGTGATAGAAACAATGGAAAAATGTGAAAGCAGATTAAAGTATAAACTCCAGAGTGTTTAATTGATGGTGAAAAGCTTTCGACATTTTAGCATAACAAGTTCTGAACCGGATAAACAAGTAACGCCCCAGCATCTCACATGAAAGTAATCTCTCACAACTAATATTTCGTGTTTTTTTGGGGTGTCACACACACACGCACACACGCATAACCGGGTTTGACGGTGATAGATGGCACACATTGGATGGAAAGTAAAATCCCGCACGAAAATGAAAGTTTAATCCTCCCGAAAAAACGGCCCGGGATAGCTGCTAAAGCCCGACTTTTGGGTGTACGGGCACACTTGTCGGAAGTGGCACAGTGCTTCTTCCTGTGCCCCTCACCGATGTTGCGAAAGTAAACAAAACACAGGCCCAAAGTTTCACCCTGCCCAGTTAGATTCAGCGAGCAAAAAAAGCCGATTCCCACTTACACGTGCAAATAATGTATCCCAATTTTGTTCGGACACACATCTGTGTCGCCCGGCCGGGCTGCCGGGGAAGCAGCGGCAAATGGGGATCATAATCATCGATAACTACGGTAATGAGGTAAAGTCAGGGGTTCAGGCTTAAGCCACCCTGATAACGGTGCACGGCTGCGGGCATTTCGGGCGCACGAAAGCGTGCCGTTTTTGCCTCAATTATGCGCGATAGCATTATTCGGCGGACGGGAAACGATGTTACCACTGTCGACAGTACGCTGTACGCAGTAGAGAGAGAGAGAGATAGAGAAAATCAAAACTGGGTGCACAATCGGCCTCTCCCAAAGGTGGGCCTTTTTCGTTGTGTCCTCCTCATCGTGGATCGATTGAATTTCGAGACGAGTGTTTGCAAGTTTGATTGAAAAATGTAGTGCATTGTGGGGGTTTGGCCTCGGTGGAATTCGGCCAACGAACAGGGAAACCAGGAGGAGAGCAAGAGAGAAAGAGAGAGAGAGATTCAACCGTCCAAACCGTCCAGCCGGCATATGCCTGCGGGTCCGCTGCTACCGGGCATTTGACCGGGCGAGTGAGATAGTTCACCAGGCACGATGGAAAACAAATTTATTTACGTAATTAGTGATTCCTACCGACACGCCGCCGTACCGCACACGGATCCTTTTGCCTTCTCCTCTAGTCACTCTCAAACTGAACTGAAGATGAAGATTCCCGCTGTACAGTGGCTTCCCAGTGCGGCCTTTCCGGCCCGCCGTCGCAAGTACGCACATGCACTTTTCCTCTGGCGATCGAGCGCGGCTCCGTTCATGCACCAGATAGTTTCGGCTTTTGGTGCGAGTTTTGCGACCCCAACGGAGCTCCCAAACGGTGGGGAAGAAAAAGAGTGGTTGTGTTTCCACTTTCTGACCTCTCTCCGTCGGTGTGCGCCAGCCACAGATATCAGCCACAACACCGCAACGAATGTGGGTCAACTCAAGCGCAGGCCGAAAAAGCGTGCCGAAGCAATCGTTCGTACACCCAACGCTAAGCCACAGGCAGCCCCATCGTGGAGAATCTCCCTTTGTGCCCCCATCCAACAGCAACAAAAAAGCGGGATGTTACGAGGGAAAGAAAAACAAAATCCAGAGGAAAAAATATGGAACTGCCAGCTTCGCAACGGGGCATGGAGAGCCGGGTGCAACGGAACCCGAAAAAAAGAGGCATGCTGTATTAATCTCTTCATCCTGCGTTGATGCTGCCGCGCCGCCTAGTGGATGTGGGTTGCAGCTAGAGGTAAAAGTGAAAATGTGGGGCTGTCGAGCGAAGATCGAGTGAAAAATAAATGGTAGGCCCAGCGGGCGGTCGTTGGAGGTGGTGCTGGTGAGGCCGTGGTCTAAAACCGGAGAAATGCGTTTGCTATGTTGATGGAGGCGTATATTAATGGAGTTTTCCCAACAACCCACTACACCAAAGGGAAGGTAAACGAAGTAAAACGCGTTGCATAAACTTGTGTTCCGTCGCTTGCAGCTGCCTCTCCTCCCTCGCTCACAATCTGCCGCTGGTGTTAAGCCTTTCTTATGAAATCTTTTTAGAACATCAAAAGCAGATGCTGCTGCTGCTGCTCCCGTTGCTTTTTGATGCCAACGCATCCAATAGAGCGCATCCATCGCTTGCGGGGGCCAGAGCCGGTTAGCTATCCACCACTGCCTTCTTCATGTTGGTGTGGAGTGTTTCTGTGCCGTAGTGTCTTAATCATTTTCGGTACGGTCGTTTTGCCTTTCGCTGATCGAGCAAAGGGGGACGATGGGAGGAAGGCGATGGAGATCATAAAAATTGAATGATGGACTTCAATTCTGCCGCCCGCAACCGCTTACGGATTACTTAGATACGGGAAGTAGCGTAATAGGGGATTACGACGTGGTGAGGCCGATGTTCCTTTAATGTTTTGGGGGAACATAATTCAACGTCAGTTCTCCCGTGTCCATACTTCGTTCCTTGTCCGTGTCACAGCTCTTTCCCTGCCGAAGTTCCAACGCGTATGAGACCAACCCGTTGGTTGGCAAACATTCCGAAATAATTGCTTATTGTGGAGGTCTTTTCCACGAAACAGGAGCGCGCGATCTCATAACTCCAGGCACGCCAATTATTTTTGGGAGGATGACATTTCAGAAATGTCATCGGATGTGTAATACTTTGTTCGCACCGATCACGTTTTTACCCACGCTCCAGGCACAATCGCGGGGTCGCCACCGGTCAGGGGGTCAGCTGGCCCGGTTCAAAGACCTCTTGCCGGCCACCAGACCAGGTTGATGAATTTATCACGCACGAGGCGGACGAAACACGAGACACGGGACAAAAACTCGCTCGCCACCGTGTCAGCATGTCGTAAACATTTCGGCTTACACATTCCAAAATGGCCCGCGTACAACAACGCGTACGTGCATCGGGGCCGAGAGTGTGCATCTTCTAAATTTGTACCACGCTTTGGATTGACGTTCTTTATGTTGTTGTTTTTTCCTCCTATGCTCCCTCTAACGCAAGCAGTTGAATGCAACAGACTAGCTTGCAGTACCAGAGTGCAGCATGTCTCCGTCACACTCGTAACAATCATCGTTTATGATCGCTACGCTCTCGATGGATGCCGTATTTCCGTGACGCCCGTTAATGCTTTCGTCGTCGCGCGAAGCATCGCCACACTCGCCCATATGCTGCACAGAACCCCGCACATCAAGAACTGCAGAACTGTTGCATAATCCGAGAGCGCGGTTCATCGGCCAGCCTCAGGCACACACAAGCTGCTCACATTCTTCCATGAAGATCTGACTTTTCGTTTGAATAGCTCCACACACACACAGTCGATGCTGCTGCAGCACATCAAACGACCGGCAGTATATAAAGGGAAGGCAAATTTATTGCCACCGACGTATAAATCACTTTGGTTTAATGGTTCACACTACCCTCTTCCTCCCCTTCGTGTACGATTGTTCCCTTGGTCCCCGAAAACGTTGGTGGGATTTATTGGACGGGACACATCATCCACGTATCGGCTCTAAACAGTACGTGGAAACAGGGGCAACTTACCTGCGTGTAGCAGTCGATCTCTTTGTACGGGTTGACGGCAATCAGTATCGAACCGGTGTACGTCTGTGAGGGAAGCAAACGATCTTTAGGTTAAGGAAAATTGGTCGAGCTGGGTGGAGCGGTAGCTTCTTTTCTGTCCGTTTGCGCCGGGAATGCTGCAGCTATCCGTAACTCAATGCGTATGCTCGCTTTCGTTGAAACATTGCGCAACGCGAGTAACATAAACCAGAGATGAAGTTGATGGGGGAATAACCGTCAGGGGAAAATGGGGAAACTAATTTGTCACTTTAAGTTTGAAACAACACATATCCGATCTTGTGGTGGTAGAAAAAAACTGGGAGATTAAAATTGATCTTAGGTTAAACATTATTCGTTTCTGTGGTGGAAATACTTTTTTAACAACAAACGCTCTAGACACGTGCGACGATCATGTACGCGAGAGAGCAAAGGGGGCGAACCAGCATTTCGTTGTAATGTGCAACTTCAAGTTAACTCCAAAGTAGTAATTAAAATTGAGTATTCGATTAACAAACTGCCCATCCATTGCATCACTTATTAACAAACACAAATCCATTAGCATGCATGCACTACCAATAATAAAAACAAATGTTGCATCAACTCCACTCAAGAATCAACCAAAGTTTGTTTGAGTGTGTCGAGATGTGTGTGAGTGTGTGCTGTACATTTAACTTTGTTTATGCATTTCTGTAACCTTCCCCCTTTTTGTTACATACGTACTACAAAGGAATGCGGGTGCAGGGCTAAACCCTCGGACAGCAGGCTTGGTGCGTGTGGGCCACCGCCACGGCTCAGAACGACCCAGAAGTGAACCAATTAATGTGCTGAGACATTCAAACTTTTTAGGGCGTAAATTAGTGTCGCGTGGGCATCAAAATCAGCCTGGAATAGAGCTGTAGCGGTCCGCCGACCAGGACGCCCCAGTAGCGTTGGCGGTGCTTTATGTGACACGCGGCTTTACTTGTGTAGCGTTGTGCTGCTCCCTTTCTTTATTATTTAGCGTGCTGCTGCTGCTGGCCTTTGGTTACAGGGTTTATCGGGCTGCCCGATATAAAAGAGCACGTGCGTTTACTTATGTTGCGCCTTGCGGGCTAACAATGTTATCCAAAGACGGGTTTGAAGAGCTCCCACGCACAAATACAGTAAAGAAAGATAGTAACTTTTCGTTCATCAGCTTGTTTGGACAGCCAGCAGAATTGGAATCGATGAGTCAACCGCCCATTCTCAGAATAAATCATAAAGAAGGGCAAACGAATCTCAAACATTAGCACACACTGCGATGGAGGCTTATCATTCCGCCGCGACTGCAGTTCGCCGGAGGGGAATTTCCAACACTTCCCGACCAGTAGACGTAAAGCTCTTTTTAACGGTATTCTATTCCACTCCGGTTTCGCTAAAGCTCCGAACTGCTGATTCATGCGGCAAGCGAGCGGTGATGATTCATCGACCGTTTGTCGATCGTGTCGTGATGCTGGATGCGTCGTGATTTTCTGCCGCGATCGCAGAGCAGGACCCGAAGCAAAAACCCGTGATTGACGACCGGTTTATGGCCAGGCGTTTGTGCGCTCAATACACCGTTTTGATCCGGTCGGAATTTTGGAGGCTCAATAATTGGGGGACGAGATAGAAAAAAAAGCATTAACCCAAATGTACAGAGCCTCTTAAGCACTTTGGTACGAATATTTAACACTCTCGAAGGGTTTTTAGTGGTGAAGCCTATTTTGGTTTTTATTCGAGAAAAAGATAATCGATTCTCGCGAGCGAATGTTGTCAATAAAACTGAGCAGCTGAGATAAATTCCTGCCTGATGATTCATTGCTGGAACAAAATATCCATCTTCCAAGGAATCTTCCCAGAAACTGCATTCTTTTAATCTACACCGCAAGAAATAAAAAAAGCTAGGAATTTGATGAACTGAAAATGAGCTAAACAGAACGGAAAAGGAAAGCATCTTTCCTTCAGAAGGCGTCTTTACGGCTTTTATGCGTCTGGAGGAGAGTTTATTTTACATACTTCTCCTCTCCCAGAGCTCTCGGCTCAGATGCGTATCATGTAACAGCTCACCGAAACCGAACCGTAGCACACTCAGCCAGAAGAAGAACCCCGTGCACAGCCAGAGATGCGTAAAATGTGTTTTATATTTATTGCACCACCGTATCCCAACCGATCCTCTTGGGCCGCCCAAACACAAAACACTGAAAACAATTAGGTACGGTCGTGTATTTGTTTTCAAATTATGAAACCACTCTTGAGATGAGGAAGGGTTTTGTTTAATGCGATGAGAAGAATGGGGAACGAAATGATGAGAAGGCATAAGAAAGAGAGATACATGGTTCTCACACAAAGTTTGACGAATTACTACCCGGACAAACGGTTTTACGATCAGTGTTGGTTCCGTCCGAAGCGGAGGGCGGGTTTGCTTTACGTACGCTCTGTTTTGGTTACACTTAAAAGAACGCTTTTGAAGCATAGAATAGGTCGTGTGATTGATAGTTTCAGTTTTGGAAAAGGATACGTAAATTTGGTCTCGCTCGTAGCGCACTTTCAGGTTGCGGTTGATGCCATTCTCGTCAATGTCCGATATGCAGGTCATATCGGGGACGCCCTTGTCCGGTGTGGAACCGATGCGGCCTGAAATGAAATGAAGAAAACCAGCACATGGTTAGAGCATTTGATACATTATGAATATTACAAAAAGTAACTCTAAATTAAAATAAAATATGTAATACAAATATGATTGCGACAAAAACAATCGGTTAGAATTGAAATCTCTGCCAACAGAATCGACCACAGGCCTATCATCTCGAGTAGAGCGCTAGAACTCGTGTGTGTCCAAGCACGTGGGCATCGACCTCACGCCGTAAAGGGTAACCGGCACCGTATTTCATACACCGTTTCACCACCTCTTCGATGCACTGGACCGAACCGTACCGTGGCATCGAGCAGTGGGTTCGCTTTTTCTTTCCATTTTGCACATCATAAGCAGCGGTGCGGCGATGGTGCACCAAAAAGAGCACATCGTCCGGCCGTTGGCGTTGTTATTGCTGCAGTCATGCCTCACCGGCTGGTCGATGCTACCTACCCAGTCAGTCCGGAGGGTATTCCCTCCCCCTTCCCCTGGTTTGCGTTCTTCCTGCAAGAACCAGTTCCGGACGAATCGGTGCGATTCTATCGTCGCTCCTCCTCCAGCAAACCCAAAGCAACAGCCAGGCTCAAAGACAGCCGCGCAACAGTCGACACGAAAAGCTTGGAAGCAAGCGAAATGGCTGGTTCATTCGCATCTATTTCTGCCGTATGCTAGGTTTATAAAAATAGCACCACCACCACCACCAACACCACACCGCCACCAGGAAGCATTGGCGATTCATCCGAAACATGAATGGAAGATGCAAGAACTGCAAGTACTCGTCCCTTCCACGCAGACGACGACGGACGAGGGAATTCCTTCCCTTTTCCTTTTTGCCTTTGTTTTTTGTTGTTGGTTTGCCTCAGACAGGTTCTTCTGGCGGTGGCTTGCCGCTGTGTGTTGCTGCTGTTCAATCATGCCAGACAAAAGGCGACTTCTTGTGTTTAACCACAACTGCGCTGAGAGCTAGTGGGGCCTCCCGTTGTACAGCGGAAGTACTTGACGGTGCAGCGGTTGGGACGGTTGAGACAGTATGGCACAGTATGGAACGTGCGGATTGCAAATGAAAAAGACCTCTAGCCATATCGCTGGGATAGCACCACCTGTCGTCTAGACATGACAGATTGATTTTGCGGCTCTTGATCTGTACGACAGTGGAAAATGGAGAAGAAGTTTGCATTATAACCAAAATCCCTAGAAATGGTGCATTGGAGTGACGGGACACTCGTTTGTTTTGAGCTAGACAGATTGTGTTTTTCATGTCGGTGAGGAGTGAGTAAATGTTGGTGGCTTTAATGTTCACGTGCTTACGACAAATTAACCATTAACAAGGTGCATTATCCCGAGCATTAAGCTTGTACTTAACGCCTCCAATCGCGGCACCGTAAAATTCCAAACCATTTCCCAAGTCGGATATCGCCACAACAACACAACACTAACGAGACTCTCATTAATCTCGTATTGTATCGCGGACACCGTGCCAACGGAACAAAGGATCATTTAATGACCTTTCGATACGCAACCCCCTCCAGTAAAAAAGCTACAAAAACTCCATCCCACCATTTATGAGGACGCTTTCGGTTGTGCCACGTGCGCGGGTCAGCAGGCAAGCCCTTAACGGGTCTTTAGTCAAGATAAAATTATCAACTTTGTTAGCTTTGTTTTTCGCTTTTTCGATGGGCTCATTCTGAGACCGAGCTGACCTCATTGGAAACGCGCTGGACTACGGCGTTAGTAAGCGTTGCCCTTGCCAGGACAACAAAGTCCGTGACGGTGCGACCTGATTTCTTGGACGACGTCATCAAGACGTCAAAGAAGGGCGGAGGACAGTCGAAAAGCGAAATCGAATTTCTTGGCGTCGGGCGGCAGTTTGGCTTTTGTTCTTTCCTTTCCAACCGAATGCTGGTCAGCTGCTCAGCCGGGTGCGAGAAGGCGCGTGCTTACCGATAAACAAGACACGAACACGCCGCCACACTTGCCGCCGCTCGACGGACGGACGGACGGACAGCTGAACAACAAAACGGCTCAATATCAACGCAGCAGCAGACAGCAGCGGCATGTTGCGAGTTTTCGATGTGTCTGCGCGCCGTGTCTTGTTGCCCGTGTTCAGTTTTTTTAATGCTCCTTGACTGACAGACCTGACTGAATGGTCAAAATTGAAAGCAATGATTGATACAGCCGATCAGAGCAGGCAAAGTCCACTTGGAAACCACCCTGCTCCCGTTTGCGCGAAGGGTTCTGCTACAGCGAGGTGTGGTGCGGATTTCGTGGCAACGTGAGTAGCAGTTCAATTTTGGCGCAAAAACACTGATGTCTTTGGGGGGTTTGGGGTTTGGGCGACCAGCGTCCGGCACCAGGTTCCGGCTAAAACCTTGATCTTGGACAGTGTGCGCGCGCGCCCAAGTGGTTTTGCTTTCAACAAATTGCCGTACAACCAGCGCGCCACCCTTCTCGAACGGTAGCGCGCCCCGTGTTTGCTCGATTGATGGTAGTAAGCATACGCCTGCTATGTCCCGGGCAACATTGTGGTGCAAACGCGTGTTGTTTGCCAAGCCCAGCGTGCGCGCATATACACATATATCACTCCGGGCAGGATCGATACATCGGTTGGAACATGAACACCCTCTAGACGCGTTTCGAGAAGCGTTTCGCTAATAATGCTCAGCCGTCAGCCAATCAGTACGTACGGACGTACGTCGGCGCTGCATACATTTGCCACAAACTAGCGTTCGATTGCTTTCTTCACACCACCGCAGTGGATCATGCACAGTGAATATTATTATCCTGCTGCTTGACGGTAATTCATCGCCGTGTCTCTGCGTGGTGATTGCTTCCTTCTTGCTTCGCGAGAATTACGGCAAGAATTAGATAACTACCATTTGCGGCCCGCCGCAAACCGGCCTAGACGTGTCAATCATCAGCTGTTGGGAACGCTCGCGTACAGTAACTGGACGGTAATTTATGGTCATGATACTGCCGCAGTACACAGCACTCCACCGAGCCCGGACAACATTCAGGGAGCAGCAAACTCAATCAAGCAGGCAAGCAATGTCGGTTGCGTTGTCAAGAACGCATGTGGAGCTTTACCGAGATAAGAATCGGTAGTAATCGCGTACAGTTCACGGCATGACACTGGAATATATCCCGCAACGGGAGGTCTTGAGACGTTTGCAAAAATCTGGAATTTAGACCAATTTTTTTTTGTCGTCACGCTTCGTGTAAGCCCCGTGCCGGACCAGCGCGGGCCGCGAGCTAATGACAGACGGGGACGCCCCGGGAGCTGAGAGCAGCCTTCCCCCGGTTGCTATCACGGTACGGGAATTAATTGGCCGCTAATCAGCAGTGGGGTGGAGGATGGGGGGGGGGGGGGGGGGGGGGCGTGCATATGACATCCGACGCCGGTCGTGTGTACCGGTCAGGCGATTAGATTCAATTACGTGACATAAATTGATACAAACTGATCCATAAATAGTAACGGGCGGGTATTTTCTGGCCACCCGGTGGGGCTACGCTTGTCTATCTTTCGCTCTTTTTTTTGTGGTTGGTAGGTCACACAAATCTCCTGCCCGGTTTGATACCGAACCAAGCGAGGGTCGCCCCGGACGACGCCAAGCTGCGCCGAAGAAAAATGAGCCCAGGGACGGAAAGTGACCGTTCTGGCGAAAGGTGCTGACACCTGGAGCGGTCCCCGGTTTGACAGTTTTAGCAGCATAATTTAGAACGTAAAATATGGTTGCGTTTCGGTTCGATTGGCACGGTACACGCAGGATCTATGCTAAGACTTCGGTTGGCAAAGTATCGGTACACATGCAAAAGTAATAAATTGGCTGGCTCTGTTTTCTCTCTCGCGCGCGCCCGCTTTCGCTACATTTCAAATTGAATACCCAGCCAGCCAACAGAACAGATTGAAACGGTCAATAAAGTTGCATTAATGCCCGGTGTGCATGATGAATTTTGCAACCTTCGTTTGATGCTTCATTTTTTTTTCATTCGTATTGTAATCGATCAGCATAAAGCAGCAGCATTAAAATGATTATCGTGAGCGAAACTTCTCATTGATCACACAGTATGGTGCCCGGTCCTGTCAGCGAAGGAAATCAACGTTCAATGGGCTTTGGTCGATCGTTTGATGCACTTCACATCAAGTCGGGCACACTATCAACGGACGTTGTCAAGCATAGCGAAATCACTGATATGGTTCGGTTCAGTGGTTGTGCAAGGCGGACTGGGATGATCCACTCACCCGTCATTGCATTCATGCGATTAAATGTAGTGAACTTAAATCGATTCATTCAACTCTGTTGCATTGATGTGATTTTGTACCTTAAAGTACTATAAATAGCGCAAAACATCAGCTTCATCTAAGATTAGGCAACAAAACGAGAAAATTATATTAACCTTTACATTTTTATGGGTCGTTTATGGCAGCTTGCCGTCCACTGGAACGAACGCGCAGTCGTGCATAGAGCAATTGCCACCATTGCATGCCGCTTATCGAAGTCATAAATTAGGAATCTGATCAAACTGTTCGCAGCGGGACGGGAAGTGGTAATTATTATTCTCACCAGCAATCGTACTGCAAGTGACAGATTAGCTTCTGCCTCGTTTGCCTAGTTTGCTTTCTCTGTCGTGGTGGTGCACTTGGGTGGGTGAGTAAATGCCCCCATACACAATGGCGATGTTTAATATTCGATGCTATTGAAACATAAGCAACGGTGGCAAAGGCTTTGGCCAGGCTCTAGCAGCTGTCGTCGATTGTCTGGCTGTGGAAATGTTTTTAAATTTCAGTTCCGCATCACGCATGCCGTATTCAGAACGTTGTTGATCGTGTGTTTGTCCGTTATCTTCCAAGACCTTGGCTGGTAGCGTCGGTCAGAAGTTGCGACAGCTAAAGGCGAACCGGTCGGAGCAGATGGTTATGTCGTCTTGGTAGAGATTATGTCGATACAGCTGGATACAACGACTCACGAGCATGATATTTCAGTTTGCCAAACATTCCTTCTCGTAAGGAACTGGACGGAAGAGAATAGAGACCCGAGAAGGTCGTTTTGTGTTTGTGTGTGGTGTTGATCGAAAAGACCTTTACCCACTATCACTTTGCATGTTGATGAACCTGTTTGTTCTACCAGTGCACAACCGGTGTTGGGTTGGTGTCTCAGGCCGAGCTCATCCCCTAACCTTGGCTCACTGGGCAGCTGATTGTACGATAAATAGTGTCCGTGAACTTTTGCGCTAGTTGAAATGGACAGCTATCCGCGTACCTTACTCATAATATGCTCTGCTCGCGCGTACAATGTTGCCTTATTTCCGGATTTAAATGTGACCGTACCTTTACCATACACGTCGAGCATTCCTTTGGTCTGTTTCCTTCCCGGACAGGCTTTTCTATGACTAATCGGCACCGGTCGACAGTAAGGTTTTCGAAATGGCAAGCCCCTTTTTCCAGTTATCCTTTCACCGTGCGATTGCTTTGGCCCAAGCACACGCTGTAAAAGGTTGGTTTCCTTTTGTTTTTGCTACTTAAGTTCTCGCGTACCGCTTTGTTTGCGAACGAGCGAATGGTGTTATTGGCTGAGCTTTAACGTTGTTCTTGCTCAGGCGCCATTTGAACAATTCGTCGAACACAATGATGCCTTTCTCTATTGATAGGAATTATTGATTCGATTCAATTAAAATAAAGTGGAACGTACATAAGTTTATGCTGCACAGGGAGCAGCAAATAGATTTCTTTCGTACGAATGATTTAACATATCAATCAGTTCGGGGCTGTGTCTGCGTCCAACAGCAAAGTGAAATAACAACCGATCGACCGAGAATGTGTTTACCATATGGTGGAAACTGTCGTGTTGTGGGCCACTGTTTGTATATGTGACGCACCACACTACCACAAACAGCCATCCGATCCAAAAGCGAATCGTCATTTGCGAGCAGAGCACAACCAACCAACCCCGACCACAACACCAATGGATTCGACCCCATATCTTATTTGTTCTCCATGTTTTTTTACAACCCCTTCCGAAGAGCTGTTCGTCTTGTGTGTGTTTACCGGCTCCAGCCAAGAAGACGACCAATACTATGTGTGTGTGTGTGTCTGTGTACTCAGCACTATTTCGCGATTGTGATGAGTCAGCGGCTATGAGTGCCTTCGTGTGGCCATACACCGACCACATTACACCACACCATTCGCACCAAGTGGTGAACGAAAAGGTGTCACACATAATTTACGTAACCAGGATTTATCCGGCATGTGTCGTCGTGGTCGTCGTCGTCGCTGGTTGTTCCGGAACTACCCGGAGTTTCCCACCAAAGAGTGGGAAGGGGGGTTTTTGACATTCAGAGGTGTGCTTTTCTTTCGTTTCGTTCACGGTTGCTTGGTTGTGCATGTAATCTTTGCGAGGCACACCGGTGTGTTGGCACTGGTATTTGGGCCACGGTAGGAGCTAATGGGTCTTTCCTCCCGCATGATGATTTGTTTCGATGAGGCGTTGATTTTTAAATTAAGCAATTTCTCCCCTTTGACTAGCGGTGTTTGTGTTTGTGCTGTGTGCTACTGTGCCGAGTGTGTGTGTTAATTAACCGAAGGGTAAATCAATGTTGTACCCGCGGCGTACCGGCGAGAAATAGGAACAGGAGGTCTCACTAATTGATTGCCAGTGTCGGTGTGTGTACGCGTGTGTAGCCTCGGACAAGCAGGGAAGCAATGCTTAGCAGGTGTACTTATTTAATATGATTAGATTAGTGCAAATGGACTGAAAGTTGGACGGCACCAGTAAACAACCCACCTCACTTAACGAACTACGACGAAAACTGAGTGATGTTTTGATTGATTGTGAAATACATTAACACTAGATGGTTGAGAATCTTCAAGAGTTTATTTTGCAGCTCATAAAAGTCAACAGTAAACGAGTTAATAAAGCTTTCAAAACCAGTTAAAAGCTCTCTGTGGTAAAAACAAACTTCTGAATAATTAATTACCGCATTTATTTTAAAGAGTATTTCCTTCGCCTCAACTACTCCATCCAAGATATCAAGAAGATCGAACAAAAAGCCAATATGTCTGACGGACACGATACCATTCCAATTAGGGACAAATTTTAGCACACTTCAGTAGTAAATCAACGACAACGACGGCTACCGTGCTCATGGTCCGCGGGTAAAAACACAGTCATCATAATGTGCCCGTGGTGACCACCAAGAACTCGTAGCAGTGAACGTGGCGAGGCGTGCCCCAACAACACCCAACAGCCCTGGGGACTTGGGAGCCCGGACTCGGTGAAGGGAATATGAGCAAACAGCAAATTTTTGACTCGATTGAAAGTAATTAAAAACGTTTGCCTGTTCCACTTGCTACCGGTGGGTTGGTTGGGCTTACCACCCCCCCCGCCCGCGTGCGGTTCAATCGTTCTCCAATTCCAGATTCTTTCACCCTGCTCCCTCCCGCTCGGTAAACAGACAACGGGTGGGGGCAATTGGCCCCGACTATCCTCCCGGGGGGAGGCCAAGGGTGCACCGTGTAACTGATAAAGCATAACACAACACCACCAACACCTTTGGGGCGGAATATATCTTAGAACCCCGTAGCCCCTTCAGGCACTAGGGGACACGCGCCAGTGCCTGCGAAATCTGACAACTTCTTATCTAGCAACCGAACACTCCTACACAAACACACGGAGACCGCATGCTGAACCAACGCAGGGGACAATTTCGTGTGGGTGAATCGAATGGAACCAGTTGCACATATTGCTCCATAGGAAGAAGGAGAGGTTGGCCGGCAGCGGTGCCCTTTCCTTCTCAGAAGCCGATTGGTTAAGTGTTAAGCGCGTTTTTTTTTTACCGGGCGTAATTAAAGCTCCAGTTTGTCGTTAAATCGTGTTTAACCGGCTTTTGGATAACCGGGGCTGGTCAGAACAGCGCGCCAAACCCCGAAGACCAGACGGCGAACCCAAGCCTCTCCCCCTCCCCCAGATTAATGGGAGCGATCAAGCGTGTGCGTTTGAAGAGAGCAGTTTAATATTTCAATTATTGGGTCCCTTGGGTCGCCGATGATAACACCGGCGAGAGCTGGGCCAGAGTGGTTGGACAGGCTATAATTTACGGCTTCATTATTGACCCGGTATCGACACTTGACGCCCTGACAGACCGTGAAAAGGTTCGCCTCCAGATCTCTCCCCACTCGTTTAATTGAGCAGTTGATTTTTGTAGCTTTAACCAACTGTTCTCGCCTAACGAGAACACGCCGGGGCTTAAGTTTGCGCCCAATTAATTATGCCATAAATTTGCAAACCACTCACGTGGCCACGGCAGACGTGTAGACGGTCGGAATGTCGGATTGGGGGTGGTGCTGGTGTCCCTCCGGTCCCCCCGGAAAGCGGAAGTGCTCGAGCCACCCGTGTTCCGTGTTTTCGCGGAGCACGGAGAAATGGTTTGATCACGATTCCACGACCTCGTCTGCAGTTGAGCAGTGCCAACTGCTGTCGCGTATGTTTGCGTCCTGGGGTGGCATAATATCGTTGGCCGCGACAAGGGACAGCCAAATACTGAGTGGGAGAAAACTGCAACTGACGGTGCAACATTGTAGCGAATGCGACTTGTCGGGGTCAAACAGAAAACGGCCGCGCATGCCCTCCCAGCTGGGGTGGAACATAAAAATGTGCATTTGTTAGAGACGAAAAAAATAACTGCCCCCTCAACTGTATCGGGCTGTAGCAATGTGTCGTACACATGCGGTCACAGCTAGATAAAGGATACGGGTAAGAACCTTCACCAATGGCGAACAAAAACATGTCAGCAGTGTGACCGGTGTCCGGAGGGGGTAGTAGTATCCGTATTGCGCACCGTTCGTGGGCCCAATTTCGAGCCAACCGTGTGGTCAGTTCCATTTTGCCCTACGTGTGCTACGTTTTGCTACAGCCTGTCAATTCTATAAATCATGGCTGAACAATTGGCAGCGACTGCTGCTTCAAGATATTCGCGATGGAATGTCGCGTGTGTGAGAATTGTTTGCGTCTGTCGCTGTGCCGCGTTATGATAGGCGGCATGTAATTTTAACCACACACACACACACTTGTCACCTTCGCACGGTGTGCGGTGCCCTGCGGCTCATTTGCGCCGTTGTACCTTCGGGCAGCCGCCAAACAAAAGGACATTTTGTTATTTCACCAGGCACCAACAGTCGACGACATTCTTTGGCACGGCACAGAAGCCCAATAAAGGCGACCCCCCACACACACCACAGCGTCCACAACCAGGGCCAATTAACAACCAACCGCTGGGTAGCACCCGTAGGTAACAACAACAATTGCCATAATCGTTAGTGTAATGGCGCGTTTGTTATCTTTCCGATTGGGTCGCGTGCAACCCGAGAGCGCGAGAGTGCAAATGAATTATGGAGACAGCTGCATTATGGTTTATTATTGCTTTTATTGAAACCGATCGCCTTATCGGCACCGTGTCCACCAGGCACGCCGTCAACCAGTGGCAGCCGTTCTTTATTGCAGATATAGTTTTATGCTGCAATGGCCGATACTCTATTGCCGTTTGTCGCATGAGGGATCGGCGACCAATGCTATCGGCGTCGGAATCTGTCGTCTGATAATGGTGGGAATCTCCACTGACCTTGGGGAATGCCTTGGGAGGGACTGTTCGAACCCTGCTGCGGCTATGAGTCACACGCTGGCGAAATTGAGTACATCGTTGCATTTAGGGCAGAGCAAATCGGAAACTCTATTCTCCCAGATTGTGTAATTTTAACAGACTCTATTGATGAGTCATATAGACAATTTTCTGAGGGGAATTCCAGATAAGTCATTGTACAAGAGCATGCCTATACATAATGATAACATATTGTTATCTTGCTATCTTTGTTTTGCACAGTATGCTGGGTCAGATTGTAATGTTAACGGAATTATTCAAAATTCGCAAGATGTTTTTAGCAACCGGGCTGTCACAAATAATGACAGCTGTAGAAAAACATCTCGCAAAGTTTTGAATAATGCGCTGTTCACATTGAAACCAGTGAATGCTCGGTGTTAGTAATCTAAGGTGAAACATTTGATTTTGTTTCTCCATTCAGTAGGAAAGGTTTAAAGGCCGTTTTGCGCACATGTTGTTTACATTTAAAAAGTACAATACATTTTATTATATTTTTTTTTTTGTAAATATTTGTAGTTATTTAACTCAAAATGCAAGTTACAAATATTATTATGATTAAAAAATCTCAACAAAACGTTATTTGTTTCATTTAAAAATGTAATACATGTATTTTCCCTATCTCTCTCTCTCTCTCTCTCTCTCTCTCTCTCTCTCTCTCTCTCTCTCTCTCTCTCTCTCTCTCTCTCTCTCTCTCTCTCTCTCTCTCTCTCTCTCTCTCTCTCTCTCTCTCTCTCTCTCTTCCAACACATCAAATATGATTTCGCCTGAGATTACGCTATTCATCTGTGACGATTGGTTTCATTTGGCTTTTGCTCACCACTGCATTCAGCTTTTCTCCCATTCTCCATCTGTTGTCGTCCTGTCGGTCTATCTCAGCCGATAAAAAAAAATATATGCCATGACAGGAAGATAAACCTCTACACAGACACAAATACATGCACACGAATGCACCAGGCACCAGTGCTGGCAGCTCCCGTTGTTAGCACGTCCCTGCCTCTTCTCTTATCTGTCCCATTTTATTCCATTCTACGTCACACCCTGCTGATTAAGCGTCTGGTAAAAAAGGATATTCTCTGCTCCATTCTTTGCATTGAATGCTTCCAGCAGAATAAAAAAAAATAAACACAACAATTTCTTTCTTAATCCCTTGCGAAGTAAAAGAAGAATCGCCCACATTGTTTACATTCTCCGTGCTCGGTGGAGGTCGGGCGTTGCTAGCAACCTGAACTGAATGATGAAGCAAAATCGAGCAGGAAGAAAGGCAGCTTTCCAAACTTAATCCACCCGCATCGGTCCGTTTTTCCAGCCTCGTCGTCGTCGTCGTCGTCGTCCTCATCGTCTCTTCTTAGTATTGGTGTTTGATTCGAATGTGTTTATGTGAGCCCTTCCCAATACACACATCGGGGCCGCTTTGTTTGTGTGTTCGCTGCCCAACTTTGACAGCTGCCAGGTCGTCGCTGTATCGCGTGCATGCGCACGTGCGCTCCTCACCGTTGCACTGGCACGTGTTTGTATGTGCGCAACACACGGTGCGAATGTATTGATGCGCTTTTATAGCTGCTTCAGCACCAAAAAAGGACTAACCGTACAGTGGTGTTTGTGTGTGCGTGCGCGCAGCATGATGAAACAGAGGCAAGAAGAAGAAGAAGAAGAATCTTGTCTCATAATAGCTTGCCATCGCGACACAGACCAGCTGCTTCTGTTTTTCGGCCGACAAATGTGGACCTGCACCCGAGACCGAGTGCATATGATATGATGGGAGGGACTGCTTTCGGTACAAATCCTTTCAGCTGCCGCCCTGCTGCATGTGTGGCGCGTACCGCGTCGGCCAATGTCTGTGCACAACGTCTGCTTATTTGTTCTCGTTGCGCTTAATTTAGTATTGGCTTACAGCGTCGCCCAAGAACAATCCGTTTCCCGAGAGCTCGTCTGAGGTGGGATAGGCAAGCGACGGACAGTGAGAGGAAGAGGGAAGAGGCAATCAAAAACATTGCACTCGTCGATGCACTTTGCACGCAAATTTATTATTTCCGGCCGTGTGGCTTGTTTGTTTGTTCCGCTCAGCTCTCCCCAGTCGATGATGCTCTTCGCTGCAATCTCTCGCGATGCATGGAAGGCAACGAACGGAGCCGCGAAGTGTATATTTATTTATTAAGCCCATCGCCGCAGTCTTAGAAAGTTCAGTCTAAGAACTACATCGGTTGGCCAGGCGAACGGCCGAAGTCCGATCACATTGTAGAACTCGGTTCTCTTGACGGGCTCAAAACTGTTCAAACGTCTTTGAAGGGGCACTCGGAACGACCGATGCGTTTAATATTTGACGCATACACACACATCGTCCGGAAGTGAGGAAGCGCTACCGAAACATTTAAATACATATATTATACCTTTCTTTCTTTGTGCTTTGTTTCGAGTGTACGGTCCCTTTTGCTGTGTGTGCCCCTCGGACATCCAAACCGCGTGTAGCTATAGCCTCTATCGGATCCCAACAAAAAGGTACCCAAATCCTCCAGAGGGTCAATCGTTCGTTCGGGAAAGGGGTGATATTGTGTCCATTCGAACGCTCCGTTGCGGATGTAGGACCCGCAAAAGGATGTGTTTAATTCAATTTTTGATGCGTTACGGAGCCCATGCATCCCAGCGGGAGTTTGTTTAGTTGGTGTGTGTAGAATAAAGGAGGTAAAAAGGAGAACTGGGTGTTTTTTTAAATACCTTAAAACAAAAGTATCAAATTACTGTTGGCTTATATTGTACCGGAATGGAAGTAGTCGAACAAACGTAACCATATTTCGTGGAGAAAAAGCGTTTGTGGTAATCAAAATATTGATATGAAAAGCTAAGACAAAAAACCCCCCTTAATGTTGATGGTTTGTTGAGGAGATAACGAATTTCAAGTTGCTAAAAAGCCCTCAGAAAACAATAAGACCAAATTAAAAGTCCACCCATTTCCCAACGCGCGCTCGTGCATTTTCGTTGGCCAATCATTTTTATGGTTCCGTTTCCGAACCGGTCGACGATAAGGTGCCGCCCCCGTGTGTTCAGCAGTGGCCAGTAGCACCAAAGTGGTGTAAATTAATTGATGATTATTTTCGTCCCTTTTGGCGTAGTTTGCTGTTTTCTGTTTGCTTTACTGTTCTAAATTCTAGTAGCCCACCCCGCCTTTTTAGGAGTTTTTACTCCTTTCGGTGCCGATGAATAAATCAGAAAAACTGTTCACCTTCCCTCGCCTTCGAAACCCATTCCCCGGTGGGGTTAGGGAGCAGAAACGAGGCTTTCCCACATCCCCCACTCAAGGTCAATCTAATCAAATCGCGATGATTTACGCCTGGATACGGTCCGTGGCACTGCCCCGAAATCTCACCCAACCGTGACACCGGTGCGGTCCTCTCCACCGTGTGCGTAAGTGCGAATCGCGAGGCTTCCGGGCGGCTCCTGTATTCCTGGCCAGCGCCCACATTCCTCGGTAAAGGGAAACCGAGCTTCTTCAATCGGGAAAAAGCAGCAGCAGAGCGTTCGATATGATCGCGTGGTAGTATAAAAAAAAATAAGAGTTGTGCATCAAACACAGCAGGAAAATTTCGGACCCAACCCGTTTTCCGTTCTGTCGAATGTCTGACGCTTGTGGAGAGATGGGCTCGATACCTCACGTGAGGTGGGCACACGGTGCCGCGAAGTAGAAGCGAGATAACACACACCCCAGAACCATTGGTGGGGGATGGTGTTACCCGCAGAATGGAAAAAACAGGGAAAACTAGGGACGAAATTGATACGGGAAAAACGCACAGGCTTTAGGTGTATAAGTGTGCCGCAGCAGTGTGTATGCTGTTTTACTTTACTGGGTGTGTTTAGACGGTTTTTTGGTGTTGTTGGTGTTGACCCTGTATCTAGAATATTTAACGTTCTTTCTGACTTTCGTCACGAATATTTGTCCATTTCGTGTGCCCTTTTTACGGTGCTTCGAACAAAGCAAGTATTTTAATCTCGGACAAAACACTTAATTTTAATTCCTATGTCGGGTGCATGTTAGTGTAATGCACGTTAATTTAATTATCTTCTCCTTCATTACGGTTTACGTTTAATTAAGCATTAAAGGAAAAAAATGAATACAAAAAAGTTTGCGTATATGCGCGATAGTACCATACCTTCGAGAAACACTGGAACGGCCATGTTTGTATGCCTGTGTATTGCAGCGACACGGGAAGAAACGTTGGGTGTGGAACAGATTTCCTCAAGGGGGTGGTGGGACGCTGTGTTGCTGCCGTCTGGCTAGTGAGCAACTGTCGCCAAACGAAACGATGCGCCTATTGTTTTTCTTTCAATCGGATAATACGAAAGGGATGTTCGATGCACAAACACACACACACACGCGAACTAGGGCCCTGTGTGCGTCAGCGACAGATTTCCACGCTCCCTGTGTATTGGTGAGCTTTTCTGTTTTGCCTACAAGGATGGACAAGGATGTCTGGCACACGGTGGTTGGGTGGTTGGTACCCGCCGCCCCGATCCTGGACGCGAGCCAGCACCCGTGCAGGGGTGCGCACACGAAACCCTGCCCACTGCTCACCACACACAACCGTCGCACTCGTCGCCCTCGCCCCTTCACTATCGGGCACGCACCGCAGCAACGGCACACTGACGCGCACACACAGCAGGGACACACATTTTGGGTGGCAGCGGAGCACACACACACACACACAAACACTTACACCACACACACAAACACCCTCAAGGAGCATAAAACGATGGTGCCCGAGCCCAATGTGCCCTGCCCTACATCTGCACGGGTCGGAACACAGAGGCGAATTTTCCTTGTTTGCACTTGCCCAAAAGGACGAGCAAATTTTCACACCAAACTGCTCATATAACACACACACACGCACTCACTGTCACACAGAAACACACACACACACACTCTAGCGTTGAATTTTCACCACTGTAAAATTCACTGCAACCAAATACAAACAGAAAAAAGGCTTGTTATATTTGCCACCCCTAGGGAAAGGCCCCGTTTTTGCGGCCAACTATCCTTGCTCACAACACTTTGCACCCGCCACAAACCTACTCTGCTGGTTCGCCGTATGTTGCGTTACTTTGGCACTTTGTGCGTTGCTACGAAACGGGCTGGCGAGTGTGTTCGGGCTGTGCGCCTGCCCTGCTTTGCGCCTACAGATTCAACATTTTCTTCGCTTTTCTTATCAAACGGCAAACTTCCGCTGTCGCAACTGCACGCGCGTTCCGTTTCGCTTCCTCCCAACCCCGGATTCGGGTACAGTGGAGGACGGCCCAACACAAAACAGCCCGGACGCGCTAGCATAAATGCGCGAAGCGTTCGCTCGAGAGACAATGCGAAAAATGTGTGCAAAGAATGTCACCTACGGCGGCTGCAATGGGCGGGTGTAGTGCGGGTCATCCTTCCTTCTCCGTTTCTGCCGTAACGGGAGGGTGCGGTTGACGCAGAACTTCCTTTTTCTACCCCGTTTCCCTAGCCCCACCCCTGTTACTGGTGTCTTCACTTTCTTTGGTATGGATTTTTGTTGTCTTCCTTTTCAAACGCTGCACTTTCTTGTGGCTGCTTTGCAACACTTACACGCGGGCACACGTTTGTATGCCGATGGATGGCACAAGATAAACGGTCAATTCTTTTGAGCTAATACAATCTGGAGTAGTAACACTAAATGCACACACAGAGCCGTTCTTATGTTGGTACCGTACCGTTTGAATGTTTCAGAGTTCAGGGTGCCAGCAGAAAGATGCGAGCGTGCGGGTAGCGGATGTAGTTTTTGCCGGAACGACGACACGCACGTCCGCACGCTTCGAGGGGTCACAGAAAACACAACCGCGCACCACGGCGCGAGCGACCAGCATGCTCTTGGCGCATAGCGCATTCGCATTTGAAAGGAGGGGAGAACGGTTTGAGTAAGCAACACGAGTCTCCGTTTTCGTCTCGCACGCGCTACTCTGCCTTGCTTACACACGCAGCAGGCTAGGGATGCAGGCTCTCTTGCTCCCTTGCACGCATGGTGAGAGCGGTTCGGTGAACTGAGCGGTAATGCGATGGCTCACTCTCTGCTCACTGGAAGCGATGGGTGAGAAGGCCGCCGACTCACTGCCTGCTGCTGTACCTGGGGCTAATGACCCAGCCTGCAAATCCCTACAACAATTCACATGATTTGTTCACGATCCTCGATTCACTCACATGGTGATAGTTCACGATCGTTTGTAGTTGGAATTTCAACCAATTTTTGTACATCAGCTCGTCAATTATTTCAAAGGTGAGGTAAGCTAGAAAAACTTTGCAAAACACAAGTAGATAAAATAACCGACCAACCCATCGGTAGAATCGGGACTAGTGTTTCTTGCTATAACTAGATTTATGATTCCTTTTGATGCAGGTGTATTTCGATTTTTCTTTGCTGATTTCAGTGTAATAAATTGCACTGCAATGCATAACATTGAAAGATCATTCAGTTGATAACTATTTGAAATATTGACACAGCAAATTTGTAAAAGCATTTATGCTCACTATGGTGAGAATTCGTTTTCTATCACACGGGATGCTCACGATATGCTTGGGATAATCTAAAATGAAAATAGAGAGAGCTGTGATAGCTTAGGCAGTGCTTGTGGCAAAGATTCGTCCTACCATGAGGACAGTCAAGACATGTCCATGAAATAATTTTTTGTATGGTTTTGAATTTCAAGGACACTTACGACTTTTCAAAAAAAATTTAAATATTATCATGTCATTATAATATAATTTATGAGAATATAATCTGGACTACTTCAAAACTGATAATTTCAAAGATCTTTAACTGCTTTAATATATTCTAAATATGTTGTCACACTTGCTTGTGGCAAGATGGTAATATGGTCAGCTAGCTGTTGTTATTGGGTAGGTCCTTTTTCTTGGTATAATGAGAGGGAACATGTTAACCCCACACGGGCTTGCTAGACTTCTTTACCAAACATTGCCAATCCAACTGATACTGATTGGTTGAAATCAACTAATGCATCTTGATATTATTTCTTTCGTTTTATATATTCGATTCTGAACAAAAGCTGCCGTTATCATCTTAGCTTTCCAATCCCTTACTTAGCCTGATTATCCAGGATTGTCTCCTTGACGCTTTGCAGGGTCATCAGTGCGTTGCATTTCTTTCGTATCGATCGTAAGGTAAACTCATTGTAGCTTGCTTTTTTATACATTACTCCACATTTGCAAGCAGTGAATGCTCTAAGCGGTCACAAGAATGTAGCGTCCAGCGGGAAGGTTGATTAAAAGATCCTCAACTGAACAAGGCACAAGATGAAAATGTAGTTCAGAGATGGGACGGTCGTTTTTCACACGGGGATCACAGGCGGACGCCTAGTTTGGGCAGTCGCAATAGATCGCGTGTGCTCCTAGTTCCAATAACTGAAATGCACCCTTATCTTGAAATTAAGTTCACTTCAAACACATCAACTCTCGATCGTCGTGTTATGGTGGTGCTAGAAATCTCACAAGTGCAAGGTGCGCGGGCATCGAACTTGCTTGTTTACCAAATCGTTCAAAGTAAGGCAGCAAACAACAATGCCAGACAATAATCATCCATAGCCGAAAATAGATGGCCACCGCAAATAAACGTTTACATCGCTCCGTCACCGGCTTGGTTTTCAAAATCAGCAGATTTTATTTGCCGCGCAATTGGTTCCGTTTCACCACACACACACACACCCATACAGATTGGACCATATTTACAAATAAGAAGTTCTAACTGCCAACCAAACTAGAATAAGCACCAATCGTCCCGTGTCTTGTTGTTTTGGGATGGGATGTTGTTTATCCAAAGTATGCGCATCATCACTGCGTGCTAAATGTGTTCCAATTAGTCGATCGAATTCCGTTTATCCTTTGAGTCTTTTCCAGCGGCTGCTCAAATGACAAATAATACATCTGCACTACTATAGGGGAGGGAGAATGGGCGTCCGGTGTTGTCGTTCCGCGGCCAGTTTTATTGATGCTAGGGTATATATTAGAGTGGTGATTCCCCGTCCCCATTCTATAGCCGGTGGCGCCTCTTCAGTGGCTGACAATATGCTGACACTTTAGTCGGTGTACTTCGGGGCCGGGCTGCTAATGTTGGAGTAATCCCTGACCGGAGAGTAGAACTGAACACGAGAGTGGAAAGTGGAAAGACGGTCGATATCAGTGCATTTGTTTACAACCTTCCGAACCAGAGCGAACGGTTCCATCTAATTATAAGTGGTCGCTTCAAACGAAAATAGAGCCTCCTCCTTCGCGGGACAGCCGGGGTCACCGCGGGGAGAGTGGATCGTTTTGAAATTGCTGCACCACACATTTATATAACGCGACGCGACGGGTCACCTTATGCTGCTTGGTCCGGTATTCCTCCCACGGCTCGGGGTTGTTCTTGCGGCTCCAGGTAACTTCGGGGCTCTTCAGCGCCAGACGAAGGGTGTAGAAGACGGCTCCAGCCGAACCCATCGCGATACACACGTACAGCGGGATCAGCTGCGGAAAGGAAAGGAGGCGGGGGGATGAAAGTGATTAGTAAGCACTTGTGACCAGCAGAAGAAGAAGAAGGAAAAAAACGAGAGGAACTGGGCAGAACCATTTTTCACGCCATCCATATCGTGCCCTTCCAACAAACACTCGTGACGTAACCACACAAAATGGACCAATAAGGTCGCAATTTTCACACATCACGCCAGTACGATTACCTACCGCTGGGTTTTTCTTCAAACTAGCCATCGTTAGTCCCTGCATCTTGCCGAGGATATGGGTTTTCTTGCGCTTGCAGAAAAGTACAACTTTAGGAGTGAAAAATAGTCCGACACTTCACTGGCGGAGCAAAAATGGACAATTGCGATTGCGAGCAGAAAGATTCCGTACGTCAGTCGGTCCGTGATGCGGTTTGACAGATGAATAGTTTTGAATCGGTTCGATAGAGGGACAGCGTAAGGGGGAGCTCTACTGCGTTTAAGTTTTGAATTGCACCGGCGGCATTCATATGCGTTGCAATCGCATCCACTCTAAATAATTGGCCTTATCTTAATTGGTTTCTTATCGGAGTACATATTTAGCACACACGTTGCCAAACCGGTTTGTATGCGTTTTGCACGGATGCGTTCGATCATTGCCTTATCAGGCGATTAGCGAAAATATTCGCAAGTATAGATAACACAACACATGGATAGAGGGAGCAAGGTGCATATCGGTTTGGCGGGGTTGTGGGAATTGTTTCCACACTGAGTCGGGGCAGGAACATATTTTTGCGAATAGAGACGAACATTAAATCAAAGCTGCAAAGTAATTTATTGATGATTTTGTGGCCTGTTTGCAATAAGATAAAAAAAATGGGAAAATTATTTTGATGACGTTATGGAAAAGCATATAGAGCAAAGAAAAGTAATACAATTCTAAAACATATCAATATTGGTAGTGAACTGATTTAAAACAGGAAAACTAAACTTAGAATAACCGTCCATTTTCCTTCGATTCAAAAAAGGCGATTGTTGAGCTGGCCGCTTTTGGCAGGCGGCTGTTGGTACGCAAACTGTCAAATATGTAAACAATGCGCCGGTATGTTGTTGCGAGTGATAAAGCGAAATTTTGCGCTCTTCTCGAGGGTTGTGAGTGATTTTAGTCGTGTTCCTGTTACAAAAGTACAGTTTATCATTTTTATTATATTTTAGCAAACAGTCCGACATAGCAATAAGCATATTCTGACCACTGCTAGGGCACACTACGGCACGATGAAATATCTTAACCAGCAGGAAGCGATCAGTGTCGATGAGGAACTGTTCAATGAGTACAAGTTTAGCGTCGATCAGCTGATGGAATTGGCCGGCCTTAGCTGTGCCCATGCGATTGCCGATGCATACAGCCACGATAGGTATAACAATATATGAACAAAGTGCATGGATTTTTGTTTTAAAAACTCATACTCGTTTGCATTGCAGTTTGAGATCAAACAAGGTTCTAATCTGCTGTGGACCGGGCAACAACGGAGGCGACGGATTGGTAGCCGCACGACATCTCTCCTTGATGAGCTTCGTACCGTACGTGTACTATCCGAAGCGAACCGACAAGGAGCTGTTTAAAAATCTCCAACATCAGGCCGAATCGATGGGCATCACCGTATCGGTGGACTGTCCGGCCGGCGAATGGGTGGAGGCAGAGTTTGGTCTGATTGTGGATGCGTTGTTTGGGTTCAGCTTTAAACCACCGGTACGGGAGTCCTTCCGACCGATCATGGAGGTTCTGCAAAAGACGAAGCTTCCGATCGTAAGCGTTGACATACCGAGCGGCTGGGACGTAGAGTTGGGCCCCCAGACGGACTGTGATATTAAGCCGGACTGTCTAATTTCGCTGACGGCTCCGAAACTGTGCGCCAAACATTTGGTAAACGCCAAACACTATCTTGGTGGACGGTTCGTGCCCGGCAAGCTGGAGGAAAAGTACGCAATGAATCTGCCCGGATACAAGGGCCGTGATCTGTTTGTGAGATTAAGTTAATGCAATCGATTAACAGGAGCTTTCAAAGGTAATTGTTTATTATACAAAAGAAAACACGGTAAATAAAATATTAATCAAATAACAATCTCTCTCAAAATCTCTCCACATGTTCTCCAAAACACGAAAGCGTAATAGCGCAACACAACGGTCACCCACCCTCATGGTCATCATTTTTGCAAAGATCGCCACCCACTTTTGTACACCAGCTCGGCGGCCCGCCGCGGCCGAAAGTAAGTCATCGCAACGTCCTCAATCTTCGGAAAGGGATTGCTGTTGGTGCTTTTGCTGAGGAAATCACCTTTGCGCTGCTGCTGCTCGTCCGGCGGTTTCCGGTCGTGCTGCTGGAATTCGGGCAATTTGGCAAGAAACATGGTGGAGCTGCGCTCCAACCGACCCGGTGCGGTAAGGGACGTTTGGCTTTCGCGCCCATTCAACTTCCCGGGCGATGAAACATCCGACGGTGGTGGTGAAGGTGCTGGCGGTGGCGTTTCTGCCGGCGGTAAGCGCAACCTTAGCAGCGTATCATCCGGCAACCGCCACTTGCGCAAATCATCGTTCCACTCCGATTCGCGCTCCAAACACTCCAGATTCCAGTATCGGCCATCCTTGCGCAGCACGGGCATTGCCTTTTGAAAGACGGTCTCGTAAAACAGAACCTTCTTCTCGAGCAGCCGTATCGTGGCCAGATAGTCGTCCCGTTCGCGCTGAAACTCGCCCTGAATGTCGGACACCTCCTGCTCGAGCAGTTTGGTGCGCCTGCGCAGGGCCCGTATCTGCTCGTAGCGCACCTTAAGCTCCTGCTGTATGTCGGAGTAGTGGCCCTGGAGCAGATCGCGATCCGCCGACTGCTCGATCCGCCCGAGGGCCTGGGCCAGCGCGTTGATCCGCTTCTCGGACGCCAGTTTGTTGCGGTACCGCTTCTCCTTCAGCTGTATGTCGTTCGCTCGCTCGCCCCCGATCAGTGCGTCCTTGATTTGCTTGATGCGATCGTAGATTTCCTTACGATCCCGCCCGGCAAGGGCCACGGCCGGTGTACTTTGCCGAAGCTGCTCGGCGTCCGCTGCTTGCTGCCGGCTCGAGGTGAGCAGCTGCATTTGCTGCTCGTAGTACGCCTTTATCTTCTCGATATCCTTCACCAGCTCCTGTTTGGCGATCCTTTGCTGCTCGTACTCGCGGCGCAGATGCGTCACCTCCTGATCGTACTGCGATCTGAGTGCTTGCTTTTCCGCATCCAACCCGTTCGCGTCGTAGTGCCCATTTACCGCGGCCGGTGGTGTACTTCCCTCGCCCTTTAACAACTCCTTGAGACGCATAATCTCCTGCTGGTACTCGCGCAGCATCGTATCCTTCGGATCCTCGTTCACGCGCGGCTTGTTGGCAATGTTTTTCGCCCTGCTAGCGTACCGCAACGTGGACAGCGTTTCGTCGTAGTTGTAGTCGGCCGGCGAGATGCACGCTATCATCAGCGTTTTCGTATTGCCCCCGAGCGAGTCCTGCAGCAGCCGCGTAAGCTTCGAATCCCGGTACGGAATGTGTCTCGTTTTGCCATCGACCAGTGCCGATATGACGTTGCCGAGCGCGGACAGTGAAAGATTGATCTTTGTCGCCTCCTTCAACCGGTCACCCGTGGCGCCGGTTTTGCTCTGCCGTTCCGATCCCGCCAGATCGACCAAATTCAGCTTGCCGCGCTTGATCGCCACCCCGCTGTCCGCTTCCACGCTGGTCGACATCTGCTCCAGGCTGATGCTGAAGATGGAGTGCGAACGGGAGCTTTCGATGTTCATGAGCGTTGCACCGACCATCCGATTCTTTGCACCGGCCTCCAGCAGCTCGATGCACTCCTTCATCCCGTGCACGGTGTGCAGGGAAAGGTTCTGCACAATCACGCCCTCCCCAGGCACTTCCTTGATCTGTAAGGTGCTGGCCGTTGCGGCGGGTGACTGCGGCTGCAGCAGGTCCCGTATCGTTTCGTTGTAAATCTCAAGATAGCTAACCAGCACCAGATAGCGTACCTCGCTGGCCAGCGAGATCGCTTCGAAGATGTGCTCGAACGAGCGCGGTATGATGCCGATGTTGTTCGCATTGTTCGGATCGGCCGCGGATAGGTTGTAGGTCGTCCCTTGCATCGTGTGCGATTTGCCGCAACCCGTCTGGCCGTAGGCAAATATCGTGGCATTGTATCCTTCCAGGACGCTCTGAAGGGTGTAATGAAAAGGAAATGGAAACGTTAAGACGACTCGGCACCCCCCCCGGTTCACTGTACAGGATGTATCAGCTTACCTCCACCAGCGAGTAGCAAATGTCGCTGTAAATGTTCTCCGTCGTTGCCGCATAACCGTACGCGTTGTCGAACTGGAACGATTTCTGCGACGCGTTCGGATCGTTCGGATTGTCTAGATTTACCAATGAGTTGTCGATTTGTATAACGCTCTGGAAAAGAAACCAACGCGGGAGCGAGGGGAGGGGGGGGGAGGAGGGTAAGTACAACCTAATTGAATCCCTTAACCGTTTGTTGCATCGGCTCTAATGCTCCTTCCTCATCGTACCTTGCAGTTTGATTGCTGTTCCCGCTTGTTCATCGGCCGGCACCGCACTACCACCTTCACGTTTTCGCCCATCATCGGTCGCACTGTAGTGAAACTAACGAATCGCCGCTTGGTGGGTGAATAATTTAGCACGGCATCATATTTGGCCCCGTTTGACCGGGTCAGGAGGGGGAGGGGGCGATTGTTAGTGCCGCGTTTGTGAAAACTGACGAACCGTTCGGCGTAATAACGAGCGAGAAGAAATGCTGCTGCACGCCATTTCCGCTTTCCGTGTGCGTGTTACATCTAGCCTGCAATAGGACATAGGACGACTGTAGGTGAAAGGCTACACAGTGCTTTAGAAATTATCGTTAGCCGAATGGGTTTGGCTTTGTTACAGCGGTCCGGTTACGGGTGGGTTGATGATAGATCACCTCTGATTACATAGGACCGAAGCCACTACCCGTACACTATGTTAGTGTACTGTAAATGCCTTTAAAGTGGCGTGTTTTTTAATACCGAAAAGGAACGTTGGGAGACACATTTGCGTCACTCTACGCTGTACAATTTTGAAAACCACGCATGTGTGTTTTTACTGTTTGTTAAATAGTTTTTCCACAAATATTTGTTCAATGTAGTATGGGAAAAGGGTAAACATTAGCATTCCCATGTACACGAATCCGATGGATCGGGAAATCCATTATAGATATAGGTCAAGGTTGAACGATTCCCCGTAAACGAAAGTACAGGCGATAGACACACAGGCGCGTGGGGTAGATAAATGTTTAGTAAAAAAAATCGAAACATATTTCTAGCGATTATCCATTCCCCACATTCTAGTGCTGCAAATGGATTTAAAACTATTTTTTTGTTCACCGCATTGGTGCAAAAAGAAAAACGAAACGAAATCAATCATTTAAACACAATCCCCATCCGACCCGACCACCGGTCACGCGATTTTAGACTTGGATGGACGCTTGGTGGACTTTCCCTATGACTAAGTGTCGGGTGCCCCCTATCATCTGCTCGCCATTGACCTTGAACCTCTAAGGGTATGGAAAATGATTAAGCAAAACAAAACAAAAGAAATGGAAAATCGTCATTGTCGCCGTTTGCTAATGTTCCTGTGTGGGTCTGACGATTCAATGAACGGAGCCGCTTATCCGGATGGTGCGAGGCATTTTTCCACGAACCCTCTAGTTCCTTGTTTATCTTTCCGTTCGTTCCCTCTCCACGCACCAGCAACCTCTGGAACGTTCGATTCCGCCGATGCCACCCGGCTGATAACATACATACGGGAATGTTGTGATGGGGAGGGAGTAGGTATAAATTATAAAACGTGTACCGCCGATCATCAGTCATTATTAGTTCCTGCTATCCTTTTCCTGTCCGCTTGGCATTGCTGCCGAGTTGAAGAGGGAGCGCGCCTACGAGCCCAATAGAGGAGCCTTTGCGCGATAGGGTTTGTTATGGTGTCCCCGTCACCAACGCGACACAAATGCTCTCACACTTTGATTATTATTTTCAATTAAAACACTGTAATATTTTGAAACACCTCTTCACCTACACTTTATCTAGTTTTCCTCGAATCGTGTGTAATGTAGTGTACACACTCCGGTAGCACCAAACTTTTCCAAACTTTGGCCTCAGTTCAACGAACTTTCAGCCAAGTTCAACAGATTGCGTGTTATGGCCGGTACAACCGATTGTCGATTGATGAGATGAATACGCACTTTTCCGAACACGAAAGAAGAAGAAGAAGGGGGGAAAGAAACACGAACCCGATCGACACGTTTGCACGGGTTTGACGGAGAACCGTTATCCTTACGCGACGCACCGTGGACAACTGAACGATGTCGAGCTGGTAGGAAGCTCTCTGGGTCCTTTGCTGTCGTTGGGTTCGAAAACTAGCTGCGCATGTTCCGCGTTATGGAATGTTTGGGAAGGTGGACAGTTGACATTGTGATACATAAGACTTCGGTGTCGGTGCTGTTGTTGCTTTGTTCACCTTACCTTGTACACATGTCCAGCACACGTGTTTCCGTTGTTGTTGTCCTGGCTGCCGGTTCGATCGGGGGGGTTTGTGAATTATGCTGTTTATGTTTTTGCGCTGCTGGGGTTTTCTTTTTACTATTATCTGCAGTGATTGAGAAGACACAAACCTTTTTATTGAGAAGTTCAGCTCCATTCTAAAACATGTTTAGCCTAGGTCAGTTCTTCGTCACGTGTTTCTGGACGGAATTTCTGATTTTTGGCATTGTGATGTGATAACACACTTTGAATTTATGTTCATCTTTTTAGTCATAAAGCATTAAAAAAAAAAATTAATTTAATTTCCATAACATCTAATATTTTTTAAATTTAAATTCAATCTCAACATCGAGAGATTCCTTCAGCGCAACCACCCTGTATAGGGCATTTAACTTTTGGACTCGACGAATCTGCGCTTGTTTATCTCCCTGTCCCTGGGCTCATGTGCGATTACATACTGTACATAGCGCCGAGCATACCTAGCTGACAGACGGATTTTTTGGACAGCAGCGTAAAGTTCGGTTGTGAAATTGCTCCATCGCGTTTGGGGGTAGAAAAAGTAATCTAGAACGATTGGGCTTTAGTAAATTAACTAAGGTAAGCAAGATTTGAGCCGCGGTGAAGTGATATTCACGATAAACAAGCAGGAATTATGTGGTGATCCAAGGAGCACTATGTGTTTTTATACGTGTTGCTATGGTAGATGATTCGTAGCTGGTGCTAGTGTGCAGGCTTGTTTTGGTGGACAGCATCATTCATATGTGATGCTTTTTAAAAAGGGGATGTGATGTATGTGACCGCGCGGCTACATGAGGTGAAATATACAGCGAAATGAACTATTTGACAGGTGAAATATTTGACAGGTACAGCTAAAGGGTTGGGGGAGACACAACATCCGTTTTCGAAATTCTATTAAAAATAATATATTCTTAAGCAGAACATTCCCCAATTAGAAGAAATTATGAACTGTTGACTGAAAATTGACTATGTACTCGATATTGAAGTTATTTAATGGATCTAATTACGATTTTGTGCACGTTATTTGTTTACATTGCACATCAGCTGGTTGCTGAGATGCTTTATCCGTCAGATATTTCGCCTGTCAAATAGTTCATTTCGCTGTATATTTCACCTCATGTAGCCGCGCGGTGATGCTTTTTTTGCTTCTACTGAAATACCTTATTTTAATAATAAGCTAAATTAATGATATTCTTTTGTTTTAAGATTATCACGAAATTTATTTGCCGCTACTTACCCAAGAATGACTCTCCTCCCCATCGTCATCCCTTTGCTCGCCGTCCAACCACTTTTACTCTTCCCGCTCGTTCTCCCACTCAGAATGTCAGCTGCCTGGACCAAAAAAGCCTGCACAAAGCCCACTGGTGATGTGAAAAAAAAAAAAAACAACATAGCGGTCAAAGTCGCTACACAACTTTACGTTTAACGACATGAGACTAAACTCTTTCTTTTCTTTTTCTTTTTCAGCAATGAACATGGCACGTCGACTGGATGTAATAATTTTCGGAGCAAGTGGATTTACTGGCAAGTATGCCGTGCTCGAAAGCGTTAAGCTGTTGGCCAACATGAAGTGGGGCATTGCTGGCCGTAGCCAGAACAAGCTGCAAGACACGCTGAAAGAGATTGGCGAAAAGGCCAAGACCGACCTGTCGCACGTACCGATCGTGCTGGCGGACGTTAACAATCAGGACTCGCTGATCAACATGGCACGGGACTGTCGGGTGATCGTGAACTGCTGCGGTCCGTATCGATTGTACGGTGAGCCGGTGCTAAAGGCGTGTCTAGCCGAACGGACGCACCACGTGGACGTGAGCGGGGAGCCACAGTTCCTCGAAGGCATGCAGCTAAAGTACCACGAGGCAGCGAAGGAGAAAGGCATTTATCTAATATCGGCCTGCGGGTTCGACAGCATTCCGGCCGACATGGGTACGGTGTTTCTGGAGCAGCAGTTCGATGGTGTGGTCAACTCGGTCGAGAGTTACATCGTGTCGAAGCAGACGGGCCGCCGGGAGCTGGGCGCGATTCACTACGGAACGTGGGCATCGGCCGTGCATGCGATTGCGAACATGAACGAAGTGGGCGAAATTCGGAGGAAGCTGTTCGCGAAGAAAATGCCCGACGTGAAACCGAAGCTTCCGGAGCGGCCGACGCTTCATCGCTCGGAGCAAGGGAATAAGTGGTCGCTACCGTTTCAGGGTGCGGATCGATCTTGTGTCGCACGAACGCAGCGCTTTTTCTACGAGACGGAAAACAAACGTCCCCTGCAAATGAGGGCTTACATTTCGTTTGGGTAAGAGGTCATCTTGCGATCGCCAAACCCGATTGGCAATAATGATTCGTTGCACCCTTTTTCAACAGTGGATTAGCAGAAGCGTTAGCAGTGTCGTTTGTGGGAGCGATCTTTTGGATGATGGTAAAGACGAACTTCGGCAGACAGATGCTGCTGAACCACCCGAAACTGTTTTCGTTCGGTATGGTGTCTCACGAGGGCCCGAGCGATGAAGCCATGAACAACACGCACTTTGCGCTTTACTTCGAGGGTAAGGGCTGGGAGGAGAAGCTGGCCAGCCCGGAGGACAAGTATACGACCCCGCCGAACAAGGTCATTCGAACGAAGGTGGCTGGCACAAATCCGGGCTATGGTGCAACGTGCGTTGCGTTAGTGCTTTGCGGTCGCACCATTCTGGAGGAAAGCGATAAAATGCCTGGAAGGTAGGGTGGGTCGCGATGCGAGAAGGAGTTCATTTACATAACCGCATCTTTTCTTTGTAGTGGCGGTTTTCTGACCCCAGGAGCAGCTTTTGCCAAGACAAACTTGATCAACGAGCTATGCAAGAACGGATTCACTTTTGAAGTGCTGTCGACAGCAAAGCTGTAAATACGCTCCAAACGGAAGAGCAGGAAAATTTGGGCTGTTTGGGCAATATTAGCATTTAAAGAACAACATTTTACCTCACGTGGTGGTTTTTTATGGTTTAAAAATATATTTGGTTCGGTAAACCAGCAAACACCTTGCAGAGTTATTCTATGAACCTATCAATCCAGAAGCTGGTGCTCCTGGGTCGCAGTCTGACACGAAACGTCAAACAGAGAGCTGTCAAAGTTGTTTATCCATGGATCAGTGTGGCCAGATTATTTTGGCGGTTTTCGGTAGGCGAATCAACATTTTATCTGTAGTTTCCGGTAGTTTAAAACTCGAAACTTAAAAGAAGTAAAAGCGAAAGAAGTGTTAAGCGGGATGGGAAGGGGTGCTAATGCGGAAAATGAAAGTTCCATCTCACGAGAATATGCATCCTTTATATAGGATATGGATTAGATTTGGTTCAGCGGTTACACAAATGAAGATTTTTCTGAAGTGTCGATCTGAAAATTGGAATTCTAAGCCAAAGAAGGACTATAATGCACATTTTTTTTTGTGGTGACAACCCAAGCGCCACAGATTAAGCTTAAACGACTGGAAAATTGAATATCCATAGAAAAAAAAATGAAAGCTCCACAGCTTCATTGGTTTGATCAATAGATGGCGTATTACAACTCATCATTATATTGCTATCCTTTTCTTGCAATGTGTTTCGACAAGTTTCATCTAATCATGACCTATATAGCCTTATAACTTTCTGAGCAAAAATCTTTATGAATGGTCGTGTGGTCAGATACGTGGGTATCAACACCAACGACTATTACTCAAATCTCACTTGCTTCAGTGCTGGTGGTTTCCGTTGGAGTTTAGTATTTAAACAATCGTATCGCCGTTCTAGTTCTAGCGATGCATAACTTCAATGCGAAACCATACAACAGTACAGAGGAAATGAGAAAGCTCTCCTCCAAGCGATGAAGCTCAACTGGTTGGGGTATCCCACCAACAAAGAGCGCCACCAGCTTTTTTGCTATTTTTAGAATGCACGAGTCGTTTGCCGTCTGCTAAACGAAGTCTTTCTATATTCCGTTTAGGTAGAGAACTTGAGTCGTTTAGAAGCCGTTTAGTGGTCGTTTAGTGGATTTGTGGCACTTGGGAACGGACTTCGGATCCGATCTTGGGCCGGACCCCCACCGTGTGTTTCTACCTTCCCCTCGCCTGAAAATTTCATTCTCTTTGTCTGTCTTTGAGCTTTAACCGTCGACAGCGAGATTCAAATTCAAATTTAAATGATTTCCTTTGACGAGCAATTCTCGGAATCCATGCAACTGACATTTTCTACTTATTATGAACATTACATTTTAACGGAAAAAATAAAAAAAGTGCCAGGCAAACAAACGTGCATCAGCGCGATAAGTAACAAATGAGGTTAGCAATCCTTGAAACAGCATCCCATGCGCCACAGATTAAGCTTAAACGACTGAAAAATCAAATATCTGTGATTTTCGGTAGGTTAAATGAAAAATCGGTAGTTTTAGGAGGCTTATCTGTGAATCGGTAGGCATATGAAAAATCGGTAGGAATACAGATAAATCGGTATTTCTGGTCACTCTGCCATGGATGCTAGCAAGCGCACGCTACACCAAGGAAACGAACGACTGTGTTTACCGGCAATAAACACGCCAGAAAATCGATCAGAGTAGTCCTGTCCTCGCGCAAGTGACCCGTCTCCACTCAGTTTCCACAATGAAGATTGAAGAGGTAAAAAGTACGGTGAAAACCCAGCGCATTGCCGCCCACAGCCACGTGAAGGGGCTCGGGCTGGACGAGAATGGGGTGCCGCTCCAGATGGCTGCCGGGCTGGTCGGGCAGAAGGACGCTCGCGAAGCGGCCGGCGTCGTGGTCGATCTGATCAAGTCGAAGAAAATGTCCGGCCGCGCGCTGCTGCTGGCCGGACCGCCCGGCACGGGCAAAACGGCCATCGCCCTGGCGATTGCCCAGGAGCTCGGCAACAAGGTGCCGTTCTGTCCGATGGTCGGCTCGGAAGTGTTTAGCAGTGAAATCAAAAAGACCGAAGTGCTGATGGAAAACTTCCGCCGCTCGATCGGGCTGCGCATCCGCGAAACGAAGGAGGTGTACGAAGGCGAGGTGACCGAGCTGACGCCGGTCGAGACGGAGAACCCGATGGGCGGGTACGGCAAAACGATCAGCAACGTGGTGATCGGGCTGAAGACGGCCAAGGGCACCAAGCAGCTCAAGCTCGACCCCAGCATCTACGAGACGCTGCAGCGCGAAAAGGTCGAGGTCGGTGACGTCATCTACATCGAGGCAAACAGTGGCGCGGTGAAGCGCCAGGGCCGCAGCGACAACTTTGCCACCGAGTTCGATCTCGAGACGGAGGAGTACGTGCCGCTGCCGAAGGGTGAGGTGCACAAGAAGAAGGAAGTGGTGCAGGACGTGACGCTGCACGATCTGGACGCGGCGAACGCGCGACCCCAGGGCGGCCAGGATGTGCTGTCGATCGTGGGCCAGATGATGAAGCCGAAAAAGACGGAAATCACGGACAAGCTGCGCACGGAGATTAACAAAATCGTGAACAAGTACATCGACCAGGGCATTGCCGAGCTGGTGCCGGGCGTGCTGTTCATCGACGAGGTGCACATGCTCGATCTGGAGTGCTTCACCTATCTGCACAAATCGCTCGAATCGGCCATCGCACCGATTGTCATTTTTGCCACCAACCGTGGCCGCTGCGTGATCCGCGGCACGGACGATATCATCTCCCCGCACGGCATTCCGCTCGATCTGCTGGATCGGTTGCTGATCGTGCGCACCGCCCCGTACAACACGAGCGAAATGGAACAGATCATACGGCTGCGGGCCCAGACGGAGGGGCTGAACGTGGAGGACGCCGCCATCCAGGCGCTGAGCGAGATCGGGTCCAACACGACGCTGCGGTACGCGGTGCAGCTGCTGACGCCGGCCAACCAGACGAGCAAGGTGAATGGGCGCACGCAGATCACCAAGGACGACATAATGGACGTACATTCCCTGTTTTTGGACGCGAAGCGGTCGGCCAAGTTTTTGCAGGAAGAAAACACCAAGTACATGATGTAAAGCGCACCTTTTCTTATCCATCGACTCTAATCGAGCCCCTTTATCAAGATTACTAATTGTAAAGCATCAGACAGGAAATAAAACAACCGAGCGTTCCGTACAGTACTTAAATATGTTTTAATGGTTGATTTTTGTGCAGGGTAGAGGATGTTTTTTTTGTTTTTTTACAGAGAAGACGAGGACCGAAGGAACGCTTTACTCGTAATCCGGCACCATCGGGGGACAGGTGCAGACCAGATGCTTGTCGCCGTACAGATCATCGATGCGTCCAACAGTGGGCCAGATTTTCGTTTCCGGCTTGACGAAAGGCTGTCAAAAAGAGAAAGAGAGAGATAAAGCTACTTGCGCTCCAACCACACTGCACCACCGCCGTAACTTACCGCTGGGAATGCACCGAGCTCCCGCGGATACGGCCGGTTCCACTCCGACGAGATGGTTTGCTTCTGCGTGTGCGGTGCCATCTTGAGCGGGTTCACCCGCACGTCCAGCCGGCCCTCCTCGATGTCCCGGATCTCCTTGCGGATCGAAATCATGGCCTCGCAGAACCGGTCCAGCTCCTCCTTGTCCTCCGACTCGGTCGGCTCGACCATGAGCGTACCGGACACCGGCCAGGACATGGTCGGCGCATGGAACCCGTAGTCCATCAGCCGCTTCGCAATGTCGACCGCCTCCACGTTCGCCGTCTTCTTGAAGTCGCGCACATCGATAATGAACTCGTGCGCCACCAGCCCCGTCTTCGGATCGGTGTACAGTGTTTTGTAGTGGTTCTCGAGCCGCTTGGACATGTAGTTCGCGTTCAGGATGGCGACCTGCGTCGCCCGGCGCAGCCCCCGGCCCCCCATCAGCTTGATGTACGACCACGAGATGGGCAGAATAGCCGACGAACCGTACGGCGCGGCACTGACCACACCGAAGCTCTGGCCATCGTTCTCCGGGTGCGGATCGATGACCGGGTGCGTCGGCAGGAACGGCGCCAGGTGAGCTTTCACCCCGATCGGTCCCATGCCGGGACCACCGCCGCCGTGCGGAATGCAGAACGTTTTGTGCAGGTTCAGATGGGACACATCGCTGCCGAAGTCGCCCGGCCGGCACAGACCCACCTGCGCGTTCATGTTCGCCCCGTCCAGATACACCTGGCCGCCGTGCCTGTGTACCAGCTCGCACACCTCCACCACGTTGTCCTCGAAGATGCCGTTCGTCGAGGGGTAGGTCAGCATCAGGCAGGAAAGATTGTTCGAGTGCTGCTCCACCTTCTCCTTCAGATGCTCCATGTCCACCACGCCGGTCGCACTGTTCACCCGGATCGCTTCCACCTTCATGCCCGCCATCTGGGCCGAGGCCGGATTCGTGCCGTGCGCACTGACCGGAATCAGACAGATGGTGCGGTTCTGCTCCCCGCGCGACTCGTGATAGCTGCGGATCGCGCGCAACCCGGCGTACTCGCCCTGCGCCCCACTGTTCGGCTGGAACGAGATCCGATCGTACCCGGTGATCTCGCACAGGTCCTTCTCCAGCTCGGCAAACATCTGCATGTAGCCGCGGGCCTGTTCGCGCGGCGCAAACGGGTGGATTTCGGTGAACTTCGGGAACGAGCACGGGATCATCTCGGTGGTCGAGTTGAGCTTCATCGTGCACGAGCCGAGCGGTATCATCGAGTGGACGAGCGAGATGTCCTTGTTCTCCAGCTGCTTCATGTACCGCACCATGCGCGACTCGCTGTGGTGCTTGTTGAACACCGGGTGCGTCAGGAACGGGGACGTGCGTCGGAACTGCGTGCCGTGGATGGTGCGCCCGGTGGCTTGCGGATCCGCCACCGCACTGTCCAAATCGGGACACCCAAACACCCACAGCAGATCGGCAATGTCGGACGTTTTGACCGTTTCGTCCATCGACACACCGATCGAACCGTCCTCGAAGTAGCGCAGATTGATCTTCTTCTGCTCGGCCCGGCCCCTAATCTCGGCCGTCGTCGCCCCGGCCCCGGGCACCACGTGCAGCGTGTCGAAGAACGCTTTGTTCAGCTGCTGGTGACCCGCCCGCTCAATCCCGGCGTTCAGCGTGAGCGCACAGTTGTGCACCCGGTTGGCAATGTTCTTCAGCCCCTCGGGGCCGTGGTAGATCGCGTACATCGCGGCCATGTTGGCGAGCAGCGCCTGGGCGGTGCAGATGTTGCTCGTCGCCTTATCCCGCCGGATGTGCTGTTCGCGCGTTTGCAGCGCCAACCGGTACGCATCCTCGCCGTCCATGTCGCGCGTCACCCCAATCATGCGGCCCGGTATCAAGCGCGTCAGCTTCTGGCGGCAGGCGAAGAACGCCGCATGCGGACCACCGTACCCGAGCGGTACGCCCAGCCGCTGGGCCGACCCGATCGCAATGTCCGCCCCGAACTCGGCCGGCGGGCGGAGCAGCGTGAGGGCGAGCAGATCGGTCGCCACCACCACGAGCGTACCGTTCTTCTTGCAGTCCTTCGACACCTGCTCAAAGTCCTGCACGTCGCCGAACGTGTCCGGGTACTGCATCAGCACGCCCGAGATTTCATGGTCGCCGAAGTCGATCTCCTTCACCGAGCCGAACACGACCTCGATGCCGAACGCTTCCAGGCGCGTCTTTACCACCGCAACAGTCTGCGGGTGCAGCTTGCGCGATAGGAACACCTTGCGGCGCTTGTTGTGGCGGAAGCAGAGACTCATCGCTTCGGCCGCAGCCGTACCCTCGTCGAGCAGGGAGGCGTTCGCGATCTCCAGCCCGGTCAGGTCGGTGACGAGCGTCTGGAAGTTGAGCAGCGACTCGAGCCGGCCCTGGCTAATCTCCGGCTGGTACGGCGTGTACTGCGTCGTCCAGCCCGGGTTCTCGAACACGTTGCGCAGTATCGGGTGCGGCACCAGGCAGTTGTGGTAGCCCATGCCGATGTACGAGCGCCAGATCTCATTTTGGTCGCTAATTCGCTGGATCCGTTCGATCAGCTCGTGCTCGTCTGGGAATGGTGAAATGAATACCAACAAAAAAAGAGAAAGAAAAAAAGATGAAAAATTAGTAGAAAAACAAATACCATCAGTCCAAAAAGTATTCGTTTAGCTGAATATTTTACCGGAAAAGACTAATTTTGGCCACAATAAACATAGGGCGATAAAAGTAATGATGAGATTTGATAAAGGAAACATCAATACACACGTATTGGTAAAAAATAATCATTAAAATAGTACATTAGCAACCAAAATACATGAAAAACTAAATAAACTCGTTTGATGGGCACGCAAAAAACAATACGTAAACATGAATTATTTGTTATTATTATCAATTTGCTAGTGACTTCCTCCTAACTGAATGCATTTCTGTTGTTGCGATTGCAATTCGAGTGGTCAGAGAGGCACTAAAGGTGGGGGATTTAAATGAATGGAGCATGATCGCGAAAATCGTATCTTAATCCAATGTATAACCTATCCTACCCATTTTTAAAGGTTACAAAACATGTGGGAGGCCTCATTCCTTCATTTGATCAGCGTTTGGCTATTTTTCTGACACTAATTTTGTGTCAAACTGTCACCCATAGCAACCATTCTTTACCGTTTATCTAACGAAAGAAGCGGTTTAATGTCCACAAAATCAAACATAACCCAAGATTTAGAGCATTTTATGATGACCAATAAGATCAGGAGAAGAGATGGATCACATTTAATTGATGGGCCATGCTGCATTTCATTGTAGCTGGTCGTGTTATGGCTTGAATGATTGTGTTGTTACAAAAATGTTTTGTTTGAATAGTACTTGTTGTAATCTAGCAATCGTCTAATTGGCAAACGTATATGTAGATCACAGTAGTCTATGACCACATAACGGATTAGTTAGTTGTAATAAAACCTTCAGTAAGAACAGACGTCTTTGATACCACACCCCAAATCTGGTAAGGAGCATCCAATAATTCAAAAATCGTTTCAAATTAGGCTCTACTAGCATATTAAAACAAGTTTAACACAACAAGTTAATGCGGCCGCCGTCTACTATAACGAAAACAGTCTACTAAGATGCAGCAGCAAAATCTCGTGTAATGGTAGCACCATGGTGTCAAGGTGAGCAAAAAAAATGATTCAAATTGATAGGACACGAGATACGTAAATATATTCTTGCAGTTTTTAAGTACTTTGAGTCCCAGTTCTGAGAAATTGTACTTAAAAAGTACCACATGGTTCAAAGTGAGTCGAGCTGGAGAATATACAGAGCATTGTCATTTGCCCAAAATACCAAACTAGCTGAAACCAAACTGATGAAAATGTTTTAATAGACTCTCAATATAATATCAGGTACCAATTATTCTAAGAAACGTGGTCCGGAAATGAAATCTTTCTACCAGAGATTAATTGGAACAAGTCTTGTAAGATGAGTGGGTCAAAAATACGCCCTTTTTAAGGTTCCAATCAGTTATCGCGTTGGTCAAGTAGTGACTAATAGTCACAAATGCAATCAGAAACAAGATCAAAACACAGACAGGTTTTGATTCCCTTGTTTTCTTACACACATTACGCCAAAAGGCTGATAGACGAATACTTTTTGCGCGCCAATCAAATGACTTTTTTTTAAAGTAATAGTTGTTAATGCACTATTTTAATGGTTATTTTCTAGCAAAACGTGTGTATTGCTGATCCCTTTATCAAACCTTATCATTACCTTTATCACATCATGCCTGTTGCGGCGTAAATTCAACTTTTATGTAAAATATTCAGCTAGACGGATACTTTTTGGACTGACTGTAAGTAATACACGCAACATTCAATGGCTGCAGCTGATAGAGAGAGAGAGAGTGAGAGAGGGGAGTAGGGGGCTTATCGCTCTGCCTCGCCCGCGTTGACCCGAGCCCTGCGTAGCGCTTCCGTGGGGGTCAATCGGTTAGCGTTGTAGAGCGGGCGGACGCGCGTGTTTGTGCTATCATCAACGAAACGAAAGGATTCACAAACAACGGAGACCCAAATCGGAAAACGTCATCGTTGCCATAGAGCCCGAAGCACGCTCGTTCGCTTTCGCTTTCAGCCAGTGAGAAGGGCCTTGAGAGCGCCTACTACGTCGAGTCAGCAACGTCGTGCCCGTTGTTTGCGGGATGATCTTTCACGGGGTTATCGGTGAAGGGAAAACACACCACACGCCGACACACACACACACACTACAGCCAATCGATCGATGCCATGACGCGTACGCGATCCCCCTTGCGAAGGAGCCGCATGGTGTCTGAGCCGCGCAAGGAGGCGCGGTTACTGTGCCGGTGGCGACATATCGCTGGAAGTTGTGAAATTCTTCCTAACACCGCTCCCAATACTCACTCAAGGGGTCTTCGATGTTGAGGATGCGCTTGAATTTGATTGCATCCGGGACGGCCTTCTCGGACAGCTCATCCAGCGACTGGTAGTGGCGGGAAAGAGATTAAAAAGGGGAGTTTGTTGTTTTGTTAATCGTTGCCACAATGTAGCATCATTCACAGTCCTGTCGGAAGAGCACACACACACACACACGCAACCACACTCATTCACACAAACAAACATACACACACACACTTCATATCAGCGCTTCAAGACACAACCGCGCGCGCGCAATAATCACCTTGAATCCGATCGAGTTCAGCATGGTAACGACGTCAGTTTTGCGCGGCCCAATGTGGCGCGAGGCAAAGTCCGGCTTGTTCGGGAACAGCTCCTCCACCGTGGCAAGATAGCGCTGGAGCTGCAGGCTGGCGGTGGCCAACCGGGGTGCCAGCAGACCGCCGATGCGGCTGTAGCCCTGCCGCAGCTGCTGCCTGCTCAGAACGATTGTGCGCTGCATTGTGGTATTTGCGGGATGGAACGTTCTTGTACGTCTTGAAGTGGTAGTACCCGGGTTTTAGTGAGATGCTGCTTCCGTTGTGTCTAGAGTGCTTATCGCATTGCACAATAACACCAGCACCTTTGCACCAACAGTTGCAAATGTTGAGGTATAGTCGCACAATTTCTTTCACCCTTTCTTAAAGGAGGCTCGTCTTTTCATCACACCACTGCTGCGTAAGCCAACCACAAACGCAAAACGACACCCTGGAGTGCCGGTCCGGACCGCCTAATCGAACGTACTGAGCACGCATCCGGCCATCGGAGGCAGCTTATATACCGGATGCGTGGCTTATCAATGGAGCAGGAAAACACGACCCGACACGATCACTTCGACCGATCAGCTCCGAATGATTAAAGCGGCTCGAGATGGGGAACGTTCCAGGTCTGCAGGCTGGGTCCGGGTCCGCAGATTGTTGTGACCGTCGGGGAGTAACCGAAAAATCGGCACGGCCGCGGGACTACGGTACGACTACAGTGTGTAGTACTAGTAGCGGCCGCGGCATGATAAGCCAAATCATCCCCTACGCGGATGATAGATGACGTTTACTCCCGGGGCGTGTTACGGCGTATCACGTGACTTTGCCATCGCCTGGGAAAGGGAAGCTGGATGGGTGGGGAAAGAATTGCCGTGTCGTTTCGGAAAAAAAAGGTCAAATGATTTGGAGTGTCGGGTTATCAGGACAGTTGTTCCGGCCCAACGGCTCAATCACACATTTGGATGCGATGATTTTTTTTCCCCTTTTTTGCTTTCTTTCTTTAGTACACCGAGAGAGAGAGAGAGATAGAGAGATGCGAGAAATGCAATAGACTCTCTTACACACACACACACATTTCGTCAGTTTTTCGTGTATATTTTCTCTAGTATTGGTATTCGTTCCCGTCAATGAATGTGTCGTTTTGCCTGTCTGGTTTGTTCTTCTATTCTTCCTTGGGGGGATCCACCTCCGAAGGCAGAACAATCAGACAGGCGCCAACGCAACAGCTGACTGACCTCTTCTTACATATTTGTTTGTTTGTTTGTTTCAATTCATATATGCCCGCAAAACCTGCCCTCGTTTCCTTTGCTTAGTGGAAAGGGGGGAAAAGGAGAATGGGGACAATAATACATCCGTTTTGCTTATGCGTTTGCTTTCGCCTCCGGTCCGCCGATAATATCAAATGTAACCCAATAACTATACAAGTACAATGTCGAATATATGATACAATCAACGTGCGATAAACAACCGATGTGTAGGGCAAGGATGGCGGGAGATGAGCGAACGAACGATATAGGTAACAACAATGTTGGTGATGGTGATCATGATGGTGGTGCGCACACTGTGCTTATGTCCGCAAGTTTCCGGATGCCGATGCGATCGGGGGAAAAAGCGGAAAAACGGAAAACATTTCAAACGATCGCAGAAAGGTTTTGCTTTTTTATAGTTAATCTCAATATTTTCTCCTTCTTCCTGATTTTACCCTCAGCGTTCTGATACTGCTAGTTTTACTGAACAAAAAGAGCAACCCTGCAACGTATCTGCCTGCAAAGCCTTTTTTTCTCGTTGCAGTAGCTGTACTGGATTGGATGTAACCTTTCTGCTAATAATGTAAGTTGATTTTCCGTTCGTCGTCTGTCGCTCATAAAGCTCACCCAACGCTCTAAGTATCTCCTGTGCCACTTTTAGTGCCTTTCGTGCCCATTACACAACCATTCATATCTAATGTAGATAGTCAGAGGGTGTAGTTACTAGAAGCATAAGCGCTCACCGCTCCACAACACGCCACTTACTTCTGATTGCAGGCGTTTTGGATAAGGGTGCGGTGCCGTGAGACTTGAGGCCCCGTCCACCACTACGGGGAAACCTGGGAAGCTATCTCACTAACGATAACACTTTGATTCGTTGACCTCTGCCTCTTATACAAGCGCAATGAAGAGAGGTGTAATGATCTGGTGACATCTGGCTAAATCTCGTACTCACTGCCTCTGAAGAATTGGGTTGTGGACTTTCCGTGCATTTTCTTTTTTCTTTTTTTTTTGTTTCGGTTGGTTCTATACACAATGAGTTATCACAGAAATTGTGGATCAAACAGAGCGAGCGAGAGAAAGAGCGTGAGAGAGCGCGTGAGAGTGATGCTAACGATCGTCGTTGTGTTCAGTCCGTTAGTGTAGGGACTTGTTGTTCGGCGAGGCGGCCAAACTGCCCAGGCTGAGCGCACCGCCACCACCGTCCTGCTTAAAGTCGAGACTGCTGTACTTGGTGGGCGATGGCGAGAGGGCACTGCTGATGGGGAAGCTGGCCGCGATCGCGGAGATCCGCTCGTAGTCGAACCGCATCAGTATGTTCTCGCAGCTCTTGATGTGCGAGTGCGCGTCTGGGTCGTGGTAGGCGGTTGCGCTGCGCAGCGTACCAGCCTGGTAGCGGCCAATCTGCACCGAGCTGGTAGGGGACAGGGCGACCGGTTGGTTCGGATGGTACGGGGGTGAGTTCTCGGCCGAGCGGGTCGTCCGCCCGGACGCTACCGGGGTGGCCGGCTTGAGCGACTCCAGGTAGGCTTTGGTAATGATCGGCGACGATGGCGACTTGTCGAAGCGCGAGGGCGACGAGGGATGAGGCCCGAGGGCGAGCGTGTACCGATCGTGCGAGGTGCTCTTGAGCGTGGTCGGCCGCGCGTTCGCCGGTTCCGGGGGCAGCTTGCGGGAGGGCGACACGAGCCGGGGCGTTATCGGCGGTGAGTGGCTGTAGTACGAGGCGTACGTGTACGTTTTGGGCGATTCCCGCTCGACCGACTGATTGTCGGACGAGTAGTCGCTGCTGTGGTCTTTGCGCGCGCGATTGTTGCTGCCGGAGACGCTCTTGCCGTCCGCGTCGCGCTCCTTGTCCTTGCGCCGGCGGGGCGAGTACTCTTTGCGCTTGCGCGGCCGGCTCGGCCGATTGCAGGACGTTGGGCGGCAGGAGCGCGCCTCGTGGTGAGTGGTCGAGTAGTCGTGCACCATGACGAGCGGCGGCTCGGTGCCGAGCGGGCCGGACGAGCGGCGCGTTGGGCTGAGCGGGGGCGCCGGGTGCTGAGCGTCGAACTGTTTGAGCGATTTCTCCAGATTGTCGATCGTGTCGTTGATCCGGTCGGACTGTATGTCCGACTCGTAGTCGCAGTAGTTGTCGATCGTTTTGATCGAGTTCTCGATCGACGACAGCGTCGCGAGCATGTTCGCGTTCGAGCGCTTCAGATAGTCGATCGTCTTGATCGTGGTGATGTAGTCGTCGCCCAGCTTGATCTTCCCGTCCTCGATGCCCCGGATCAGCTCGTCCGTTTTGCAGGTGCGCACCTCGTCCGGCAGCTGGATCGTGCGCAGCATCTGCTCCTGCACCTGGCGCACGATCGCCGTCTCGTCCAGGGACGAGAGGCTCTCGCTGCGGATCGATTCGCACGACCGGCTCAGCATCCGCTCGGTGCAGCCGTTTTCGGGCCGCAGCAGCTCGTCCAGCTCGTGGCGACTTTTGCGCTTTTCCGCCGTGCTTTCGGCCGCCGCCTTGAAGCGGGCCAGCTGCTCGTCCGTCTTCTTGATCAGCTCCTCCGTTTTGAGGCTGATCGTGGGGGCGGGGTCGGTGGCGCTGTGGTCGGTCGCGCTGTCCAGCTTGAAGCGCGTCGGGGATTTGCGGGCCAGTGCGAGGCGCGAAATTTGCTCCTCCGATTTCTTCAACACCTCCTCCGTTTTGCTCGACGCCACCGTGGCGGACAGTGTGGTGGTGGAGGCGGTAGTGGTGGCTAGCGGGGTGCTTTCGCCTAGCTTCATGTCGATCAGCGACAGGCGCTTCTCCAGCTTGTCTATCATCTTTTTGTCGTGGGTGCGGAAGCGCGCCAACTGTTCCTCCGTTTTCTTGATCAATTCCTCCGTTTTCGACGATACGGCCCTCGTATCGATCGCATTAAAGCTTAGGTTCAGTGGTGCCGTCGGCGAGACGGGATCTACAGGGTCCGGTTCCTTCACGACCGTCGGTAGCGGTGGTTGTGGCACAATCGAGGCCGGCGTCGACTCAACAATGGCGCCCTTGGCCGGTTCCGCCGTCACTTTCTCCTCTTCCGGCGTTATGATCTCGCGGAAGTTGTCCTTCCGCACGTAGTACGTCGGTTCGGGCGGTGCAAACCGTGCCAGCTGCTCCTCGGTACGCTGGATGAGCAGATCCGTCTTGGATTTTATGTCCTCGCCGGCGAACATCGGTACATCGGTCTCCCCCTGAGTACTGGGAACGGTGGACTCACACTCAAACTTTAGCCGAAAGGGCGAGAGCAGCGGTTTGTCCGGTTCCGCACGCTCCAACAGCTCGTCCACCACGCTGTGCGTGAGCTTCAGGTCGGGCGAGTGCTCGCCGTGCTGCAAACTCGGCAGCTGCTCGATCGTGCGGATGAGCATCTCCGTCTCGTCCTCCTTGATCAGCTGATCCGTCCGCTGCTCGTCCTGGTCGCGCGTTTTGCGCACTATTCGCCCTAAGATGAGCGAGTTCTCTTTGATGATCTCCAGCATTTTGTCGCTCTTCAGTGGATTGCTGTCGATCGCTACCAGACCCTCCGAGGCGGACCGTTTCGTGATGTCCTCCGGCGGCAGATCCTCCCCCTTGATCGGGTCGTCCATCGAGAAGGATTTCTCCTTCAGGAACTTGACCCGGTTGGCCAGGTAGCGCTCGATGTCTTCCGGGCTTTCGCCGGGCGCCGTTTCGTCCTGCGGCGTCGGTGTGCAGAGCGCATCGGCAATCTGGTACTTGGGCTGCTGTTTCGGCTGGGACGATTCGCGCTCGACGACCGCCGCCAGATCGACGCTGGGCGGCAGGAGCGGACTGTCGTGCTGCAGCGTGCTCTTGATCGGCAGCTCCAGCACAAAGGACGACGACATGGACGAGCGGTTCGAGACGTTGGTGAAGCTGTAGTTGTCCAGCTTGGAGGTAGCGTCGCTCCGATCCAGCACACTCTCCGCGGTGGTGACGAGCGATTCGCTCACCCGCCGCTCCTTGATTACGTGCAGGTCGAGCTTGCTGGGCCGCTCGGCCGCATTGATCCGCTCGAACAGCTCGTTCGTGACGCCCTCGTCGCTGACCTTGAACGCAGCCGGTTCGGCATCGACCCGAGCGACCTCCACCATCGGGGTGGGGCTTTTCGTCACGTCCACGGTGACGGTATTGTCGGTCGGTATGTTGGCCAGATAGTCGGAGTAGTCCATCAGCGAGGAGGGCGTCTTGAGCGGGCTGATGGTGGACATGCTGACGTACTTGGTGATGTCGGGAATGGGCGACAGTTGGCTCGTGCTGGTGATCGCCACCGAGAGCGAATGATCTTCCGGTTCGGGTTGGATCGGTCGACTAGTAGGGGACAGCTTGTCTGGCGCTGTTCGCGGTGGCGGTTCCACCACCACGTCCGACAGAGGACTTAGCAGCTCACCCACCAGCTGTGGATCGACCTCGGACGCTCGGCTAAGCTCCTCGTCCTCACCGTACGACGACGGTTCCTCCTTAATGTCGGTCAGCTCACTGTCGCTCGGCACGATCACCACCAGCCGCTCCTCGTCAGGCACTTCCCGGATGATGGACTCGGGCGTGATGCGCCGCTTCATCGGCGAAGCCTCCAGGGAGGACGCACTGAGCGGCTGATTGTCGTCGTCGCACAGGGACGTGCTGGTGCTGGACTCACCGTCCGACTCCTCGCTGTAGGAGGAGGATTCGCTGCGCCGCTTGAGCGCACCGCCGGTTCGCGCACTGGACGAACCGTCGCCCCCGCTGCTGCCCGTTTCCGACAGGTTGCTGATGGCGGAGGACGCACTCGCCGACTTCTTCAGCTTGGGCGAACTGTCCGGCTTGGAGCCTTCGTCCGGCGGCTTTTTGGTGGCCCCGTCTTTCGGGAGATCCTTCCACTTGAGACTGTTGCGGCGCTGCTTCGTCTCGTCCATATCCTTCCAGTGGAGCGTCTCGACCGGTTTCGGCGACCGGGACGGGCCGGTGGACTGTTTGCCGGACTGTTTGGAGGAGGATTTCGAGCCGGAGCGTACGGGCGGCACTGCCCCCTGGGGCGGTCCGAGCCGCTTGCCTTTGGCACTGAGCAGAGCGTTCTTGCCGACGAGCAGCTGGTTCACCTGCAGCGTCCCAGCGTTCGGCGAGGGGTTGGCCGGTTGGCGGGCGACGGCCGCCGTAAGGATGATATGTGCCTGCCGCTGCCGTTCGCGCAACTTGTCGTACTGCTTCTTCAGCAGGGAGATGTCCAGGTTCATCTTTTCCTTGCCCTCGGCGCGGGCAAAGTTGGGCGGGATGCCGAGCGAGGCCCGCCGACCGGACCGTAAACCCCAGGCCGTTGCCGTTACCGCCAGCCGGGAGTCTTCGTCCGATTCGCCCTCGTCGTCGGAGTAGAAAATCCTGGAAATTGGTGGATAAAGTGAGTGTTAGTAACGCCTTCATCTGGCGAAGTGTCGGGGAGTGCAAACTTACTTCAAGTTGGAAGTGTCCTTCAGCTGGGTAATACTGTTGAGGTGTTTATCCCGCAGCCTCTGCAGGTCCGCTATTGGTCCAATGTCCACGACCCGCTGTATCAGTGCGTTCGAGTCGACCAGACTGCCGTTGACAAGCTCGGACGAGAGTGCACCCATCTTGCAGTAGAAATCGTCCGCCGTTTTGGTGGCGAGGATTTTGCTGCAAAAGAAAAGGTTCGATTGTCAAGTAGAGCCTGGGTAGAGCCTTCAATGCACTATCACACTACCTTTCCAGTATGCCCCAGATCGCTAGGGCCGTGCGCAGCAGCACATCGCTACCCTCGATCAGTATCAGATCCCAGACGCGCAGCACCAGCGGTATCGGCAGGCAGGTGCAGAACAGCGTCAGAAACCATTGCATCGTGAACACATTGGTCAGTGGTGGCTCGAACGCTCCCTCCGGTCCCTGCAGCTTCTGGAGGTGGCGGGCCAGCTTGGGCAGCCGCGTCCCGAGCAGATCGCGAAACACGGCCATGTCCGCCTGCAGCCCACCGAGCGAACCGCAGAAGTAGCCCGCCGGCAGCAGACCCTCGATCAGCAGTATCATCACTTTGATCGAGTCCGATTCGCTCTTGTCCATCACCTGCAGGATCAGTGCGCCGAGCATGTTAAAGCCCTGGCAGTAGCCCACCTCCGGGTTGAAGCGCGAGTAGCCGAGCAGGACGCGCTTCAGCTTGCCCTGGTTGATCGTGCCGGACGGGCCGGAGCAAAGGCTCGACCCGGTCCGGTGCAGATCCTTCACGATCTGTATGCCCAGCTCCTCGTCGTCCTCGTCCGACTGCTCGCTGAGACACCTGGCCGACTCTTCCTCCCAGTTGAGCGAGCGCGTCTTTAGGTACCGGTCGGCTAGCGCCATCCAGAGCTGTTTTGGGATGGGAGGAAAATTGAAGATCAATTGTTAGAGGTAAGCCCCGCCCAACAAGCGATGCGTCCCCGTTACCTTTCGCCGAAATTCCGAGGGCATGCCGCCCGGCAGCCGGGCCACCATCTTCATCGCGTGCAGCCATTGGTTAAAGTCGGACTGCGTGTCCGGGACGCCCATCTTCTTGCTGATGTTGTAGTCGGAGCTCGAGGCCGACGGTGGGGGCGGCGGGGGAGGTGGTGGTGGTGATAAAGCATTGAATCGCATCTCTTCCGATTCTGCAAACGAAACGTTAGTGTAAAGCAGGGAGTTTGGAATAGGAATATAGTTCCAAAAAACTTCGTTTTTAGGTGCACTAGTGTCAGATTTGGGTTATTAACTGAAGCGAATTTGAACGAATGAAACGAACGAACAGAGTAAGAAATATTAAAATGCATGCAATAAACGAACTTCTGGCTACAGGAAAAAACTGGGGGGAAATGGGCACTGAGGGCACTGAAGCTGAGAAATGAAGAATCACAAAAATCACTGGAAATTGCTCGCACGAAACAACTTTTCCTTCCTGAATGAAGCTAAACTTTTTCTCCAAGATCTTTTGGCCGTAAGCTCTGTCTGGTCAGGAAGCTTAGCCAATCGGGCTGAATAAAAACTAACAATTTAACCACTCAACAAGCATAAGCACCTAATCTTTCACCTGTCTGACACGGCCGGTTTATCTCAGCATTACTGCGAGCCGTTAGGGAAATTAGAGTTGGGCGAAGATTACTTCTTCACCGCTGATGGAAAGTTGTGTTAGAGATGTGGTGAGAAAGTTGTTCATCACATTTTGCTGCATCGTAAGTCGCTGGAAGTCTGTTTACCGAGCCGCTTTAATCCGCCCCGATAATCCGTACCTACCGGATTGAGTTGTAAGCGAGTCAGCAATGATAACAACTCAAACCAAGACACACACACAAACACAAAAGATGCTAACTGCACTGCAGATATTAACTAGCGCCGATAAACAATCTCTTCCCTCCCTCAATCTTTACGAAAATCCACCCAAGAAACCAGTTGGTGGATTAGCAGCTAGGTGGAGGAGAGTAAAAAAAGTCCGAAACAAGTCACACGATTGCTTCACGATGGATGATAATCGAGCTCGTTTGTCGGAAATCCGGAACGGAATCTGATGTCGGCACAATGGAGAAGGAGGCGAAAGTAAACAACCACAGGCACAGGCACAGACACATTTTACACAGGCACGGGGACAAACTGTTTCTGGGGAAAGAAAGCACGAAGTGGCGCCGTTTTTCGCGACTTTTGCCTCATTTCCCTTGAACCACCTGTTGTTTGGTGGCCTCTTGGTTGGTGGCTGACTGGTGGTCGGTTCGAACGAACGGACGGACCCGTTTTTATGTGCGAATGATGAGGAAATAAAATTTGCCTTCCAAGTGCAAAAATCAACGAACGCGGGGACTGCGCCCAAGGACCGACCAAGGAAGCAAAAGCCAACGGTGCAAATTGAGATTAATGTTGCGCCAGGGAGGGTAGCGAGGGAAAGAGCAGCTGCCCGTTGGAAGCTTCCGAGGGAAGGACAAATTCATTAGAAAGTCGTTCGAGGGCATTGTGGAATGGAAAAAACATTAAAAATAGCGCTATCATGGTTCGCCGCTTCTAAACGAGGAGAAAAGGGCCATGGCCTGTCAACGCTGGACGCCAGACAGCTTAGGGCGCGACGTGCGATTAACATGCTGTACATGCTTCCTGATGAGTTTATTTTAAAACGATGGATTACACGTTTTATTAAGCTTGCTATTTAGTTTGATTCTATTTTCGAGCGCCCCTCGAAGCTTTCGTGCACGGCTGTGGGATTAGGATGCAGCGATTGAATTGCCAACAAACGGAGGATAGGTAAAGCTTCCGCTCTTTTTCTTCTTCTTTCTTTTGGCACCAGTCTACCATCAACCATCCCCAAAAAACAGGGTCCTTGAATGACTAATCTCGTATTTCTCCTCGCACGCTTGCCAGGAAAATATTCATTTCCATCCGATTAAGTATTCATTTTCGGCTGCCCCGTTTTGTTGGGCGTTGGGAACCTGTCAATAATGGTGAAGGACGAAAATAGACGTCGTTTCCCCGATACTGTGGCACCGTATGCGGGGGGCCCATTTTCGGTTGTATGGTGAAAGTGTTAAAGATAACGGCAACTGACACTCTGGAAAACTTAAGAGAGACAGAGAGAGAGAGAGAGGATTTGAAAGCAGAAAATATTGATACCGACGTCACCATCGCCAACCTATCAACAAAAGCTCGTGCTGATAAAGAGCTGGCCCCAGGAGAAGGCAAAGAAGCAGGGAGCGCGTGCCCAACGGAAAAGCGCCCACTCACAAGACGGCAAGCAGGCGGCAAAGTGAAACGGAAGCAACTAGTTCATTTGTTGCACGTTTTGCCGCTTTTCGTAGGCTTTTTTTTTTTGAATGCCCTTGCAGCCGACGATGAGCCTCCCGTTGGCGGTGCCAAAAGGGTGCAGAGTGCGAAAAAGGGGCCAACGCAAAAGAGAAACCGTGTCTGCACGAGCCTTGTGTGTGAAGTGCACCAGGGGTAGGGCTACTTTTGCGCATCACCACCGCAGACACTGTCCGGTCAAGGTGGGGTGGGTGGATGCATTTTTTTGTTTGTGTTTGTTTCTACTTTGTTCACAGGCGCGACCCTACCGCGCTTATCCATCTACATGTTTTCTAATTTAGTCGGCTCTCAAGTCTCATAAACAGCACAAAAGCAGCGGAAAGTAAGTATGGCTGGTGTTGATGTTGTTGTTGTAGCTTTTTTTGCTGCTGCTGTTGTTTGAACAGCATACAGCAGCAAACAATACACTCGTCCGAGTCGTACTTGAACTCGGAGCAGCCTGCATGAACGACCGGGTGAGCTTTTTATGGTTCGCATTGCGTGAAAAAAGCATGCTGTTGTTTGGTTGCATGGACTTTTCCGCTTCCGTCGCTGGAAAATTGTTGGATGGTTTTGGTCGACGCACAACAAGTCCTGCTGAGTGGGGTGCGGTTTTGTGGTGGCTAGGGTCAGTGAGTAACATTGAAGTAACGTTTCACAATTACTATTATTAGCTTTGATGTGCGCCTACTTTTATAAGCAGTTCGAACAGAATACTTTTTAAAATTAATGAATGGTGTATTTTAAAGTACGAGTTGGACAGTCGATACACTTTAAATCGAGCTTTTGGACTTACTTCTCAGAGTACTTTGTTGATATATTTAAGGCAAATCTTTTAATAGAACTGATTTAAGCGTAAACCATTAAGAGGCGAAACGAAATACTGAAATATCGAAGTCTCTGAGAAAAGAGTGTAAGCTATTGCATTTCATTGTAAAGGCACACATTTGATTATAGTGGTGTTGTTACGCCTGGTAACAATCTGTTTATTTTGGAAGCTGGTTAGACTTTTTTGTTACTGGCTCTCGGTTTTTGCGCACAGTTAAAAAAATAGTTTTTCTTCTTTCAATGTAAACAGATTGTTACCGGGCGTACCAACATTCAAAAAATACGTGCGAACATTTCTTTCTAAAACTACAATTCATGCAAATAGTTATCGCGATGAATCAACGCGGTTTTAATTGTGGTGGCTGCGAGCGGCATATTACTGTGAATGATATGGTTCTGTGCAATAAGAGCAAAATGAGGTACCACGGATGTGTTGGCGTCACTACAATGACAAAATATCGGGCATTGTGTTGCGATGCGTGTGTGATAAAGGTGTCAAAGCGCGAAGCTAAGGAGACGGGTTACCCAATGACCTCTCAGGAAGCCAACGCGAAGACGAGGAAGCCTGCAGATAGTTGTGACGGCGATAATAGGGCCAAAGAAGCAGTATCTAGCGAGGGCGAAACCTCGGCCAACAAGCTGTCCACAAGAGAAGAAGTGCCCATGATGATCCACGCTGCAAGGATGACATCTACCACGAACGCATCAAAAAGGGCGTCAACTAAAAGCACAATACAAGCTGCACTTACACGACTTGCAAAAGTGCAGCATCTAGAACGAGAAATGGCCTTGAAGAAGTTCGAACTCAAAATGGCCAATCCGAAGCTCGAGCAAGAAAAGATTCGGCTTCAATACGAGTAAGAACGAGAATTGATTCGATTTTCGGTGAAGAAAACATTCACAGATCAGACGAATTGCAAGCAGCTGCAGCAGCAGCAACATTAACCGCACCAACATCAGCCGCAGCAACAGCAGCCGCAGCATCATCAGCAGCATCAGTAGCAGTAGCAGCATCAGCAGCCGTGTGATGTAGCTACAAATGAAAGTGCATGCATCAAATCGAGGATTCCTTTGGCAGTGGCAGTCAGGGAAGAAACAATCCTTCCTGAGCTTGATGCGGAGGATCGGCGATCTTCCAAATCACATAATAACGCACTCCTGCACGATGCGTCGAGAACGTGGGTACCGAGAGAACCATTTGGTGTAGAGTCTGTCACACCTTTGCTACATGGACAACAAACTGTCAACACCCTCGACGACGGATCAGCATCAGCTCTTCTGCTATCAGAACTGGTACGAGGCGCCGGAGTAACCGGTAAACCAGAACCATTGCACAATGGGCAGTTTAGAACAAATTGCGGGATAAAATTATTTTCGCAGAAATTGTTAGTTTTTATCATTTGTAGTAGAGTATTATGATAGTAAATAACATTTTATTTGTAGTTCGCATCCATACCACCAGGTGGCGCTACATAAAATAGTGTTTTAATGGATTTTTGCTTAGTTTTATTAATTTTGTGTGTTTTTTTCTTGTATTATTTGTTGCTAATAGTATAAACCATTTTAAAATATACTGTAATGTTCCATAATGAAGATTAAATAAATAATAATAATAATAATTTATAAACAAAACATAATAATTTTGAATAAAATAATTTTTTCTGCTTTGTATAGGACAATTGTAGCTAATTCTCGTCACTTTTACTCACAGGTAGTACAAATATTAAAAATTTACATACACAACTTAGGTGGATGCTATTACAAGCTCCTGACGTCTAGTTCACTTTTCTAAAGACATGAATAAAGGCATTTAAATAATTAGATAGAGCAGGTGCATTGAAATAAAGTACTTCCCAAATTCATAATGAAAAGCAGCACATATTGTTTGTCTTTGAATATTCATCCAATACTTTTCCAAGTGCTGTACTGCCTTCAGAAGGGGTAATAAAACTAAAAATCCTTCTTGGTTTTACAACTATCTGAAAAAATCAAAATTGCACGATAGCTACAAACTAAGTATTTACTTCATTTGTAAAGTTAAACCCTGTCTTTGTTTTAGTGCGTGTAGCTACTGATATTGAACTGGTTAACGAATCAGAGAAATACAGCTCATTATACAAAATGTCCTTCTGGATGCATTTTCTTTCTTGCAAAATATTCTTTGTAGCATCTCCCCTCTATCCTTATATTTAGTTTGTCATGAGTTTTGGGAGTTTCTTCTCCCAAAACGCCAATAGATGCTACTGCATTCATAACGTTTTCCTGTTATGCGTATAATTTAAGAATTACTTTCCTTATATCCTTCTGTAATCTGCAGTAGGACCAAAAGGTATTTGGTTCTGATTTGCTTCATTATGTTTAATGATAAAGTTAGGTTAGAATAGAAATTTACATATAAGATAAGTACATGAGCTGAAACTAAGATACAAAGCTTCGTAATTGAAATGAAAGTTGATCAAAAGCACGTAGAATATATTTTTGTAGAATACACGAAATACGCTACACTAGGCACCTATGGAGCCGCCTAGTTACGCATGTGTCTGTTTTTAGAAAAAGTTGATGTGAAAAAACTTCAATAAAATTCGCGTTCGCAAACTTTCGCAGAATATTTCTTCACAGATTGATAGCATATATATTACACTATGATGTGACATATATGAGACAACGCCACTCTACGCCACTTCCATAATGGCATCAAGTCAAAACTTAAAATGAAGAAAATTTTCGGGAATTTTTTTCAGTTATTATCGTATATTTTTGCATTAAATTAACTTAGCTCAAAAATTTTCATGTGTTAAAAAGCTGACTAAATATCCTTTATAAAATGTCTAAATTTATCAAAATCGGTTCATATTTGAAAAAGTTACAAAGGTTTAAAGTTTTCCAAAAAAGTGAAGATTTTTCTGCGTTTTTTTAACAAATCTCGACTTTGAGAGGTGTTTTCTAGAGAACCAGAACAGATAAAGAGCTCATATTTGGAATTTTTCTTAGTTTAACCCTTAGTATTAAAACCTATTATTTGGAATTGCGCTATGACAAAGTTGATTTTTTGAATTTCATCCCGGCAAATGCCCATTGTGCATTGGAGAGGAGCTGCACAGTTGATTCGACACGGCATACAACAAAACGGAGTAGCAAACTTACATTGAAAGAAGAAAGACTATTTTTTGAATTGTGCGGCGAAAACCCTATACGCGAGAGCCAGTTACAAGAGCGTCTGCAAAGCTACCAAAATAAACGGATTGTTACCAGGCGTAACAACTAGTGGCACACATGCGATTCACAGATGGTGATCGCAATTCCTTTAAAACAAAACGGAGCTGGAGTGCTAATGCAGTTAGCCCTGCTTTCGTCATAGTTGATCGTTGGTCGTACTTCTTTGGATATATGAAAAATGCAGACGAAACTCCTGCAAACAGTACTGATTTTGTTCGTAATTTGTAAGAATAGATTCATTGAAATGAACTATAATAAATTTAAATTGTTGATTCAATGAGGGGTAGAAGAAATGGTTTGTACTACGATACTGATATGTAAAGAATCTTATAGGACTTTTTTTTAACTGTACAAAAAGCTCTATAAATATGATAAGCTTAGAATAAAGTGTTGCATATTTCAGAATTACGCAACTTAGCAACAGGTATATCAACCTGTTGGGTAATCAGAAATTCTGTACATGTGATGTGTATAGCAAAGGAAGCGTTTTGTTGAAATAAACGAAATTTAATTATAAAGGGGTAAAAAAATACAGTATGAAAATAAATTAGGTAAAAACTATGAACTCGAACAAAGTTAAATAAGCTATCAGGCAAACCTTACTTTACCGGGAGTCTACGTCAATCGGGATAACCATATGATGTGTCTATTTCTATTATCATCACAATTTATTATTCACTCCAAAATCACAATGTCTAACACGCTTAACCCTAATACTGTCCGTAACAAACTATCTAGCGGAACAATTAATGCTACCAAGCGTGTTAACGCGTGAAAGCGGTGTAACCGGTGTATCTATGTGGAAGCCCTTTGTCACACATGTCACACACCCGACGGCACCGATTTGAATAAATTAATTTAGCACGATCGCTCCCAATTGCTCGCACCCGGTGGTGAAATTTATGTATCGCACCAATTCACGATCGATTATGGGAAGTGATAAATATGCAATTCGACTAAACAAAAAAAAAAACAAAAAAAAAAGAAATGAAATAAAAGCAAAAAGAACGTACATGCTCGCTCTCTCTCAAACAATGTAACCGTTCAAACCGCTTATGAATCAATGAACACGACTTCCGCCCTTCGGCGTGTCCTTCGGCGGTTCCGGCATGCCGCTCCATTCAACAACATCCTGCCGACCGACGATTTCCGTCGGCGTCCGTCACCGTGCTATTGATTCATAAAAAACTAAACTCATGCAATAAAACCACCACCATAAGCGCCCGGGTATGTGGATGAAGAAGGCAAGCAGAACCGGGAAGCACTAAAGTAGTAACAAGCAAACCGGAGTGTGTGTGTGCGAAGGGGCCAACGGTGAAGGGCGCAGCCTTCGGACACCAGAGCGAATGTGTGGGGAGTCCAGCACACACCTAAACACGGTGGGTGGACAGCGTTTGGGGCCTCTGTATCGTTCGGAATGTACCTTGATAGCAGCTGACGATCGGGCTAGTGCTGGCGGCGGTCGGGGTAGTTGTCGCCGGAGCCGCACTGCTGCCGACCGCTGAGGAAGCCCCCGTACCGCCGACGGTAAGGTTCTTAATCGAGCTGAAGAGAAAACTCATGTCAAGAGGCTAGCCCGAACCGGGCTGGGGCAAGCTGCGGCGGAAGACCTCGGTACGGGGCGCGTGGCACTCGGTGGCACTGGCGGTACGGGTGGTCGCTGACGGTGCGGCTCCGTTCGGCTGTTGCGTGGGTATGGCAATTGGTCCTTAGCTGCGGAGCACCATCATAAATCATGGCGCTCGTAAATTCCATGCTACACCATCGGGCGGCAGGGAGCGGTGGAATTTGCACTACACTCTCAGTACACACACGGGAGACACAGCACAAACGCACGTAGCACGCACAATCGTCTAGGGTCAGTCCTTGATTTTGTGGCTGGTCGTGCTGATGACGACGACCACGACGACGACGACGACGACGACGCTCTCCGCTGCTAGGCCACTAGAAATTTGACCGAACGTGCCCGGTAGCTAAGGTTGGTATTAAAAGCAAAGTGGTTAATGAACGACGGTCAGTCAAGACGCCGGAGCTGCCTATCTTTCGGCCAAGTGACGCTTTATCAGGAGCAAAGTTTGGAGCTTGCACGGAGACCGGCACAGGCAGGATCGATTCCTGTCGTCGTAAAAAGCTCATCAAGCATAAATGCAAGCATCAGGAGGAGCTCCATCTTGCCGGATGGGACGAAGATGATGACGATGATGATGATGACGATGAGCTGGATGACGATCGAACGCTTGACTGTGATGGGTTGGATATGGAGTTATGGCTATGGGATTGATATGTGTGGATTCGGTGAAGCGGTAATTTAATTTTCGTTTATGATCCATCGATTGACGTAATACCGAGTGCGTTCGAGCTAGGAGCCTCCCTCGTTTCACCGGAAAAAACTGGATTGTAATGTACGTTTATAAATGGATTACAGAAAACCATATACATTCCGAGATTGAGAAAATTTTAATCATGCTCCTTTTAGTGCGCAAGTGGTAAGCGTGCGAATTATATTGTTCTTGGATGATATCTCACAAAACACCCATCAACATATAAATATGGTTAGTTCCCAAACGAGTTTGGTATTTGTTCGTCGCAGGCCAAGGCATTAAAATCTAATCATGAACACATCGTAAAAATTTGCGAGGAGTAAAATGTACGATAATTATGATATCTGTTTTGTTTCTAATTTGGTGTTGAGGAATAGTTGAGGAATTGAACATTCTTTTTGCTGGTAAATATAACATTATATTGCGATAAAATTTTGTGCAATCTAATAAAAAAAAGGCTAGATTTAGATATCTGCCTGAAATAAGTAACTCATGCTAGCTATTCCACCAGCTACGAAAAACCTTGTCGAGGAACTTCATTAAAGTGCCACATCACTTAGAAATTATTAATATTAGATGATTTATAACTCCAGCACATTCTTCCATTTAGAAAACCAACAGACGGCTGACGGTTACTGGTTAATTTGATTTTCATACAATATTACAGATATTGTCTCAGCTTGGAGCAGGAAGATTCCTAAATGATATAGTTAATTAGGAAACTATCGATTATGTTTTAAAGATGTAGTCATTTCAGAATCTCAGATTTGGTATCTTGTCCTTGTGTGGTACTTGATCATCAAATGGGCCTTAAGATGTTATTGGTTTTAATTTGTTCGTTGAAATAATTCAGTTAAAAAAAACAAGCTGAAATATTATCCAGAAACTGTAAAACAAAGATGGACGTTTAAATGTATGATATAAAGCCCTCTCTTTCTCCCTTATCACTCTTTCTCGTTCACGGTAGCTCACTCGTCTGCGTTAAAAATAATCAAAATTGGTTATTCTCAGAAGGACCATCCACACGGTCCCACCACATAGCGAACTAAAACCTTTCAGTGAGAGATTTTTGTTAGCTTAAAATATTAAGCAGCGGGTGGCTTTTGACCCAACGAAGGTTGAAATTGTGGGACAACTTCAAAAGGCGTCCTACAACACCCGTGCGAAACCTATTCGCTAATGAATGCCTTGTTAGTATGGGCGTTTATGATGTCAAAATCACTTGGAGGCTATTTTACTCGGACCAGTACTATACACTGGGTGCGAGTGGTTGGTTTATCTCGTTTGCGCAAGGTTTCAATGTACAAGAAAGTCTCAAAACAATGCCTCTAGGGTTGTCCACGAATCTAGGTTTGTCTTTTCGATGGTGGGATGGTATGGTATGGGTCTTGCAAAGCATTCCAAACCGGGATAGCATACCGGAATGGTTGTCATACTTCAGGGCTAACCTGTCTTGCCTAATCCAACTTCTTGGAACAAAACACTTAAAGGCAAATTAAAGTAAAGTAAACCCTAGAATCATTGAAATTACAATTTAACTTAATGATCTAAATATTCAGGAGCGTTCAATTGAAAACTCATTGCTTATCTCATGACTGTACAATCAATTCAAGCCTGTATTACGGTGCAAAGATGCCTTTTTCCCAAGTCTTTGTCCTTTTTCCGTCGAAAGTATGATAGAAACACATGCGCACCATCCATCACAAAAGACTCCGTGGCCTTTGCATACACGATCAAAGCAAACAAGCGAAGGTTACTTTCACCTTTTCACAATATTACGTTTCACAAATCATGCCCCTCGCTCTCTCCTTTTCCGCATTGTACTCCCTTTCCATCAGTGGATTTTGTTAGCCAGCTTGCCAGTTCTAGTGCTTCCTTCATCATATCATCTTCGTCCACGTGCTGTGGCATTGTAAAATTTCAACTTATTCCACCACAAAAACGGACCCACACACAAAAAACAACAGCTTGGAAACGGATCGTTTGCTTGTTATTTGAGTTGGTTGGTGTTTGGATTTGTGTTGCTGTTTTTTCTCCATATATTGTTAGACGTCACCGAACCTAAAACCACAATGCAGCGGCATCATGTAGACTCCACTCGTTACCTGTTTCCCTTGCACTCCTGCTGACAAGGCGTGCCATTTACATGCCAACGACCGAAAGATGATGAACCGCAACAACACGACGACGACGAGGAGGAGGACGGGGACGTATGTTGGCCAGTTGGTATTACCACCGGTCTGCAAAAGACATCCTTTCCGGTGGTGGTTACTGTGTAGGCTGGTTCGCTGTAGTGTAGTTAGGTCGTTATTTTCCTTATCATAGTTACGCCATCCGGTGCGCGTCGCATTTACGCCCACTTCGCCGTTGGACGCTCGAGCCGGGGCGACGACGCGAAGGGCAATTTTGATCATGATGGAAAACATAATTTCTCTCCCAGGACCCATTCCGTTCCGGCTAGGCAAGGTTTGGCTGGAAGTTCATTTCTTTCTCTGCAATCGAACCACAGAAAAACATGGTACGAGACGAGAGACACGAGCTAGCGCCTCCATTTCCTACGCATCCGTACGTTCGATGTAAAATTCCAAAACCCACACGATTGATGACGTCGTAGCGACTCGCTTGCCATTCTCATGCTCAACCATATGCTCTGGTTTGGTCCGTTATTTGCTTCCTACTGCAGGTGGCGTGTACATGCCCGCCTAACAATCTGTTAATGGCAACTAGGGCGGGGATAAGCTCAGCTTTCGTTGGAAAACAACAGCGAAAAAAGCGAAGAAAATCACACATTCACTTGTAAGTGAGGTAAAAACACAACACGATAAGAGGTGGGAGTACAAACCGCACGAAGATGGTAGGAAAATGGCTGACTGCTGGAGCACAATGCTTTTTAAAGGATGCTTTGAAAGGGCATTCGGCTTTCAATTGATTCGTCGAATACACTTGCGTGTGTCAAAAACATTGATTGGATACCCTGACTACGGGCCCACACATGGGCATAATTAGTAAATGTGTGTGTGTGTGTGTGTTGGCTGAGATTGTTGGTTTCAAAGAACTGTGCATTAATTTCCTTTTGTTGCGCTTGTAATAAATTCCGTTTGTTCATATGACGGAAGGGAACGCCTTCCGTAAAAGATTCACAATTTTCTACAGTTGTTTGTTTTACAATGTGATGACTGATTGTATGGGATTTGTTTAAAAAAGGTATTTATAAAACTTTTGGAACAAATATATTGTGCATAAAACGATACGTAAAAGTGCGTATGCAGAATTCTGATATATTAATCAAATAACTCTTGAGGAACTGTATATAACATTCTAATAAAGTTTATTTAGGTCAGCTCACGAATTAATTTAAATGAAATTTGGCTGCCGACTAGTTAATGATTTATTTGATTATATTTATTTAATGTTTTTTTACAATAAAACGCCGATGTATTGGAAACTGGCGATATTGAATGGCAAATTCCTCGGATATCTTGAAAATATTTGCCTTAGAATCAGCTGGAGAGCGGGGAACAGATCGATAAACTGCCAACCGTAGAACAATCTGCCGAATGTTAGCAAATTTCCCGAGTTGAAATGAAGACGCTGGGTCAATTGCTCTCGCACAAATAAGACAAATAACGTCCGTTTTTATTGCATTTTTATACAATTGCGAAGAATACAAAAAGAGAATATTTCAAATCAAGTAAAGCGACAATTGATTGTAGTTTAATTGTTCAATTGTTATACTATTAATTAGAAAATGTGTGAGTCATAAGATGTAAGATGTCTAATTGAACCATCTAATAAAAGGAATACTTCTATTTTTAATGTCCTTTCAATTTTCTAAGCGCTGCTCATAATGATCTCAGCCGTATCACATCAAACACGTGACCAATTGAACGTCGATAATCCGGTGTCATTTCACCAGTTTTTGTTGAATTTCCTCCACTCTCTCTGTGCGCTAATGCGCTAGCTCGCGTGCCGATGTGGATCAATAGTGTGCTTTCGATTAACGAAGGTTTTTTCCCCTGATCAGATTGCGATTGTTGAACCAGTGCATGCGAACCATTAGACGCACCAGGGGGTCAAACAAAAACTCAGAGCATAGATATCGGAGGGAAGATAGAATACAAAATTAATGTGCTTGGAAGTTTATCGCGCATGTTGTTTATATTACCCGTCCTCCCCGTGGCTGATAGGCTGAAAGAAATCAACAACATTAAGGGAGAAAGGAAAGGTCAGACCGGGTCAGGTCGGGTGAAGTATTTTCATGTGGATGAATATTTAACGTGTGGAAAGGTCACGTTCGTGAGAGTAAGTAAGTCCGTGCTTGAGAGCTGCCGGGTTTAACGTAACATTTCCCCGCTGACGCGCGCCGGTCGGGGCGGAAAATCAACAGCTTCATCCAAGTGGAAAGGTGGCGAAACACGTGGGCGGTTAAACTGTCGTTCCATTACGCGTTGATCGGAGAATGAGTCCGACCGAAGAAGAAGCAGAAGAAGACAAAAAGGGAAGGCAGACGGTAATTAAACATCCTCTGAGGCGACAGCCGCATCGAGCGAACGTTTTTATCGAGAATTGCGTTGCTCAGCCGGTACGTTTGTCAAGTACCATACCGTTTCGAGGAAAGCTTCTGGCCGGTGGAGACGCGCGAGCAATGCGAGTCTATGTTAATGCCAATACCACAGCACAAGGTGTAACAGCACTTAGAAAAATAATCCCCGAACAGAGACGGTACAACAGAAAACACAACCCATTAGCAATAGCCTACGCTTTCTATTCCATGCATTTCAGTGCCTCGCTACCGAGCAAGGCAATTCGTGCCCGTGTTCGGATTTTCCGGTTCCGGGTAGATTTTCCCCATCCTTCATACGAATTCTATTTCGGTGCGAGATCACACACACATACATACTGTGTGCTCTCGCGATCTGTAATCGATGCGGTGAATTCAATTAAAAACGATACCACACTCATACAGGTGCAAACCGGAGGCAGTACGGTGATTGCGTCTGTGCGGCAATCCGTTGCACAGGTCGGGGTAGTCTGTGGGGGGGCATTCATCGGAAGCGGAAGGGAGCTGAGGATCGTGGTGCCACGGGTGCCAAATGGAAACTAGGGCGAATGATAGCAGAAAGGATATTGGCACTGGAAATTAGAATTCAATGAAAGTGGTGACTGCAGCAATGTGCAATCGTGTACCTGTATTGGCGGGCGTGTTGGAAAGTTGTACCGAATCGGCCCTTTCAATCAGTTACGGTTGAATTTGTTTGTATGTTTTGTGTGGAGAAAATTTTACGGATCGAGTTCGTAGAAATGGAACTGTTATTAAATTAATTGTCTGTATAATACCAATCAGCTAATGAAACCCTTTTCGATGAAACGGGGTTTGAAGTATTAAAAAAGTGACAATGCATTATGTTTTGTTAAAACCAACAAAAGATGGAATTCGTATTCAATCGTCTGTAGGAACTACGCATTCAGAAAAATTCAGAGACAATGTTTAAATATGTTATTTAGTAGGGAGTCCAAACCACAAAGACTTTTGTAAGATGCGAGTTTCCTTAGTTAAAAATTTAACTTTACATCCAAAGATAATGCTGCTTATTTAGATGAGCTGGGATAAACATAGATATTCGATAATGGGTTATCATTACTTTTTTTCTAAAACGTTTCTTTACCAGATCAATTTTAATCTATGGAGCGTAGTATTTGGGATGAGAGTTTCGGGTAATAATCGGGCACTTCTTCTATTTAGCGTAACGATCTACACGTATATGCCAGCCTATGCCTTTCGAGACTTGTTCGTTCGAAGGCAGTCAGCTTGCTACGTCAGTCCTTGCTATATGGGGACGGCTTGCATTAGGCTTAAACCTATTACAGGCATAAGACATACGAGTCGACAACTGTACTATGGGACCTCCTCTGCACCATATATAATGTTCATATATTACTCATATCCCCGACACTATACCCTGCTAAACGTGGGTAATTGTTTCCAACAACTGCCCGCCTCATTTTAGTTTGTGCTGCTCCGGTTACATGATATGCATTAAATATCGATTTTTTCCAGCAGTTATTTAGTTTAGTTTTCTCACTCAATTATTACGCACTGTGTAAAAATTACGCACACACTGTGCAAAATGAGATTTTTAAAATCATTTAAACTGTAAATTTTGACTGAAATATAGAAAACATAGTTTAGCTCTCACGACTTATTGTAAATAAATGCCTATTTTAATCAACTGTTCAATGATTAGATCAAATAAAGTGCTTCGATTCTATTTCATTGTACACCCCTAGTAGCCTTATTTAATCTGACAAGATTTTTTTGTTTATCATTATCGTTTTCAATTTGTTTGGATGAATTTAAGAGAGATTTAAGATAGTTTCTATCTTACATCGAACTCCCTGATAAGGTTGCGAATGAAATATCCTTGAGTGCTAAAATATCTAAAATATATCTTAAAATATACAATAGTTTCGTTGAATTCTCTTGGTACCGTATTGTCTAATATGAACGTACTGATCAACTTGAAAAAGTCTAAGAATCCATCAATTATGTGAGTGGAACGTTAAAAGAGCGTTTGCAATAATGAATTCATAGGATTACTCCTAAAATTAACTCTGAATCACTAATAACGTATAAATCAGTTCTGAAATATTTAGTGTGCTTTTTTCAAAGCCTGTTATCTACTTTATCACTTTCAGCATGTATCTTCTATTAGCACTCAATATCTAACATGATCCTGTCGGTTCATCAAAAGTGTGATGCGCAACACGCTTCATACGAATTCAATGTACCTATCGTACCAGTACCAGTACCATTCCCATGCATCACAGGAAGTACGATATGAACACCGAACAGCTCGAAAAAGCTGGGCCAAAGCTGGGATCCTGACCTGGAGCGGGGTATAGTGCACCAGAGACACGTTCTCAATTTTCCACCGATGGCAAAACATTCTATCACTGCCGGTCAATAAAGCGAAGGTGCCACGCTTTACCAGCCGATCGGAAAGTCAGGCACAGGTCAGACAAGGGTCAGCAAACATTATAATAGAATGAGAGAAAGAGAGAAAGAGAAGAAGAGAGAGTAAGAGAGAGAAAGAAAAAAAAAATAACACAAACCACCCGTCACCCGTAGGCCACGGCACACAAAACCACTGCAACGGGCAGCTGCAGTTGGCACGTTTGGTTTTTATCGCTCGGTGTGCGCTTTGACGCTTCCGTTTTGGAAAGCGGACTGCGGTGGAGAGGGAAATAATTGCAACTAGCGGGACGAGAGTTTGTTCCGCGTACCGTCGCCCGACCCCGTGGTGGACAATCCGGTGAATCATCTGGGTCATCGTTTCGAGCGCCAATGGTAGACAATGAGGCAGACACACGGTATGCCATGTTGTCTAGGCTGCTGCTGCTGCTGCTGCTGGCGGATACGAAGCCTGTTTCGCCGTTCCGGGGTAGAGAGTATCGATTTTTTCTCCCTAGCAATGCCGCATTCTAGGCTCTCCGTCTCGAGGATTTTGGCTTTTCCGAGTGGTGGTGATCTCTCAAGATGCGGCAGAACAGACCCGAGCTAGCAGGGTGTATGTTCAGCTGCTGGTAGATCGGGAAAACCCGGGAAGGGGGTCCATTTTTCGCAGTCGTTTACAGGAAAGATAACTGCCAACGGGCAAGCAATTTACTCAAGCCTCAAGGACAGTGTTGTCCAACGGAGGCTTGGCTTGCATAGAATTGTGTGGTATCACCGGGTTGGAAAAGTGAGCAACTGTTATTAATTGTGTGGTGCTGCACGATTACCCCTTTTAATTTAATGCCATCGTTACGTGCTTGATAAGAAAGGCACAGGTGGATCAAACGCTTTTCCCCGAAACATGGAAAGTAATGAGCTGTTGAAGGTGCTCAGAAGGATTGTGTTACAATCTTTGCTATGTAACAGTACACCCAATTTACGAACGTAGAAGATACGTATTAGGGGGACACACAAATCCTGGTTCCGAAACCAGGAAGAGATGAGGTAACAAAATTCACGTGTAACAAAATAACATATGGGGTTTCAATCCAATCATCTTGATGCATAGGAGGTTTTTTAATTCTCCGAATATTATTAATTATAAAGTCTCAAATAAATATCATTTATGATATTGATCTTGATTTTTTATCGTTAAGCGTATTATTTTTTTCTAACAAAGCTTCTTCAGAAGTAAGAAAACATACAAACATTGACTTGAGGGTAATAATAATAATAATACAACCGAGTATGACCGGTATAAGGCACAATAGCAAGGGGAAGAGAATTATACCAATTGTTAGCACAATAAGTAGGCTTACAAAACAAAACAAAAATAATAATAAACAAATAAATAAATTAATAATTAATAATACTGATTACAATATGATGCATCAAATAATAAAGGTTTTTTTTCAATTCCACCAACAGTCACACTAGTAAACAGCGATAACGTTACCGCATTTACCCAAAGCCCTTGAAACACAGATAGGGAAACCATAAATAGTACCGATTGTACCGAAAATGTACCCTACAATCGCTGGCATCGTAGGCTCGAGCGGACCAAATGAACGAAACATGAGTTGGCAAACGAATCGAAATGTGTGTGCATGAGTGAAAATGTGCGGTGGGTAGTAAAGTACGTGCGTCTGTGCAAATGAGTACAATCCAAAAAAATACTACTACCATTCATAATCGTTGCCCGTGTGTCCGATTTCGCCCACGTTTACGTATTAACTGCGCCGTTTTCAGCTGCCCGTGTCCAGGAGTTCGGCAATTCGCAGGGACAATGGTGCGACCCAAAAGCGACCACCACCACTACCGATAGAGGCGGGCCGGAGGCGTGAGAGCGATTTATCACCCTGACAAACGACGCAGATGACGAAGGGCTGATGATGATGATGAGTCTTGATGATGAACTTATTTCTGGATGAAGATGAATGCTCGCTGCACGCGACGCGACTGTGCAACAAATCCGGAAACCCCGTACTATCGCTCTTTGCCGCTCACGACGGAAGCGGACTTGGAACGCACAACACTTCTAAGATCGGTAACGGTGGTGTGTGGTTAGCGCACGGTAACATCATAACTGCAAAGCAGAACGGCACCTTCTACTGCTGGCAGGATGCTGCATAACGCTCACCACGCTGTTTCGTTGCACAGGAAACACACTCTCCAAGCACACCGCACGCTTTTGCATCGACATCCGATTGCCAGTACGTTCATCGTGGAATCAAAGCAGACGGAGGAGGCTCCATTTGCTTCCTTCCTTCATTGTCGCTCCTTCTCACACTCACACAAACTTTAACTTAGAATTGTGCACTACCACCCCCGCTTTTGTAATACTTCCGCTGCACTCAAGAGCAAAAACGCAAAGCAAAAGAATGCCACTTTACCCAAAAACAAAAAAAGCCACACTGCACAGACTGGACGGAGATGTGTGTCGTCGCTTTTCCTTAACGTTTTTCACTGCGATGTCAACCCATCTTGCGGTATGATTCACTGCTCACTTCCATCGGCTCACTGGTACCACTGCACTGTACGGCTCCTCTGTGTTGGTTGTGTTCTCCTCCCCCCACTCATCACTGTGGCGAATGGGCCATCGCAACAAAGGCGATTTTCGATTCGATTTTAAGCTACAAACGGCTCTACTTACAGCACCACAGAAGCACACAGGAGCGCAGCGTTCACAATTACGTACACACAAGTTCTAATTAGCAACAAACAGTAAGTATTCCTTTGCACCAACACGCACGGCTCAGGCAGTGGAAAGCGTTTCGATCAACTTCGAAATAATTTTGACAACACACCGCCGTCTAAGAATGTTTTCGTGTTTTCTCACCCTCGTTTCTCTTGAACGGTGGCAAAGAGAGGGAGAGAGACACACACAGTCGAGAGAGAGACACCGCAAAAGAGCGAAAGTGTTCTGTTTATCACTAACACACGCGCAAACACACACACAAACACAGGAGGCTCTGATGTTCTGTATCTTGATAGGTAGCGTACTTCGACGCGATGACTGGAAAGTGACCACGTTGCCTGCCGATGGAGACGCCCCGTCGTTGGTTTGTGGTGGAGTTTTCTCGGTGAGGCACCACTCAAGCCCACCCGTGCGGAGTGGGACCCTCTCCAAGCTCGGCTTCCTCGCGGGGAGTTTTAAAGGATTAGAGGGGTTTCTTTTTTCCTTCCTTCCCTTGCCTTCAAAGGAACTCGATAGTGCTGCTGGAGGTTTCCCATTCGTTCTTCCCAAGGAATTTTGTACAATTCATTGGTAGTAACTGAGTTTGGCAGTTTGATTACGACTGCACGCCACCTCACGGTATCTGCAATCTGCGGCGCGTACGATCGATAAAGCTTCTTCTCGCTGTTAAATTAAGGCTCCACTTGAACACTTCCCGATGAGGGGACTGCACTAATTGTTAGTAAGTAAGAACACCCAGCTTTAGCGCTTTATTTCACTCTCAATTCCACCTGCTCCGAATGACGCTGCAGGAAAACTCACGATATGTGTTTGTGTGTGCGTGTGTGCACTAGTTATGTAGCGTATAATTGAACGAATTGTTTCCCTTTTTCTTCCAGCTTTACAAGCACACAAAGAGGGGTTGCCGCCGTGTCGCACTCCACCTGTAACGTTTAGAGCACTTCGATCTGCTTCGATGTGATTACGAGCTGTCTTCCCAATTCCTTCAGAAACGGGAACTCCTCTTGCTGTTCGTAAGAGGGGAGGGGGCGGCGAGATATGGTCAGCGAACGACCACCGTTTTTTTTGGCGTAAGCTCCGCTACGCTCGATGCATCTGCGCGACCAACAAAAACGACACTGACTGGGAATGCTGGCTTTGAGGTGAGGTCGTGAAAATTCGTTTGCCCTTTTGCCGAGTGTGTGTGCGTGTGTTGCTTTTTTTCTCACGCACCATGAGGGACGATGTTCTCACTGACAGCACTGCGAGCCCGTACATAGAACCAATGGTTCGCATGCTGCTCGCTATCATATGGTACCCGTTCGGGTCGGTTGAAGTTGCTCAGGAGAGTGGTTCGGCATTTTCACCATTGCTTTCGGAATGCATGTGGTAGGCTCATGCGCACTTCTGCCTCTGGTGGGAATGTAATGTTTGTATGGGAATTGATAAGACTCTCTCCCCGACACTCGGAGCAGTTACGGTGTCGTGATAAGCTGTGGCGTTTTTTTTTCTTCTATTCTCGTCTGCTTGTGTGGTTGTGAGCCCAATCTGACAGCTTGTCATATGATTGCCGTATTGTATCCATCATGGTGGGGAGGACAAAGCGGGACCTCGTAAATCGTTTGCTGGCCTTGTTTCGCCTGCAGAGCGTGGAAAATGTGTCACGAAGCGAACGCAAATAGTGTACGGTTCGTCCTGCGAAACGGAAGACGGAGAAAATGAAGCATTGAATCGGTTTCACAGGGTGTCGCGTGAAAGATGCATTTGAGAAAGAATTTTGGGGTAGTAAAATAATTTTGGAAAATAAAATTAAAAAAAAAACAACATACAAATGATTTGAACGATGTTTTTTGCATTTACAAACAGCTCAATTTTTAGATGATTGATTTAAAAAAGTAATTATTTAACTTAAAAAGCTTTCCATTATGACTAAAATTGAATTAAAATAGCTCAAAACTGGAACGGACTCATAAAAACTCTGTTCGTCCCTTTAATCCATTCTCAGGAAACGGTCTAGTTACCTGATAAAACTGAATCGATCATAAATGAAAAAAAGTTTACGTTGTTTTTTTAATTGCTTTTTCCCACTTTGAAAGTTAGGCCAGTTTCACGAAATTTCCAAACGACCGTTCGCGTACATTCGAACTGCTTGGTAGTCCCAATTCAAACTTTTCCCCCTTGATATCTATCGACACCGCCCGGATGCCGTTGCTATGCAGCAGCGGCCCACTTGTTATTGTTTTATCAAAACCTCAGTAAACAGTGTGCCGTTGGACGGATACGAAGCGGTAGCAAAATCTAAACCTTTGTCAACAAAACGCGTCACGCGCCCGCAGCCTATAAAAAAGCCGTGCACGGGCAGTGTTGCAGTTCAGTTAATTATTCAAATTTCCAGACAGTGCAGCGAGTTTGCTGTGGGGGCAGCTTGTGTTGAATGTGGTGGGAAATGGATAGCGAAAATCAGAAGATTAGCGAGCAAGCGCTCAATACGGCTGATATCTACAAGGGACTGTCCCTGCCGAAGCGTATCGATAGTCCCTGTAAGTGGTTGGGACGGTGTGTGCTTGTGCAAGTAACTAAAAACGGTGTGCCTTTATCCACATTTCGTTTACAGATCAATTCACTGGCTACGGTTCGCAGCAGGAGGGGCGCAATCCCATCTATCGCACCTCGAACGCTGACTACGGGTACTATCCACCGTGTCCCCATACCGTGCCGCATAAGTAAGCATCGAGCAAGTTTGTAGCGAGTTTATGAGCATCTTTAGAAGCATGTTTTTAATTTTTGTTTTCCATAGATATTTTCCCAAGTCGCACAAATTCACCGGCCATCTTTATCAGTGCGGTATGTTCCGCAACTACTCGCTCAATACTGCCGTGGATCGTCCGTATTGTAAGTTCAACGAATAGTGCGGGGAAGCGTTTGCACCAGCACTAGAGGACTTTTGCTTATACCTTCACCTTTTGATACCATCTACTACTTACTAACTGAGTTCGACAGAGTGCAACAAACATGTTAGCCTAGCATCAGCAACTTTCACTTCAATCGATTGCATCGAATATTAACCTATACGCTTCGTGAACTTTGTATTAATGTGTTCTTAACTGAAAGGAATTTGCACGTTAATAAATTATTCACCTCTCTATCAAAAGTTTTGCTTTGTATAAAAATTCTTAACCCCATCCGATAAGAGATTCGAATATATTCTGATACTGTTGTTTGAATAAGTGGCTCCAAAAAAAAAAATGTTTTAACATGCACGTTAGTAAAAAAAATAAATTGATAAGAAAATTAATTACAACAGACACACCAATCAAAAGTACACAGTTCTTTTCCAATGTTGCTAGCATCTCTAACTAGTTGTCGCTGAGATTGAATAATGCAGCATAATTTAACATTATTAGTTAAAAGTAAGTAGAACAAGCTACGAGTAATTGTACGGCATATTAAAACTCAATAGAGTATCTAGTTCCGAAATTGTCATAGAATAATTAGTTACTTTTTGCAGGTACGGTGAGAACATCTCTAGCCAGCGCGCCACCTACATGCTAGACGTGAAATCTCTTTTTATGCAGCAAAGCAGACTTGCATGCAATAATACAACTTTGAATCAAATTAAAGCATTTTGAAAATGGAGACTAAACGGAGATCCCAAAAAGAAACGAATTAAGCTAAACAATAGCTCTCTCTCTCTTTCTCTCTCTCTCTCTCTCTCTCTCTCTCTCTCTCTCTTATTGGCCTGCTCACGATAGAGCACGTCTATGTTTATATATGTTTATATGTTTATATGTTTATTGATTAATCCATCGGGATCTTGAAGATCCTACATGAATACGATCCTATGTGACATGGCCTGGTCAACAATCATTCTACAGGATGCTCGGTCCCTGACTGCAGCCTCCCATCCATATAGACACCCGATCTCCGACAGGTTTCGCTTCACCTGATGCAGTCACCGAGTTCGCTGTGCTCCCCTGCGCCTTATGCCAAACTAGGGATCGCTGTCGAACACCTTCTTGGTGGGACATGAGTCCGGCATCCTCATAACACGCCCCAGCCATCGTACCCTGCCAGTCTTCGCCAACGTCAGGATGCTCGATTCGCCGTACAGCTCAACAAGCTCGTGATTCATCCTTCTCCTCCACGCTTCATGCTCGAACACAGCGCCTAAGATGGTCCGGAGGATACGTCGCTCAACCATGCCCAAAGCGTTTGCATCCTCCTCTCGGATGGTCTAGGACTGGTGGCCATTAAGGATTAGTCGAAGTCTTCTGGCTCTCAGCAGTCGGTGCTGAGCAGTATGCACGATTCCCGTGCACAATGCATCTCCGGATTTCGCTGCTGATGTCGGACAACGACAACGAAGTAACGATCGTCCCGAGAAAGCAGAACTCCTTTACTACATTACTTACTCCGGCAAGCAGGTACTTCGTCTTCGTCGCATTGATTCTCAAACCAATTCTTGCTGCATCACGTTTTAGTCGGGTGTACGCTAATCAATAGCATATATTATTGAATGGCGTTGCATTCAGTCCCCTAATAGATTGTCTTGAAGACTACGGACTGGATTTAAAGCGCATTGGAACCACATGCATAGAACATCGTCATCATTCAATGGGGCAAATATAAATCAACGATTGTCTTTTCCGTTGAAGGCCGATCATTGCCAATGACACTTGCAGTGTTTATGAAGGAAAATCCTATTGAATCTATTACCTTTTGTAACCTTATTGTAAAGTGTTGTGTATCTTCCTGTGTAACACTTACCGTTTCGAATCCCACGACTGGCTCACGACACTCCGATTCCATTTCTTACCTTACACAAAAGCAAACGCAACAACACACTTGCACGTTTTGTTTACTTTATTTTCGTAACTTCCATTTCAGTATTTGCTTGGTTTGGTTTTAGCTAGGATAATTAATATTACTTCCATTGTATTTTACGGTTATCGGTTGCCTAACGACACTAACGTATCCCTTTTCCCAAACGGAGTCATGGTCTATGGCTGTGTGTCTATGTGTTTGTGCCAGATGATCAGTTAAATTATGCATTATGCTGCTGCTGCTGCTGCTGCTGCTGCTAATATGGTATTGGTTTTGGGTAAATTTTACTCCGTTGTTATTGTGGTAGCTTTCGCAAGGTTTTGACTGGTACCGGTTACTCTAATATCTTATGTTCAACATTGATTCTGTAGCTAGTGTAAGTTTATACTTCTAGAAACATTGTCGCATCTACTATAAGTCTCGTATTCCATTGTGTTGGTTTTGCTTTGCTGCAATTGTAATTGATTACGGTTTGGTTGTATGCTGTTTCACCACTCAGTTTGTATAGTATATATCCAGTAATAATAATATTATCTTTCCTGTCTGTATCGCATCGAACCATCGGCAAACGAAAATGTTCCTTAACACACGCACATTAAATGGTTGGCTGTTGGGAAGGATTTGCTCGGGGTTGTTGGGGGGTTGCATATGAGTATGGTTGAATTGTGTTTTAACAGTAACATTTTAAATTACATCCTCATAGTACATCAATGAATGTAGCGTTCTGTTTGTATGTGTTTGTCTGCTGCATGTAGCGTTTGGTTGTCGTAGCATAGAGACACACACACACAACTGCAGTGTAAGCAAAACGAGAGTTGATGGCGTTGTTTGAAAGTTGATGATACAATCGCTGTGAAGCGAAGAGTGGAATGGTTTTTTTTTTTTTTTTTGGAATACAACATCACTCGCCGTGACATTTAGGTGTTATTGATCATTTTTAACTTCGGGGTTTTGCTCACACACAAGCAAACAAACACATACCGACAGACACATTACACACGAAAACGTACCGTCCTGTTGATTAACAAACTGTAACACATCATATTTGCTTTTAATTTCGTTGTCTCTATTTGTATAATTCTAACACAGACGCAACACGCAAACACATACGTACACGCAATCGCGGCACGGATCGTCACTGATGATCGGTCACGCCGCGTAATGCGATCGGAGAGGAATGGTGGTTTTTGGGGGTTTTGTTGGGTTTGGGGCGAGGGGTTGCATAGCGCCAGCAGCAAAAAGGGAGAAAGATTATTTGTTTAACGATTGAAACAACAACACTATTACACTGATATTCTTTGACATGCTTCGCTTACAGTGCTAGTTTTGCCTATATATATACGATAATATCATCAACCCTGCCCTCCTCCTGCGCGCTCTGCTCGTACATAATAAATGCATTATTCGGTTCGGTTTCGTAACTGCAAAAACATGAACACACTGATTGCATTCTTTGGTGCTATTGTAGTTGTTTTGTGGTGACGGTAACGATTGTACGGAGAAACAATTTGAAAAAACATTTCTTTAAATAAAAAAAGGGCAGTAAGGGTGTTGTATTTGATGGCCAGTGCACGAAGCGTAGCACGATAGTCTAAGGGCGGACATTAGGCACAAATAAAAAAATTGTATTATTTAAAAATTAAGCAGTACTACTAAAAGTAGGATAGTTGCTTAGTATTAATCCAAAAATTCACGTTTTTTCGTCGATTAGTTTTTAAGATATGACGATTTGAACTAAAAAAATGTGTAAAAAATGTATTTCATATGAAATATTAGAGAATGTTTTTACTTAAATTTTAATTATATCAAAGCAATCACCCATGGTCGAAAGCACGACTTTTCTTAAAGGTTTTTTTCTCCTCTTTCACGTAGTGTTATTCAAAGTTTTGTTTTATTATCAAACAATTGAGATTTTTTATAAAAAAGTCAAATAAGCCCAAGCATTTTACATCACTGAAAGTTTAGACACTTCGCATTTTTTTTTCCTGTAATCTCCTGTTCTTGAAACTTTGTAAGATATTGAATCAATGTGTTGTTAACATGTTCTGAAAATTTCAGCTGCCCCTAGCTGCCCCTTTTGAAATTATTAGCTTAAAAGTTGAACCATTCCATCCTATTTTGGAGAAATTCGAAGGAGTAGATGCAGAGAAAGATGATGAGTAAAATAATTCCCTTGATTAAATTTTTGGTAGTATAACCAAGAAAATGAAACGCATATGAGAGGAACTGAATAATAGGAAAATATTGTTAAGTTATGGAGTGGTTTGGTAATGGAGAAATGAAACACAATTCCGTACTAGTAAATGAAATTAAAGTAAAGCAAATAAAAAAAAAGTCGCTGAAGTCAAATAGATTGGTTGGCTGAATCGAGCAAAAAATATTTTCAAACATTTGTATGCTATAAAAAAACACACACACACACACACACACACACACACACACACACACACACACACACTCACACACACACACACACACACACACACACACACACACACACACACACACACACACACACACATATATATATATATATATATATATATATATATATATATATATATATATATATATATATATATATATATATACACACACACACATATACACACACACACACACACAAATTAAAATCTTTAGCACAAATACAAAAAGTCCGCCAATTGCTCCCAAGTAAACCACTGTGCGTAGGTTTCATTGCAAACACAACACAACAATAACGCACTTCCATGGGGAGAGAAGAGTGTACGGGTAGTCGACTATGTTTCAAAATTCCCACCCATTCATAGCATTAACAATAAGACTACAAAAGAACAAAAAAAAGGTTATTTGTGTATTTGCTTCTTTGATTTTTTTTAGAGGATTTTGGGAATGATTGCAATAAACAGTGGCAAACATTCGAATCATTTGCTCAAACGGGGATATTTAAGTTGATAGATACTCTCTTTTTCGCTTCTTACGCAGGATTATCAATTGATGGCAGCAATTATAGTTAACCATTTCCAATTACAGCTTGGGGATTATGCATGAGATGAGTAAATAGCACTTTTCCTACTCTCATAGCCTCTTCCATTCTTCAGTTTCCATTTTGTCACTCGCAAATCAGTTCGCGCCTTTCTGCACACCTTCCTTTCAGTGGGTTTTTTTTCTCTTCTCTACCTTGCCTCTCCCCGTCCAGGCTGTCTGTGTTAGTGTAGAATTTGTGTAAATATCAACTAGTCATATCTTAATAATATATTGTCCTCATATGATATATGTAATGTACTGGCGATCTGACCACTCTGACCCAGTACCCGCCCGCCCGTACACACCTGTGCGAATCGGTACACGTGATCGTAGCGACATCGATCTTGGCCCGCTCGTCAAAACGGCTCGACGGGCGGACGGGCGGGATGGAATGGTGGAGAGCAGCATTTTAAATTGTAATTATTATTAATCTAACAACATTCATTCATGCCGCACGCTGGGAGAAAAGTGGATTCGAAGGAAAGTGGCTACGCTTGCCCAGCTTAGCCGCTGTGCATTTCTCCACAGGTGGCGCCTTTCCCTTCGCTAGCCTTTTATGCTGTATCATGCTTTACGTGTATACGGGTGAGGAAGAGAGTGAGAGAAAGATAGGGAGAGTGTTTGTGTATAATTTGCGTGTGTTTTTGCTTTCCTCACACGCAAGTACTTTTTAGCCAAGAGCATAGTAAACGATTAGCGTTAGTTTAGTAGTTAAGGTCTTACGAATTAAAATCAATACTGACATGTTTGTTTGTTTGTTTTTTTTAATGTTTTTTAGAGAAACGCAACGCAACTGTGCTTGCGCATCGGTGTAGAACTAGCTAGGCGAGCCGGAAGGGAGCATTTCTACCGTGTGCGCGCAATGGTGCCAGCTAACGACCATTTCGAACGTCTAAATGTAACTGTTTTGCTAGTGGTGCAACGGAGACGGCAACTGTGCCGGATCGCTCGTGTCGTGCTCTAGAGGGTGCTCCTTCCGGCTGGCAAATAAAAACAAAAAAACCAGTACGTCTAATCAGTCGTAGTAAGGTAATTTCAGAAGTGCGGCAAATCAACGCGCCACAAACAAGCACACATAGCGTTTGAATGGATTACCAAGCAAAAGGGGGTGACACAATGATATGCATAGGACATTTAGGTATAGCAAACACAGTGGCTTGTCTTCACCGATCGTACATCGATTGCTTGCAGCACTTAGCTTAACATTCCACCACGGAGCACTCGTACTTGTGTCGGTAATGTTGATCGATCATTTTCATCATTCTCATTGTGAATCCTTCAATGGAACATTATTTGTTTTTTAGGAGAATATAATGGTACCCACTAGTAGGCGAGGAAAAAGGACAAACGAAAACTGCCTCCTCGTCCTGTGGCTCGCTCAATGCTTACTTTGTTTTGCCTTCGGAATACCTCTTTCGGATCTGTTTGTGCGCAAAACTGATTCACCTCAGTTTGCAACAAGCTGCTCGATAAGTGGCCACCGTAAGGGCTTTCGGCATTCTGTGGCTGAGCCAGAATTTTTTTTAGAAGTTATGTGAATATCGCTTATAATTTACAGTTGTTTTACCCCTTTCTTTCGGTCCTGTGCTGTACTGTCCAATGCTTTCCAACCGATGGTACCGAAATACCCTTCACGTTGGCATTCCCATCGACGGTCCCCTGTCGGTTTGTCCGTTCGCAATTCTTCGTTCGGCCTGTTTGAAACCAGGAAACGTCAGAGGCAAATTTGGCAGATCTCTCGCGCCCGGCGCAGTGCCCGGAAGAGACCCCCATCTGCATGTGTCGTGTCGCTGTGTGTGTTTGTGTACTCGGGTATGTATCCTGTGTGTGACTGTGTGTCTGGTTATCGGTATTACATTTAAAAGCTTATCAGATAACATTGCCATTCCCCCCCGCGAGACAGCGAACGGGCGAACGGGTTATGTGGGTACCCCGGCACACAACAGGAAGGGGAAAGCCGCCGAGCGGAACAAGAACATCAAAGGGGAGGCGAAACAGAAACAGGAACGGGCCGCCACGGGACAAACGTCCCGCGCATTTACTTTAAATCCAGCTCTTCCTCGTCCTCGTGCACTGCGGGGCGGGCCCAGGGCCGGCCCGGAATTGTCGAACGATCGGACGCGACGGACATGCTCTTGGTCAGCATGCTCGGGTCCTTCCGGCCGTACGCAAACTCCGTGTCGGAGGTGGTGGTGCTGCTGAAGCTGGCACTGTCCCGGCTGCCGTACGTGCCGTACCGTCCCGCCGCCGATCCGGTGCTGCTTGCGGCGGGCGAAAACGGAGCCGCACTGTTGGGTGGGGTGGGGGCCGCCGGCCCCGTCACCGCGCTCGTGCCGAAGATGAGCTCCGCATCCGTGAGCGACTCGGTGCGCTGGCGGAACTCTCCGCCGGCTCGCTCGTAGCGCTTGGCGAAAAAGTCGGGCCCACGGTCGCCGAAGATGATTTCCGCGTCGGACGACGCACGCTTGGTGCGGCCAAACTCTTGCTTCCGCTGCTCGCTGGTCGGTACGGTGGCGGAGGCGCCGGCAGCGGCCGAAACCGGGGCCGAGGCCGTCGGCAGGCCGCCGCTGGTGACGCTCGAGTAGCCGGACGAGCCCGACGCGGAGAACGACGAAACGGTGGAGGATGAGAAGGCAGAGGAGGAGGAGGTGGCGGAGAAGGAGGTGGCTGAGGAAGCGGTCGTTGCGCCTGTAGCGCCAGTAGCGGGCAGGGTGACCGGCGGTGGGACGACGGCTGCACCGAGCCCGGCGGTGGCGGCGGGTGCCTGGAAGCGCCCGGTTAGCGATGGTTGTTCCCTGATACCTTGCTGTATAGTGTAACGAGCGGTGTCGTCGTTGGTTGTGATCTTACTGCTAGTGGGGTGGCCGGTCGCGCCGCTCACACTGGCGCTGCGCCCGGGCGTGCCAGCGATCCGGGCCTCCTTGTCGAAGGGGTTGATGCGCTCGCTGAGCGCCGGATCGTACGCCGGGCGCTTCGGTTCCGCGGAGGTGCTTTGGCCGCTGCTGTTGCTGCTGCCACTGCTCATGCTGATGCTGGTGGATGCGCTGGTACCATCCAAAGAAGAAACATTGACTTTATGTACACTGCTGCTGATGCTGCCGGCGGTGGTGCTGGTGACTGACGGCGCACTGGCGGCGATAGCACTGCCACCACTGCCAGCCGCACCGATGTACGGCTGGCCGGGCGCACCGTTGCACTGCTGATGGACCGGTGGCGGCCGGTCGCCGGGTGGCTTCTCGGCCGGTTCGGCGACCGGTCGCACCAGCACGCTGTCGATCGAGCTTTCGCGCGTGCTCAGCACGCTGCCGGTGGCGCTGCCGGCCGTGCTGCTGCTGCTGATGTCGTTGCCTCCGCGGGTCTGTTTCTTCTTCTTAGCCAAATCCTACATGTCGCCAAATATGCCGGCGAACGTTTTGCGCAGGTTTTTCATCGTGTCCTCCGCGTCCTCCACGACCGAGGGACCGCCAGGGCCGGCACCGGCGGCTGGCACCTTGCCGACACCGGAACGGGCGGCCGACGCGGACGATACGCCCGACACGCTGCTCGACTGGGAGGCTGTGAGGGAGAAAACAGGCGATTATTGTCACTTGGATGTGTAATCGGCGATCGTCACAGTTCAGAACGATTTGCAATTTGACTGCACTTAAAGTGCGACAGGATGGGAACTTTTATTGCATTTATTCAAATTTGAATCTCAAAAATGGAAAATAAGTAAAAAATACATCGAATTAATAAATGGCAATTATTTATCAGTTTACTTCGGGATATTCGATGTTCAAACGCGTTCAGAGAACTTTTTGCTCTATAGTTTTCGTTTGAAGTTAAAAAAATAAAGAAACAAATTATTAAATAAATTATACAGCTCAAAGTCAGACACAGTTTTTATGACCTTTTGGATAGTTCCAGGAACCAATTATCGGGTTATAATCTTCACACATGAATAAGGAATTATTTACCAACATTCTTGCAACATATGGTGCTGATATCTGAAATTTATATTCTATAGAAATTCAAAATAAATAAAATTATAAAATATTGCTTTAAAGATCTGGCCCAGTACATCATGAATTCAATTCATCAATTTGATCAATATATTCTAAGTTTGCTGATTCCTGATTTGTTTAATTGTTTATTTGTAAATGTTAAGTGATTGGCCATCTTTGGCCTTATCACTGATCTTATAAACTAAACTTATAATAACGCAAAGCATCACGGTACAATGTAACATCAGCACAAATTAAATAACAAAGAGTATCATAGCAAGAAAAACAGGTTAACTTAGGGAATTCCAGCCAAAAGAGTCATAGTGTGCATTAAATCTGATTTCCATCGCAGTCAAAGGTACATTATCGCTATAAGCACGTCTAGTTTGGTCGACTCTTAGTAGCCTAAAGTTTCTTAGAATACGAGCAGGTACGTGGAAATTAACTCTAGCTCAAAGGTCCAGTGAATCTATCTCTGCTAGGATGATTTTTTTCATGAACAAGATTTGCGCCGTTTCGCGACAAGAAGCCAAAGACTCGAGTCCAAAAATTAAACACCGGGCATGATAACTAGGTCTGATCAAAATAATGTTTCACAAATAGAAGGACCAGTATATTGTCGTTCATGTCCATGTGAACCTTCTATCTATGTTCAATGTTTATGTTATTGAATATCCTTCAGCAATTGACTACCCACCTTGCGAGTCGCGCCGTCCCACCGAGTTCAGGGTTGGTGCCCGCTCGGACGGTTGCTCCGGTGGTTCGCCGGACTGGCTGCTGAAGCTACCGTGGCGTCCGATCGAGCCAACGCCCGGCGTAGTACGCTCCGGGATCGGTGGCGGTCCGCCACCAACCGGGACCGGGCGCGTACCGATCGGTACCGGCGGCGCATCTTCCGTCGGGCTAGTGCCGCGCGACGAGATCGAACTGCGCGAGACGGCCTTGGTCATCATCGAAGGACGGCAGACGTTCTAGATGGCGGACAGGCAGAGTGGCGAGAGTAGCGAGAGATTCACTCACAACGGCATTCCAAACGCGTGCCAACACTTACCTGCATGCGTCCGACGACCAGATCCGCAATCTGGCGACGATCCTCTTCCTGGGTGTCGCCCATGAGCGGGAACGTCGAGTCGGCTGCGCTGATGATAAACTCTTTGCCCTCCTTGGAGACGATGACGGCAACACCGCACACCTCCATGCCACCGAACAGCTCGGACACCTGTGGCACAACGAGAGCGGAAACGATTAATCAGCGTGCGTGTTGGTGCGTCGTGATTTGCTTACGGTAAGCAGCCCCGGAGAAGGAAGGAGTGGGCGCCCAATTCGTGGGAACGGTGGGAGACATATACACAATTAATTGATGCGCCATTTAATCAAAAGCATCAACCAAAACAAACCACAAACCAAAACACTTTGGAATTAGTCAGCCATTGGGTCAGCGTGAATGGATCCATCCTCCGTCGCTTTGTGGTTTAATCGCCACGTTCTAGTACTTGCGGCACTCCTTAGTCATAATGTACATCCGGTTTCAAGGCATTCGAAGCAGTTTATACTCTCAAATTAAACCCACTCGTTTCGGTTGTTCTCGGATCCAGATTGCTCGTATCATACCCGCTGACCCGCGAACGAACGAAAACGTCATTGATTGAGTCATTTAACTTCCCTCGTTGTTTCGCTCGCAACGTTCGTAGGCCTCACAGAATCGCAAAATACTGGCCGCATTAGGAATTTGTGCACGCACGTGCCGCCGGCGCTTGACATCTGGTGCGTTTGCGGGTGAGGTTCGGGCTGAGATCATCGCCTCGCGATTCCTCGCCATTAGTGTGCACGAATCTGATCGCCCTTCAGGCCAACCGCACGGCTGTGGTTGATGGGTTGATTTAATTATAGAGTATTGTACTCATCGCGCCAAGAGGGAATTCGTCGTAAAGCGGAGTCAGATTGTGATCGATGTGTAGGAAACCAGTGGCAGCTGGAAAAGGTCTTCCTCGTCCATTCATCCATCCATCCATCGGTTGCACGCGCTCGCCTACGCAACGAATCGAATTCCTTAGTCTTTGCGTGTACGAGGGAGTAGTGATGGTTGGGGGAATCAAAACGCAACCAAAGTGGATGCGTCTGGCGTTATGTCGCATTGTCTGGACACGCCAATGACATGGATCATCTTTTGCATGAAGGAATGTACATTCGTAATTGATTTTGCGAGGTAAAAAAAACAAGAAATGTCTTCTTCTACAACATCCAAATGTCAGTTTAAAATGTCTTTGGAGATACATGATGCAATAGGGTTTTATCCATGCTGGTGCTTCAACACTTGAAAGGACTACAAGGTTCTTACTAACTTTTCAATTGAGTTGCCCGCACCTTTAACGTACGTAAGTGTTTTGATTGTCCGCAACATCAAAACGCGCCGTTCGTGCTGGTACTGGAATGCAAAATTCGCGCACCGAAATGTACTTTTCGTGTAGCCGATCTGGGTAGCCGGTGTACGGTCGCGTGTCTGCCTGCGTCCCGATAGTGCCCTTAAAAGGACATCTTTACCGCTGGTCCAGTCCACGGAACGAGCATTATCTCGACGTCCCTTGACTGGCGGTCTCGAGGTCGTGGCGCGGGGTTCCACGCATGCAACCATTTTCAGAACTGGATTCGGTTATGTCGTACGGTGCACGACGATGATGATGGTGACGATGATGTCGATAAATCATTTCAGACGATCGGCGACAAACGCAACGTTTAATGCCGTCAAGATTAGGCGCAATAAATAATCCCCGGATACGCGCGAGGTTCAAAGAAGGCCGCACCACCATTCGGGCGGATTGGAATTGAGCGACGAATGCAAAAAATGCAAAACATGGAGGATCATAAAGAGCAGACCAAGCACACCGGGCAAGGTGCAAGGTAGGAGCAGGGTGTCGTTTTTCCCACCGTACCGTACATCCACGACGCGATCGTGCCAGAAATGTCTCAATCGTTTGGGATTGGGAAAGGAATACACCGTAGTCGTATATGTGTGTGTGTGTGTGCACTTACCTCGTCGACCCAGGTTTTGTACTTCTCCGTCATCGGGATCTGCTCGAGCATGGCCGAGCCCTGGTTCGTTTTCCAATTGCCGGAAATGGATTTTCTCCTGCAAGGCGAGAAACGGAAACGGAGCAGTTAGTAGTATCGCTTGTTGGCGGAGTTATGCTCGTCGCGGACAGCTGCCGGAACGTACATGAACGCCTTGTAGCTGGTGCCGATCTTCTGGATGTGCACGTCAAACTTAGCGTCGATGTACGGCTCGAGGCTGCAGTAGGAGCCGTTGTCGGAGAGTCCGGTGCCGCACAGCAGGCCCGCCGCATCCTGCAGCGCCCCGGGGTTGTCTAGCTTGGCGGTTGCTTTGCCACCGTGACAGTGGCCCGCCTTCAGCACGCAAGGGAACCGGGTCCAGGTGAACTGCAATGGTAGATCAGAAAGAAGAAATCGTTACAGAAGTATGCAAGAAGCTGGTGAATGAAATAGTTTAATGTTGTGACTTTGTGTGTGAAAAGATTTAAAATAGAATATGATAAGTTTTTGTAACACAATGTTCCATTTAAGATGTTCTATTGGATTGATCGATCTTCCCTTTGAGTCTATTATTTCAACACCTTTTCTTTACCACTGAAATCTAGCGTTTTCATTCGCACAAACCACCAGTTTAATGATCATAACACGTGCCACTTTGCACACCGTTGGGACAGCGTTATACTACCTCTAACCACACCGGCCTAAGGCATTCATGGTCGTCGTTGTCGTCGTCGTCGTCGGCATGATCACACCGTTGTAACCATTCGTAGTAGTAGTCGCAGTCGACGTCGTCGTCGTCTGGTGAAAATTAATTACGCCTAGCGGTCGGATGCGTCTATACGGACACGGCCATTGCGGCCAAGTGCATCACTCCATGCGTCCGGGTCGTCCGGGTTGATCGACCACTGGACGGGTTGGGCTGGACCGGCGTGCATTGGGCACTGGGCCAAGTAGGAAATCCGGCTGTTGGGCGGTATTGGGCGATCACGTGGTTCCGGATTCTAGCGATCAGTAGTTGGTGGTGGTACACAGACGGTGTTGGACGGGGGCCCGAGGGCAATAATGGGAATATTTCTTATTTTTAACCCAGAGCAAGATAAGCATCCGGGATGGGGTACACGTTTCTGGTGTGATCTTTCACGCTTACGTACTGTAATGTAGCCAATTGAATGCAATCGATTGATAAATGGCACGAGTGCATTTACGCCTTTGTTCGGACATTAGCAATGGTTTTGGGGTGTGAATTATTTGCTCACGACGTGGAATGTTTGCTTTTCAATTTAAGCAAGACAAACATTTTCATTGGCCCAAAACAGGGCATTTATTTTAAACCGTTTCTTCCCCTTGGGGACAAAGTATATTCACTATGTTGATTAGTGGTGATGCATTTTCGAGTAGGTTCTTGTGTGTTGTAAACATTTTTTTTTATTTGAATTGGAAATTCAATATCCAAACCAACATAAAAAAAGGAGTCTGGTTTGTGGAGAATAATACACTGTTTATTCATAACCTAAATAACACTTTTTATTATTGCTATCCAATAATGACTATAACAATACAATCAATGATTATTGCTGCAGGTTTCAATTGAATTTAGCGTGACAAAATATTGTAGAACGTAAGAGCTACTTTCGAATTGAGTACAACTTTGCATTGTTAGTTAGGAGCATGGTCAGATTAAATAATACGTCATTAATGTAACATGAAATTCATAGCTCAATTTCATAATATGTGTAGTACAAATAGATAAGCTAATTTTAGTAATTTTTCGATAAAATCATGCATTACTTTAATGTTAAAATATGTATTACCTTCCCAATATTATTGAATAGCCAATCGACAAAAAGTCATAGAAATTGTTGATTGTATACTGTGATTTCCCAAATTCTGCTCATAACGTTTGAGCGTTACATGTGATAGATGTACAAACCCCCTAAAAATTACTTTGGCTGTAGTTTGTTTTTGCTGTAGTTTGTTTTTGCCGCAAATGTTCTCTTCACCCGTTCGCGCGATGTGAGTAATCAACCCCTAAAACAAGCCGACGCACAACCACGTCCTGCACGCGTGAAGTGTAAGCCATTGCGCACACCCCAAGAGAGAAACGCACGCTAGAGAGAGAGAGAGAAAGAGAGTTTGTAAGAGAGAAAAATGTAGCCCACCCTCACCGGTTCTCGCTCACGAGCACAGCGCGAGCAGGCGCACATTTATTAAAGACCGCGGTGCATCGCCACCGATCTCAGAACACGATCGCAGAAGGTATCGAACTAGCGACCGTGCTAGACGTGAGCCGTGTGCGTGTCCCGGACGACTTTCGCGAACATATCCGTACTGTGTGCGAGAAGGGTGGTGGTGGTGTTGTTTTGAAGTGTTTAATTCCTGTCTATTTTTTGCAACCCGCATCCGCAAACCGCGACTCGAAGCAGCAAACTGAAACGCAGTGAAAGAGTGTATCTGGCATCTTGTTGGTGTGCGATTGTTACTACTTTTCTCGGCGAGCGGCAGGCAGCGATCACGAGTTAAGATTGTGTGTAGTGTGTGTGTGTTGTAGTAGGCAGTGCGAAACAACAAAAAATCCAAACTTTAGGGGGAGAGAAATTTACGCCGTTCGGGTTGTACGTGACGAAAGATCAAGGACGATCCTGTTGGCAGCCGACCGGGAGGAAGAAAGCGCACGTGTGTCCTGCAGTTTTGGAGGCGAACAAATTCAAGCTAAAGCGTTGTAAGTGTTTAAAAAATATTATGAAAACCCTCCCACAAAAAGCAATGATTTCTCCCAAGGGAAAATGGAGCAGTACTGGTGCAGTGTTTAGCACAATAAATCTCGAGCCAGAGTGCGATCAGCACTCGGTACACTACGACACTCCTGGGGATTAGCTAGATGAATCATGATAATTTGTTTGACCGCAAGCGATCCATATTAAGCCACACCATATCGGTGGGACTCGAACCCACCCACTCTCAGCTGACTGAAAAGTGTCGACACTGTTTTTTTCTCCCCTTTTTATTTTGATTTGCCAATGACCGACTGCATTCTGTCGCTTGTTTTCGATCCTCCCTCACGGGTTCCTTTATTATTATGGCTGAGCGACAAGTGTGCGTGTGTGTGTGTGTCGGGCAGTGCAAATTTATGGGTGAAAATTATGGACGACCGGAATCTCCTGTTCCGCTGGCTGTACACACACGGGGCCCCGGGATGTTGCTGTCCACCAGGGCGGAGGGAGCGAAATGTTTCTCCACAAAGTTCACCCACACCCGTCTGCTGTTTTGTGACGCACCGGAGAGGGTGAAATTTCAAGAAAGAGGGATTGTTGCTTACACACTCCGTACTTTATTAATGGGTTTTCGGGTTGTGAGCATTTAGAGTTTGTAAAAAAAGGGGAGAAGGCAAAAAATCGACTGAGCTACACACGAACGAGGCTGACGCCAACCGTGAGGCCGGAGGCTGCGGCCGTGTTGTGCAAGAAGCAGGAAAAAATTGAGAAAGGGAGATATCGGAGACGATAAAGGCAGGTTGTAAAGTAGGGAAAGGAAGGGAGAGTGGGTTGTTTAAAACAAGGAAAACAACGTTAAACGTTTAAACAATCACCAATCCGGGTGGACACCAGTGTAACCACCGGTTAGCAGCAGCAGCAGCAACACTTGCTGCTTCGCTGTTGATTATCGTTGATGAGGTTGTTGAGCGTGTGCATTCACTCGACGAGGGCGCCCATGCACACGCTCCACAACCTTAAACGTATCATCTTTCGCCGTGCGCTTTAGCCAAGAGTTATGAGTAAAGTGAGTCGTTTGGATGAACTTTTGTTTCGTTTCACGTTGTTTTTTTTTTATTCGTCTGTGTCACCTCATCCTCCGATTACATGTGATTGGTGTGAGATGGGGGACGTGGTCGCTATTGCTTCCCGTTTGTAGATTGAAGGTATGGTTTTGGGTGCATCTGTGCACCTGTGAAGACACCACTCATCGATGAGCTGGTGTCCAGTGGGGCTGTGCACGACGTACATTTTCAGTGGCGCAGCGAGCGGAAACAGCTTTTTATTCCATTTCTCAGCCACTTGTGGTTACTGTTTGCCAATACACTCTTAACAGCATTTGATGCTAAATATATCGACACAGCACTTGTGGTACCTTTACGCTTATACAATGTATAGAGTGGAGTGTGATTCATTTGTGTTTCACAACTGCATAATGCATAATTGAACACATTCGTTAAGGTGATTTGAATGTTGTTCCTTATCTCATTTGATAAAGCGACTCTATTAAGCTGTCTGTCAGAAAATTAATTGACATGACTCATAGTAAGGATTTTATAAAGTTTTTATATTGGATATTGGAAATCAAGACTCTTAGCAGGGCATCAGTGCATCAACTTTTCTTAAAGATGTAAGTCTTCCAGCAGCAGTTAGATGAGTGTGCCCTAGGTTTAGATCGGTTAATGACTTAAATAGAACATCATTTGGTTAAAAATACACTATTAGTGTTTTGTCGAGGGTTTTTGTGCTAGGCTTATATGCCAATGACATGTTCACTATTAACCGTGAAAGCTCGAACGATTGTGAACTCCTGTACATCTGTACTTGTTTCATTTAATTCTTGTAGTCTGATGAGTAGATTAACAAAAAGAAAATAAGATTCAAATGAAACCATGAGCATGTGTGCTATACTTGGCACTAGCCACATCGGTTTTAGATCATCCACAAGTAGCAGAGACAAGTTGTAAAGAGCATTAACTACAAAATCAACAAAGATATCTTTGCTTCTGAAGCTTTTAAGGTATAATGTATTATGAAACGAAACTAATTAACGATTCCCCTCTTTTTAATAGGCTACGGCAATCAAACCCGTTGTCTTATTTATGTGTGATAAATTTGCAAATTTTTACATACTCTACCCACCCAACGTCCACGATTACCAGCCCTTTTCCAAGAAACCGATGCGCTAAAAAACAAAAGCCTGACGCAATGTAAGCACATCGTTTACCCTTCGCGCAAATAAAGATAACGTATCGCCAAGATAATGCCAACAAACTGGCCGTGCACGGTGATCGCAAGCACAGAAACACACGCACACACCAACCCCCTGACGGTACGTAATGGCAATGCCAAACGGTTTCAGTTATTAGTTGTCGAGTTGATGGTCCCATCAGTATGCCCGGGATGAATACAAGTACCACCACCACCCGTAGCGGCTTTTAACGCATTTGGGGTGAATAAAACTCTTCCCCCTCTCTCTCTCTCTCTCTGTTCTTTGCAGCAGCAGAACAAGTGTTCCAGACGGGGCTTACAGAGATATGTGTCGCCCCCGGCCCCCCCCCCCCTTCTGTAAAACACTGTAAGAAAGAGGAGCAAAAAAAAAATCAACCAATCGATGTAAATGAGGTTTAAAATTTGCATAATAGTTTCCGAACCGAGTGGAGCGGTGCCGTTTGGAAGCACACACTTCTGGTAATGTTGCAGCGGCATCCCTCTCTTCCAGCGTGTGGGAAATAGCACACATTCCATACGAGTGGTTTGACCCGGGCACGCACGCACGCACGCACGCATCTGACCGAAGAAGTTGTAACAGTGAGTAATCCACTCGAGTGGAGAAGAACAGTGAAGCAAAACACACAAATTTGCCTTCGCCATCGCTACTTCAAATACGGTCGGCTTACGCCACACACGCTCCTGCTCTCCGGTTGCAACACGGTTGCGTACTTGGAAAGTAGAGCACACACGCTTGAAATCCGGTACGCCGGGTTTCCGAAACCCGAGACTGATCATGCTGATCGGTGCTGTGTGGCAGCAGTCGTCGGTGTGGCTGGTGACCTTGGGAGAGCTGCAGAAGATCAGTTCTAGCCGCTGGTTTCCTTTGAATTTTGCACAAGTGTCCCAGCTCAAGGCACGACCACGACACAAACCTCGACCATGCGGTGAAGCCTTCGGGGGGATTTATGACCGAGAAAGGGAAACAGTCACACACGCGGGAACAATGTTATCGATTGTCTTATTGTGATGTCATACCGTCTGCTCTGTCCTGCCGCGAAAGGCTTTAGATATTAATAATAAAATCCCGATGGTGAATAATGCCTAGGCCTTAGACCCACTGCGTCAACCATTGGGTCCGGATGAGATATCGTTTTTAAGTATGCGGTTACTGTGGCCAATCGATGGCCCTTTGGGTAAGGTCATGGTAATCGGGCACCACAGAGTGTGGCGATGATGTGTTCGAAGACACCCTCGAGGTATTTTTCCACCCGGTCGGACGTGATGCAGGCACATCTGCACCGCCCAAAACTCACTGCATACCGTCGGCCTTGGCCGGCGGGCGACAGTCGAGACGCTCCATAAAGCGACCATTGCCCCGAACGGGGTCCAAACAGCTGGCTAGGGTTAACGAAAAAGCCATAACTTTTGCCCGGGCGAAACCAGCAGCAGAAACAGCCGTATCAGCGTGCGATCGTGCGATACTTGCCTTGCGGTGTGACATTCCAAGATGCTGGCCGCAACAATAGCCGTGTTGGTCATGAGCTCGAGCACTGGAGGGCAACAAGCAACTCAAAGGGATTAACAACCGCACGAAAATTGCTGATCACGTAAAGCCTTCGCCACGGTTGAAGGTTGATCGAAAGAGAGTGAGTATGTTGGCGCTTCTCGGAACCGTACTCCAGATAGAGTTGGTGAAGTGCCCGTCATCATGCCCTCCTTCCCCATGAACGTGATCTGGTTAATGTTACGTACACAGTATTCCGCACGGCCAAGATAGATCACTCTGGTGCGTCCCGGAGGGCGAAGTGAACCATTTCGGGCCTACGCTGGCCTGCTTAGCGCTACTACAGCGTGTTATTAACCATGATGCGATCGCAAACATCCCGGCAGTTTCCGTTGTTTATTTTTGCAAAATGCAGGGGGGGGAGGGAGGAGAGCGTACTCTATTGCAAAACAGCCAGATGGTAAACGATAATCCGGTAAGCATCTTCGAGCAGCTCCAATTGCCCCAATCCATCAACAGGTGCCGTGATATTTTATGATCCTGTCCGCCATAAACATACGGGTCCGGCGGTCCACAAGAAAGTGGGAAAGGCCCACCATATTGTTTTAACTCTCTGTCCATCACGATCATCTCCTTGACTAACCCTTGATAGAAGGAGCTCGCTTGCACGACCACCACCATTGCTGGCGGTGCGGTTTTCGAGTGTTTACAAAATAAAATGCTCCACATCGATCGGAGTTCCCCAAAAGGGCTGACCGTTAGAAGCGGAGCACACCGATGGGGAGAGAGAGAGAAAGAAAGAGCAAATACACTGCGTGATGTTGTTTTGCTATTTAAACTAGTTCACAATCAAGCGTGTGTATCGTGTCGATGTATATTGCCACACACGCCCACCAGGTCGGATGCGGTTCTTGGCATGGGTTTTCTAACCGAATTCCAGCGGCGACTGCCTGTCCAACGCCTGGAACCATACTTTCTGGAAGGTTGCGTGTGTCCGTCCGTCCGTCCGTGGTTACTGGTTTGCATGTAGTGCATGTTAGCTAAATGATGTGTTTGATATTTCAAACCCCCCTTCACCTTCTGGCAGTGCAAAGAGTGTAGTGGGCACAAGAAGAGAAAAAACAAACTTCTGTATGCACTTTGACGTGCGTGCGATAATTAGCCAGCAAATGTGTTGCAACGCTCGCGAAACGATACAGGAAGCTTGGCCGTAGTTTAGAATGCAGCACTCGGTGCCACTTTCCACATGTCGAGGGAGTTTAATTTTCTTGAGGTACAAACAATCAACAGCACGGCATGGCACGTTTTGCGATATGAAACGGTACCAAATGACTTCCTCTAAAACAACAGGGTCTACACGGCGCTAAGAACTCGTCTAAAGGGCGACGAGAGCGGTGTTCCGTTTTCTGCGTCCCATTCGTCTTATGTTTGGAATAGCTGCGCTTCATCGTGCTGTCAGGCGCAACAGAGGAACAGCCTGAAGATCGTCATTAATTTAACCGAAAATCCGCGCAATCAATATGCGCTCAGTAGGGTAGGGACAGCATTGGTTGAGATGCACACGTTCTGTTGCCCTTTCCTTCGGTGTCATCTCGCCCCGACCCGTATCAACCCCCAATCCCAATCGGATGTTGTACATTTTCCGAATTCTTTGGCCACTTTGGGAACAACTGTGCACCGTCCTCGCGGGGCTTTGTTTTTACGTTTTGCGTCACCCTGTCATCGCAGGCGCAGGCGGTCTTCTTTTCTGGGGAGTAGACAACTGAAGATAAACTTCCTGCACGAGGCGTATTTCTTTTCGATTTGGTTTTTTTTTTCTTGGTTCACCCATCTGGCGTGGCGTGTGCATCAAATCGTTTGATTTCTTTTCGTTCGCCTGTTTGCTTGGAACGATTTCGTCCCTCTTGCTGTGACAGCCGTACGCAAACATCAAACGCGAACCTCAGCGCCGATTTGATGCTCCAATTCTTAAAAAAAACCCGGCCCAGAGACCCCCATCATGCTGCTGTTTGCTTTCCTGTTTATTTGTTGCAGTTGTCTTCGTGTGTGTGCGCGCTGCTCGACAAATAAATCAGCTGGTCGGCGGGCAAAATTCTGGCCCAGGATGCCATATGTTCGACAATGGTTGGTGTGTGTTTTTTCACCCTCCCTGGCGTGGTGTTTGGCTTTACTGGCGTCAGCGTTCCGTCTTGACGAAGTGCCAGTGCTCCGGTCTTTATTTGAATGCGAATTGTAATGGGAAAAATCAACAACCATCCAACGCTCCCCTTACTCCGTTTTCGGACAGGTAAAAGAGGCTTTTCGCTCCATTTGATCGATTGAAGTTGTCTCGAGAGGTTTGGTGAATTTCGTGATCAAGAAATTGCAACTGCACTATGTGCATTGTTGGGCCGCCGCAACTTGGCCGCATGTGTTGGAGTTAAGACACGGTGGAGCGATACAAGGGAGCAAACAAATCGCAAAATTGTTTCTGCATGTCACCCAGCAAGTGTGAACGTGTTATCGTTCAGGGTGTGGGTGTGGGTCAAAACAATTCGCCATCCGAAGGGAATTTGCACAGCCACAGCCCGGGCTAGTGCCGGCAACCGTACGACAAACCGCCCAACCAGACCGGGGGGTGAGTTGCAAACACACACACACACACACACCGTTCGTTTAGCTTGTTATCACCTTCCATCTAGCGTGTGTCTTTCAACGTTTGGCAGGGCGTTTTGCGAGCGAAAGTGCATGTATTTTCACCCCTCTCCCCTAGAAGGGTTGAGCTTGGTGGGTGTAGTTTGGCAGCACACCGCAATCACTGACAATCTCTTTGCCCCCTTACCATGGGCGGGTGAGGTAAAAGGGTATCTTTCTACTGTACCGACCAGACCCTATGCTATCATTCCTCGGGCACGGTGTGTGTGTTCCATTTCTGCACGGGAGCGGGTCACGCGCGAAAACTCCCCCAGCAAAAGAGACGGCGTTTCCTGTCCATCTCTAGGAATGGGGTGAGAGGGGGGATGGGGGAAGGGAATCAAGGGTTATACTGTCAGGGTGCTGGAAAATGGAAAGTTTTGGTAAGCGGAGCACATGCATGCAATGCGACCCATTGAGAGAGGTTTACATTGTTCGCGCTTCCCTCGGTGAAGGCAGCGACTGGCCATGACGATGGAAAACGAACGGCTGGTGCATGCATTATACCGCCAGGTGTGGTAGAAGGGATGGCGCAGTATATATGTGTGTGTGTGTGTGTGAGGGCAACTTTATGATAATATGCATCTATCCAGTGAAGGTTCCCATCTGAGAGCCGCATTTTGCGTGCAAAGTAAAAGGGGGAAGATGGGAATGACTGGTGTAACTTGGCAAGTACATACTATTTGCAAACAAGTTATATCACTTTTCTACCAATGTTTGGCATATTATATGCTATAAATTTGGTTAAAATAATGATAAGTACGCATAGGTTATGTCAAAGATTAATTGCAAACGATTTTGGCAGCGCGTTTCGAACAGTAATTTAACTAATTCAACATTTCAACATACAAAAACGAAACAAACAACGCTTCTGTCAATATTTCTGTAAACTAAAATACTCTAGAAATAAAAAATATGTAAATTTTACATATACAAAACAATCAATCTACTAATTTGCTTAGTTTTGAGTACATATCGGTTAGAAAACCCCTTGTGTTTGAATATTGTTTTGAATATTTTCATTTTGTTTGCAGTCATCTTGACCATGCCCTTCAATTATCTTCCCGCAATTTACACCAAACCGTTGCGCATGTTGCAAAATGACGCGCGCTTAAAGGATTGATCAAGTTTCGCATCCCCTTCATCCCGCTCCCGGAAGTGGCCATTGGGTCTGGGCTGGGTTTTGTAACAAAATAGCGCAACCGCATCATCCATTGCACCTGACACGGGCCGGCAAAGGGAGCGTCGGTTTTCCGGCGATACTCCAAATCATTTATCACACACGATCACACAGCACCAGCAGCAACACATGTTTGCGTAACGAGGGCCAAGGGAATTGGCAGCAATTCTGACCCACCACCCTGAAGTGGGATGCTTACCCGCGGGTGGCCAACTTGTTATTGCCGTTCCGACGATAAACGATCCGACCGTATCATGGTGTGTGGGTCGTGCTGTGCTACTGTGCGCACAGCATATCACCCGTACCACCCCGGTCGGTTTGGTGCGCAGTGGGAGTGAGGATGAAAGCGGGCTGACTATTGGCCGAGCCACGGAATGGGTGGGATGTGAAGCACTACAGGGGTTGGAAACTTTTAAGCATACTCACAACCGAAAAGAAGAGCCAATGACGATGGGAAATGGCTGAAATCGGTTCACCAACTTTATCGTGGACGCTTCACACTAGGATATTGAACTTTTAAGTACTTATGCGAATGCTTTTTTTGTTTATGTGTCTGTGTCTTTATCTCGCTTGTATTCATTTTGTAAGATAACCATTTTGTTCTGATGTGTTCAGTACAAAAAACTAAAATACGACAAAAGGCGTTGATGCATTTGACGTGCAGTCGACCCTAGCAGGACAACATTGCCGTTACGGTTCGTAGCAAAACAATCAACCGTGACAGATGCGATTTAATTTTTTATTCCACCGCACATCGCACCAACACTGATCACACTGATTGTAGACGCTGATTTATCAACACGCGGGACCGGATTTTGCTGATCGAGAGCGCGCGCGCTCGAAACATTCCAATTAGGGGAAAGCGGGGCAAAATGGGCATGTGGGGCAAAATGGGCACCCTCTATTTAAGCATTATTTGACTACAAAGCTACTTTCCAATGCTCAAAATGTATTCATTAGAGTGTTTTATGAACACCATGTAAGTTTCATAACGCTAACACAAAAAATAACCAAGAAAAGTGCAAAATAAGGTTTAGTAGCATATTGATGTAATTTTTGTCACTTCGAAAATAAGCTTAACCCAGTGTCACAGGGATGCGTTGAAGTTTTACATTATATATTATTAAAGATGTGATATTTCTATACAATTTGTCTGAAGAAAGCAAGGCGATCGAATGCGTATTTTTACTAATATAACATAAAATACAAAAATGCTTCACGTGGGGCAAAATGGGCAGTTACGCTTGGGGCAAAATGGGCAGATACTTTTGACAAATGGCGTTTGGTGAGGCTATGGTGTTATATTTGTCGCCTCAATAATGATAACAGACACAGCTTCAAAAGAATCGATTTTGTAGATTTAAACGTGTAAAAACTGTTTTAATTTTGATAACATATTTTTGGAAGAATTTTAAGGGCTTTCCTGACCAGCAAAACAAAAGATAGAACGAAAATACAATTCACGAAACGGTGCGCAAAAGCATAGACCATTACCTAAGCGCAGTTGTTGTGGCCCATTTTACCCCAGTGTTTTGACGTTTCACAGTTTGTTTACATATGCCCATTTTGCCCCAGGGCTATGCCCATTTTACCCCGCGAGTCAAAATAGCTTCTCGTAAAACATCAACTTTTATTTTACACTGTTTTCATGATTTTAAGTTGTTTTCATTCTATGTGGCAATTTTAATCCATAGATAAATAGTGGAGGCATACAATAATGCATGAATAATTGTGTTTTGTGGCATATTCAATGGAATATTCAGTAAACTGCTTAACATGCCCATTTTGCCCCGCTTTCCCCTATCTTATCGCAGGGGCGCTGTTTTGGGTTCCAGCGTTGAGGTTGAGATGTAAGCGAGTCTTGAATCATCCGATTTGTGCACGTCCACAAATCATCGCGAGCTGAATAGTGCTCTGTTCCGCCTTAGTTTTGTTCACCGATCTGGAGAAGCTGATTAGCGTGCGGAAGAAACTGCTTGCTGCGGTGCATCGTGCATGTGGAATGCAAATCGCATCGAGGAAGTGATCGCGCTCCGGCGCGGTGCTATGTATCGATGATGGAATCAGATCGCGCAAAACTCTGCCGATATGCAGCCCCGAGCCCTGCTGAGTAATCGATCGTCAGTCAGCCGAGAATGCTGCTTACCCGGGGGTGACGAACCGTGCGGGGCCCGATGGACGACGTTCCTCGTTGGCGCCGCGGCCCTTTTGAAGCATGCAGCTGGGCTTGGATGCGCGTGTGTTTGATAATTTTAACTTGCAGTAAAACTTCCCACCGTAAAAACACGGCCCCGATACGATGACAAGATATGGCCGTTTAATATCGCTACACAGCTTGCTCTTGCTCTCGTTGCATCGTGGCCGACGGTGCATCTTTGGCTCGCGTGTCAATTAGCATAAATTAGTCGTAAAAGTTAATGTCCGCTACGTGTCCCCTCGTCGGCAGCCGCATACCACGTGGAAATACGTGTCTGCCCTTCGCGCTCCGTCTCTCTGTTTCGCTCTCCTTGGTGACGAAAAATGCAGCACTTCCCCCCCCCCCCCCCCCCCCCCCCTGTCACGACAGCTTGAACGATCGAGCCGGTTCGATTCTGGGTTCGTTTCGTTCGAGGGCCTCGAAAGATTTACTACCGTTTGATGGGCTTTAGCGACCGAATGGCTTGTGTAGTGGTGTGCTGAACAACAATAGCTACCGACCAGATGAGAAGCAAAGAATCTGAAAGCGGAGGAAGGAAACCATCCCATCACGAATTGAGGCGGAAGAATAGAATGGATGGAATCAGATGCTTTTTAATCTGCTCCATCTTGCACCTGGAGCGGTGAAGATCGATCGGACGTTTGGTTTTGGGCGCTTGGGGCATGGCACGCAGCGCGAGATTTTTATCGATCACACACACACACAAACCAACAAATAGTGCCGCTACTCCATGACGTTCGTACCGCGTCGGTGTGGCCCTGTCTTCTTGCTTCCAAATTCCCGACAAGATCTTGAGTGTGTAAGCCGCCGCCATACGTAGCGAAGTCCACAAGGTGAGACTTTCGATTTCATGCTGGGCCACTAATGACACATTCGCCGCATGCGGCTCATGCTGCCGTCCTCATCTGGGGCGAGCGATCGGGACTTTTAAAGGGCGTAAAGTAATTTAAACGCCGAGCCGAAGTGAATGGAGCCGTAAATGAGATCATTATTCCGGTATCGCATGAGAGCGACGAGTGAACCGTACTGTGCCGATTACTTTGCGGAAAGTGTGGCCGATGAGAATGTCCCGCCCAAAGGCCGCAAGATGCTGAACCTGTTGTGGGTTTCTTTCCCGCTCTCTCGTAAGTTTACACACATGAACAAACAACGGCCGGTTCGGATTTGTCCTTGTACTTGTGGAAATGTGTGCGGTAAATTGAGTTTGGCTCTTCCCTCAGGCAGCGTGTGATTCAACCGTTTCGAAAAGATGCTCTGTAATAAAAAGGTCCCAAGCACACGTTAAAGAAACTTTATTTATTGTACCGATCGTTCCGCTTGCTGGTTAGTGGATTGGCCCCAGACATTGTGCAATTGATTGTGGTGTGGCGGTAAAGAAGTAATTAGGCACGGTACTACTACTACTCCACCTTGTTTGGTTTTATAAGCTTCACTATAATTAAATTATCGTTTGGACCTGTTTTAACAGCCCACAGCAACTGCAGCTCCCGACGATCTGAACTATTAGACCACGCGACTCCGACCACAGAAACAATGTCCGTTCGGTTGCGTATCCTATGCGCTGACGTTGGCGGCGTATCAATGAAAACCTGTTATTTGCAAATGAGTGGCTCTCTGTCCGGGCCGTTCGCGCTAAAAGCTAGCGTCTCCTCTGGCGGTAATTATTGAAATCAATTACAAACCTTCGGTCGTGCCCGTTGCCGTGAATGGAGGGGATCAATCAAGCGATGAAGCACGGGGGTAGGTCGTACTTTTAAATGGGGGAATTCACGATGTACTAATTTATGTGACAGCTTACCAACTTCTTGCTGCTTTTTGCTGTACTGGCCCGTGGTATCAATATGGGGAGCACGATTATTTTCCCCCTGATTGACAAATACAGTACAATTACGACGAACGTAGCCGGGAAGGTACATAGCCCCATCGATGGAGGGAAATTTATTGCCCGCCCGGTGCATATGCTAATACATTGATCGAGGCATCAGCTACTGGACGGCACAAATGACTGATGTCGACCGGCCGAGCAGTGCTCGTTGTTACAAATCAGGAGCAACCGGTTCACGGCACCCCTGTTGACCTACAAAAAGGAGAAAACTCGAAGAAGCCGGGGGGTAAGGACGAGAAGGAACTTGTCCACGCACAGAGGTGCGTTCACACATTGCGTCATCTGTACGGGCCATTCAGCAGCACCAAAAAGAAAGAAAGTAAAGAAGCAATGCATCATCACGACGAGACAAAAGTAAACAAACCATTAGCACCCATCGCAGTGTTGTCGCGTACGCATCTTCGTGCAACCTTTTTTTTTGTTTCGTACCCTTCCTCGGTTGTTGGAATTGCACTCTTTAGCCGCGGCCCGGTTGCGACCGTCGATGGAGCGAATCCAGCGAAGATCAAGGCTGCACTCAAGGCGTAACATACCGAGGCCGAGTTCTCCGTTTTCGCATGCTCCGAATGCCAGAACGGTGCGGGGCGGTAACCATTACCCCGTTCGCCCTGCGACTACTTTTATGATAGTGCCGCTAGTTAGTGTGTGTGTGTGTGTGTGTGAGTGTATGCCCAGGCCGGCCACGCCGTGTTGGTGCGGTGTCAAAACAAAACCACCGAGAAATATGACTCAATTAGAGCTATTTTTACCCGATGCCGGTCCGATAGAAGCGCGGTTTGTTTGAAAATTCTAGGACACACACCCTGGGGAAGAATGAGTGATACAAGCACACACACACACACACATGGGCGCACACGGTAGCGTATTTAAAGCAGTACCGCAGCCCAGCACTACCCGCCGCGCACCAATAAACTAGGTGCGTTTGCTGACAGCTGTCACTTTTGCATCTTCGCCCCATTCTCGAGCGCCTGCTCCTATCGTATGCCGATCTCGTTTGCCCGAATGATGATCGCGATGATGCGCTTTGGTGCAATCATTGAATGCACGAACGCGATTCAGGATTGTTTAAAAAAACGAATCAAAACAAAACTTAGATCAGCTGCAGCCGTCAGGGTGACGAGCGGTGGGTGACACAAAAAAAGAGTGTAAAATTCCGATCCGATCGCACGAAAACTTTTGTCAGCGTCGGTATTCCCACAGCCCCACAGCCATTCAGTAGGAAAGAAATTGTCAAACACCTTTGGCACATAATCCTATCAAACACACATCTATGTTGCTATTTGGTTTCAGCCGCATCCCTCGCATCGGACAGCTGCGCCAAGCTGACAAATACACTCCGGTTAAACTACTGCGGCGGCTGCCGTGCCTGCTAATAGGGGCTAACTGATTTTCTTCCTTCCCACAATCACACTTCCAGGGACGGGGGAGGACAGTTCCTACACATCCTACGCATTCACACGCATAGCCGATGCGTGCGCGTGTGTGTCCCCGTATGCTCATCCCTTTCGTGCGGGTGCTAAATGGTGGTGAGATGACGATATTTTTTTCGTTGCTGTTATGTTGTTTAATATCTCTGTCACATGAGTCGCACCTTGTCTAAAGGCGGAGAAAAAGTAGGGAGAAAAAGAAAGAATGCACCCCTTTTGGGCCGTTAATCTTCCGGGTGAGATGTTTAGGGCTAGCAGTATTCGATGGAACTCTGCCGCATCGAATCGGGTGTTCGAATTGCCTGCTAGCAAGTGCTGCCGTCAGCTCTCTATCGAGCGGCAGTTTTGCCTCATATTCTACGCCCAGACCAGACGGGACCGAATGAATCACTACTGAGGCGGCCTGAGGTTGTGATTTATGAGGAACACAGCAAGAAGCGAAGTGGACCCGAGTTCTACACCGACCGTAGCAATAACTGGAACTCGGTGGGCGATTATGAAAGCGGCTGTAGTAAAGAAAAAAAAAACTCCAATAAAGAACAAACACCGCTGCTCTCGTATGTCGGAAGAAGGAACTTTCTCATGCCTCACGGCCTAATCGGTACCGATTGGTACAGTGTCACGCACGGCTTAGTACGCACGTTTGCGGGATGTTAATGGAGCGGCTTTGCTTTTGCTTTCGACTTTTAGCACGAACCAAAACGGTAGCTCTCCAATCTTTGGGGTGAATCCACCGCATTGTGAATGTTTCATGAGGCGAACGCACTTCTGGAGCACTTCGACGGGAACTTGGTTAAGTAATTAACCATTAGCTGCCCGGTTGTGTTTGGGTGTGTTATGCGGTTGTCATTACTGCAATTCTGTGGATCACTTTCGGCTCGACAATCGATCCTGAATGGCCCAGTGAGGCACGGTCGTGTGAAGTCGTCGCTATGATCCTTGGAAATGGAACCAGCCTAATGGAAGGAACGATATTCTTTTCTTTGCGATTGTTTGCATGCTGTGTTTCTGTTGTCGCCCAACATTTATCGCTCCACAGGATCGACACCACTTGAATGACAGGGTCGTTCTTCCCCACTTTAAGACTGTTGGCAATTATTATTAATTATGTACCACCGCACTCCGTCCACCCTCCATTGCACAGCCATTCCATTCCGTTAGCGTAATGGAACGAAATGGTAATTGAAGCATGGGCTTGCCACTACAAACAGCTTACACTGCCATTTCCCCAGCCTGTTGTGCCTGTCCCTGTAGTACTGTTCCGTTAGCGCCTCCAAATATGGGGTGAAGCGTACCGAACTGACCAGTGATTTCAATTAGTAGCACGATAAGTGAATGCCACCGTGTAACCACCAACCGGGACCGGGACTGACTGAAATTCCGAGTGCCTGAGGCATACTACAACAACCCACTGAATGGCCGGCTAAAAGGTGTGAAGTGATGTGACAGTGACCAGGTACACAATCGAACCGTTACATCGATTAAGCTTTAAAAACGAATCATGATGGATTACACCGGGTGCCAATTGACAGGAGCATGAAAAGTGCCTCCGGTTTGGAGGTGTGAGTGTTGGAGTGTAACGCGATTCGGGTTACTTGAGGAATTCAACAAGCAAAGCGGCATGTGTTTTGCTTCTGTCAAGGTTGTTCCGATTTGGCAAGTGCATGCCATATATAACGGCGACCCCAAGTGTTGGGGTAGGCAAAAACGTCTCCACCAAACGAGCCGACCATGGCGGCGTGTGTGTTCGGAGAATTTTCGGTACACTTTACATTAAAAATTTGCCCTTTGGGGCGCGCACACACACACACACACACACATACACACACGTTAAATAGCATCTCCTCCCCTTGTTGAAGGCCGGCAACATTGAACGTGGTGAGCACAGGAGTGTATTTTTAGCCGATGACATCGAGAGTACGAGCCAAGAGAGCGATAGGAAGTGGCGGTGTACGGCGGGCTGGCAACCGGGGCTAGATCCGGTTGTTCGGGATCGGGATGATGAAAATACATGTTTATCAAGAATTTTATTTATTCCCGGTCGTGGCGCACGGCACCGTCTCCACATCGCCGGATTGCTCCACAAATCCCAAGTCCTCAAGTCGGTATGATTTATTTCAAGTCAAACTCCAATCGGCAAAGTGTCAATATCTGGTATCGTGGTTGCCGTCGTATTCGTTGCGGTCCCGACCATCGCCGGCAGCTCATAACGCGAATGGCCAACTTTTTTGTACCGTACGCGAAGTTATTCCGCGTCCCATCAATAATGCATACCCGAATGGAGAAAAAAAGGTTCCTTTCTTTTGCCGCGCAGAACCCTCCTTTGCGCAAATAGCAAATGTTTACTGATTGTGCATGTGAGCGATGTGAAGCGAGTAAAACAAAACTGTGTACGAATGTACGAAAAATAAAGACATACAACCCGTGCACACGGGACAGTGATTGGATAATTTATCGCTGGAGTATCGAAACAATCAGATAGCTTAGCTTGGTGGTTAAATGGATGATTGTTTTCTCCCAGCGCGATGTCTCGTGCACTGGCAGATGGGGATGATTTGTTGCCCGAAGATGCGCGATCGGGATCGATGGGCCGAAGATTAACTACCGTGCGCGATGAATGCTAAATGCAGCACAAATAAACACGCGTACGATCGTGTGTGGCGCATGGCGTATAAATTACATCTTTGGCTTTTTTCCAGATACCTGGAAAAGACTTCAAAGAGGCACGAAACAAGAAAAGGCTAGGGTTGTTTAAAAAATCATTTCCGTTCGATGGCAATGTGCGCTTGCGGGTATGTGTGCAAGTGTGTGTGTGTGTGCTCTCCGGCAAGAGGTGACCTTTTCCACATTCTTGCCCCGTCAACACTTCGTGCCGATTCAGGGATTATGAGATTTTAATTTCAACCGTTTCAAAGCACTTTGAGAGCGACGCACAGACACCATCGTGCGTGATATGATTTGCCGAGGCATTGATCGTGTACCTCATTCTTCCCATGCTAACTGTTCTTCTCTCTCTCTCTATCTCTTGATTTCGTTTCAGTTGAAATATCGGACCAAAAATGAAGACGAACCGTCTGCTACCGCTGTTGTTGACGATTGTCGGGCTGGCGATGGTGATGCTTCCCACGGCCGAAACCTGCAGCTGCCTCCCGCAGCATCCCCAGACGGCTTTCTGCGACTCGCAGTACGGTAAGTTATTAATGTGAAAGGTTACACGAGCGATTACTGACCCCATCCAGTCATCCTCCGGTCACGGCGGCATCCATCAGTTGTGTCTGCTGACGGTGCAGCCGGTGTGTACCTCATTTCGTTTGCCATAAAATCGGTTTATTACTGTAGGCTCGGAGCAAACGAGACGAGGTTGCCTTCACCTTCGGAGGTAGAGTTAAATCATTTTTGCGCCCTTGCTGGATCAATGCGAGATGGTTAATAATTCCGGAGTGCACTTCCCTGGACATTGTCATGTATTATAACATTATTCGCCATAATCATCAACCCTGTTTAATGGCGCTTTCTATCGTTAATGGGGTTTGTGGAATGACATCATCGTGCTAGGTGTCACCGCGATCGCTAAGCAAGTGTTTCACGTTATTCGTCGCCCATTGAGCATTGGTGAAAGATTACAAAAAAGAGGGACAAAAATTAACGTCTTCTGTCGCTTGTTTTATCTCCCACTTTTTTTTTAGTAATCGTTGCACAAGTGCTGCGCAAAACGGCATCAAAGAACGAGGCCATGGATGCGTACAAGATTGCAATCAAGAAAGAGTACAAGGTAAGATCGCGTGCAATGTTGAGTACGATCCTGCACGCAACAGCACACAAATTGTAGCGCCTGCAGGGGAGATCGTACCAGGATTTCTAACTCATTGCCTAATTTCTCTCCTTCTTTTTCTCCTCCTTCCCAACAGATGAGCGACGAGGCACGGCAGCTCCTCAACCACGGAAAGCTGTACACATCCACGATGGATTCGACGTGTGGCATCAAGCTGAAACCGTCCACGCTGTACGCGATTGCGGCCAACAGCGAACAGGTTGGCCTGTGCGACTTTATCCGACCGTACGACGAGCTGTCGCTGGTGGAGAAGCGCGGCCTGGCCGGCGTCTATCGCAAGGGCTGCAAGTGCAAGATCAATCACTGCTGGGACGACAAGTGCCACCAGCGGCTCGGTTCCTGCAACTGGACCCCGTTCGCGCCGAAGGGTATCTGCGAAACGAGCTACGGCTCGTGCGTACCGGCCGGTGTGACGAAGAAGAACGGAGCACCGATCAAGTGCCACTGGCGCCGATCGCCCCGCTTCGGGCAGTGTGTCGCCGAGAATAGTCCCAAGTACCCGTGAAACCCTATGGAAAGCCTGGCAGCCTGAATTGTTGTTATAAACCGTTTACAAGCATATTTTAACTTTGTTCCGGACATTATTCTCTGGGTGCGTCGGTTGGTATCCAAAACAAATGGTAACTAGCGAATGCCCCCTGAAAATGTCCTTTATTTATCAAGCACGATCGATGGTGTAGAAGAAGGTTGTATTGGGCGGCGACGGCCAACCAGAAAGAGAGGTCGACCGGCCAGAGCAGTGTGCCAGAGTAGAGTACTGTGAAGGGAATGGCAAATCTTACTTTCGTTAAGTACAAATTACAATTAGCCACAACGCGGACAGGGAAGCCGATGAGTGTCGTAGCGAATGGTACACGCGTGTTGTGGATATGAGAGAGGGTATGATATTTTCATGAATAAATTATTGGATTATACTTAGTGTAACTGTAGCATGGGTGTGTTTTTGGTTCTATTGTTCGCCTGCGCGTTCTGCACTTACCATGTCCTTCGGGTTCGGGAAGAACGTCTGCTCAACCAGCGGGAATGCATCGCGACCGAGACGACGCTGCAGCTGCAGCAGATGAGCAAACACCCACGGTTTGTCCTGCCGGGGCGTAGGAAGATTGAAAACGAAAGCGAATTAAGTAACTGTATTACAAACAATCTTGCGATATGCAGTGGGCAACATTTGACAAGCCACCATTGCTTACAGTAAACATACATAAAGAAGCGCAACACACAGTCAGCCCAGTTGGAGTAGCATTGGAATGGGAAGCAGTGGACTGGAGGTCAGGATGTTTTTCTTTCCAGGAGAGAGTGGTGCTGACGTCGCAAAAGCAATCGGGAAATTGGTGCTGAAGGTTATTTAAAAGCCTGAGGCTACCAAGCAAAAGCCAATCGTTGTATAGCACTTGGACAATTGTTCGGTTGCTTTAGAATTTTAAACTAGGCGTGATTTTGTCCTTCGCGTGTTTGTGTGTGTGTAAGTGTGCGACTAGAAGCAAATAAGGACAGTGCAGGGAAAATGGCGAAGGGAAATGCAAAGCATTGCGTGTTTAGCTAGAGATCTGTATCAAACGTAATGTTGATCATTCTTTAAAAGCTTTATGATTTTAAAATGCCACGATGGCACCCGTTTTTTGAATTGTATTGATGTGCTGATGCCAAAAGATGTCACTAACAAAAAATGAATAAAAAACGTATGTTTATACGAAATATACATAGAAAAGATGCCCATCAACGCTAGAATAAAAGATTCATCTAAAAATAAAATTACAAAATCAAATAAATAGAATACAAATCGTATATCCACTCCTAATGTGACTTTAATCTTATAAAAGCTAATTTATTGGAGGCATCTAGATGCTAGTGACATTAAATTAACTATAAATTTTCAAAAAAAGTCTTGAAACCCTTGAAAAAAAAAACCTCAAATTAACAAATTTGCCCAAAAGCAGATGATAATGGCACGAGGATAGGAAAGCTTAAGAACAATAGTACACTATATCACACACCTTTGCTAGTAAAAATCCTCCCAAATGACTTACCTGGAACTGGTACAGTGAGTGCAGCGAGTTAATGCTCGGCACACCGCCATACTTCAACCCGAGCAGCGTCGAACGATAGTCCTTCGAGCCGTCGCGCGGTGGCTGGCGCACCAGAATAAAGTCCGGGCGGAACGGCTTCACCTGCTTCGAACCGGCCCGGTTGCAGCCCACCATCGGTCCCGAGTCGGCACTGGCCGTCAGCATGATCTCGCGGAACTCGGCCTGCTCGACGCGAATGTCGTAGTCGCTGTGCAGCCGCTTGCCGCGGAAGTACTTCGACCAGTCCGTGTTCTGATCGTCCACGACCAGCAGCGTGAAGCACTTGTCCCGATTGAACGGCTGCACCCGGCTGGCAGTGGACACGGCCGCACCTGTGGGTAGGAAACGGTGCACCAGAAAAGCGAACCTTTAAATCTGGCCAGGCAGTGCAGGCAGGGCAGGCGGAAAAGCGTCATAGCGGCGGTAGCTTACCAATGATGGAGGCACCCTGGTCCCGGGCCGCACCGGTCAAGCTTTGCACGCGCTGCAGCAAACTTTCGCGCGACTTGGCCGGGCTGGAGGGTGCGCTGGTACCGCGCTGGGCCGGCCCCTTGCCAAAGCTTAGCGACAGCTCCGGGCCACCGGTGGGCGGTGCGGAACCGGGCGGTACCGGCCCGCCCGGCGACACGGACCCGGCCGTACCGGGGGCCGGCGGGGGCGGAATGTTGGGCGGACCGCCCGGCATCGGTTGCTGCTGAAGCGGGGGCTGTGGGCGAGCTGCGGGCGGCAGGTCTTTCGGATCGACATCCTCGCACTCGGAAGACAGGTCTCCCGAGCTGAATCTGCCAATGAAATCACTAAATCAGCACAGCGACAGATCATGCAGGAGGCAAAACCAATGAGACAAAAAGAAACAAAGAAAGACAAGAGAGAAAGAGAGAGAGAGAGAGAAGGAACACACAACGTAGGCAGTGGAAAACGGTGCAAATAGGATGCGGAAGGAACAGGATGAAAAGAGATTGATTGTTTGTTTCCCATCAACAAGAAACAAGGTAAATATTTGTATAAAAAGATATCAAAAGGCATGAATTTAATACAAAAAGTAGAACATTGTTCAGTCAAATACGTCCACAAGAACAACAGGAAACCCAAAAACATTAAACAAATAAAGTATAGAAATCGAAACAATCGAACGGGAAACGGATGTCAGGTGAAAGGGACATGTACAGTTGAGAACAATAGCATCGAGAATGAGTAGTCGAAACAGCAAAATGGAAAGAGACATAGCAAAAGTTGGAGAGAGAGAGATGTCATGGCATAAAGATAACAAACGGTAGAATCAAGTTTAAACATGTTTGCACAAAATATACAGTTTGGACACAAGCATACCGTCGGGTGTGGTTTATTTGGTGCGTTTCACATTTTGACATTTTGGCGAGCACGGGGACAGGTGTGTGTGAGAAGAAAAGAAGAAAAAAACAAGATAACAACACATCAAAGCAGAGAAGAGAAGAGAGAGAGAGATAAAGAGAAAGAATGAAAAAGAGAGGGAGAGAAAGAACAGGATTACAACATTAGTACAACACACACACACACACACACACAATGTGGGGTGTCAATCTCCCACTGAGGGAAAATCGGGGAGTAAATGAATTTCCCCTGATTTGTGCTACTTCATCGATCACTCCATTTCCATTAGTGTGGGTGGGTGTAGAGTAGTGCTGCCCTGCTAGTCGCTAGACATGGCGTTATGTGTGCGCTTGGTGTATCTATCATTCCACGTCGCTTGGTGAGGCACGTGTAGTGGTATGTGTTAAGTAGTTTGTGCGTGTACTTTTTTTTCAAACTGTTTAATTTGACAAGTGAAAGATCGTGTCAAAGGAAGGCATAGTATGATTAAGACGAATGTCTTTAAAGCATGATTTCGGGAAGGGGTAGAATGTGTGTTTTTTTTTGTACTGCAATCAAGAATTGGAAACCGTACGTAGCTTGTCCAGAGTATAGTGCAACATTGTTTTTCTTCTTTCCAAAACTAATCTAATTGGCCAATGTCCGGAAGCAACAACTGGACAAACGACGATTCGCCGGTTAAATCAGCACCAACGAAAATCGCAATCTAATGCCAAATGAACATGACTGCAGGAGATGATCTAAATGAGAGCCAACATAATTTCGATGCAATGCAATTTGAGATGAGTGAAGGAAAAGGAAGACATGGTTCGAATAACGGTTTGAATCTAGGAGAGACTAAGCTTGATGAAAACGACGAAACGAAAGAAAAGGGGGTTCGGTAAGATGTAGATGGATAAGAGTGAACTAGCAAGAGCTACGGGGAAAAGCAGCGAATCGAGTGGTACTGGTACAGGTGGCCGCAACCGCGACGCTACTTACCGGCGCTTCAGGAAATTAACATTGCTGGTGAAGCTACTCTTGAAACTTGCGAAAGACAGTGTGCCGGCTTGTGGATCCTGCGTTTGAACAATCCAACGGTGGGAGTCGATCCGAAGAATGAAACATAAAGAAACAGAGGTTAGAATATATTGATGCAGCGGCGTGAGAGAAGGATTAAAATGAATGGTACGTTGATGAAACAGGTGAGTAAAGCGCAAGGAAGTTGCTAAAGGTAGCTGGGCAGATTTGTTGCTATTCAGAGCAGAGTGCTTGCTGTGTTTTAGCCGCGAAAAAGGCAACCCGTGAGGCGAGAACGTAACGTAAACCCGGAACGGCTATACGCAGTAGAGGCGAGCTAACTTTGCTAACGTGCTGCCATCGGGGTTTGGAAAGGGCAAAGTTTAATGCATTTTTCTGCGGTGCTTGGTTAAATGTTGGAGCATGTTCAAAGAGTGTGCACAGGATGAAGTTTTAATGTAAGCTTTTGCAGACGACAGGAACAGAGTGCATAATGTGGCTGTGGAAATTATACTACACAAGAAGCTAAAATAATGATCGAGAGAGAGAGAGAGCTGCGCCAAGAAGGGAAAATTCAAATGTTGAAAAAGATTCTTGGCCCCTGATAAAAGCAAAAGGTTGATGAAAGATTTCCATAAAAGGTAACTTTTAAATTGTTCATTTCAAGTGAGTAGCAGCGCTGTTTAGCTTTAATTTTGTTTGCTCCAGCTATAACGACGTAAATACTTGGAATTCCGTCAAAAATATTTAATCTACATGCCATGTTTCAATGGCCTTATTGCTTCCGTTTGACATACAATTTGACGGAATACATGTTTAATTTTTCGTGCGATTTAGGTTTCAATTTCATATAAAAAAATTATCATGTTAATATTGTGCCACTAGTAAAACTTTCCACTATTCTTTAGTAACATAATGGTTACGGTTAAAATGTACATAATCTATCAAACTAGTATTAGATTATTAGTAGAAAAACGAAAGAAATAATTGTGAGACTATATTGCAAAATACAAAACGGAATATAATCAAGTCTCATAGGAAGCCGGTCTCGTGGTACAATCGTCAACTCGTACGACTTAACAACCATGGCTCCGTGGGTTTCAAGCTCCAAATGGATCGTGCTGCCATGCGTAGGACAGACTATCCTGCTATGGGGAGTAATCCATAAGTCACTGAAAGCCAACACGATCTCATGACGTGAACATTATTGCAAACAGTGTAATGACTAACAGAGATAAATAGTTCAAAATTTATTAGGACACTGGACACTAAAATAAAGAGTAAGAGCAAAAAGCGTTATATAGCTGACAATATAAGATAGATAGAGATATTTATGGATACTTAATGCACACGAAGGCACGGAGGTAAATGACCTACGTTGGTAATGCCACCTTTTGATGGGCTCATGCCAACGTACTGTGACAGTGTAGCTTTACATTCGGACCATCCATCCTTTGCTTTTGAAAAGTCATTTATCAAGAACAAACCATCATCTTATTATTCGTCTCTTCGTTTTCGTAAGTCGTTTCGAGAAATCGAGAAACCATTTGGAAGCAAAACTATCCCCACCATGATATAGATACGAGCTTTCAAAGGGAAACAAAAATACGGCCCGAGTTTATCCAGCACTAACAAAATGTGCTAAAAAGTTTCTCTACCCTCCCAAACAAGCGCAATCCATTCGCATGTGAAATGGGCATCGAGAGTGGAAACCTTTTGCACACTGATTCATACCGCACTTCGGTGCTTCACGACATTCAATCGTGTTCGTCTGCTGCTTGATTTGAGGCGAACGAGCGAACGAAAAATGCACGAACAAAACTTTACCGTACCGCCGCTGCCAGAAAGTTTTAGAGGTTTCATTATTGAATCATCACAAGTATTTGCGAGCATGCATGCGTGCCGTATGGGCGCGCGCGCGTTTGTGTGTGTGTGTGTGTGTGTGTGTGTGTTTATGGTTGGTTAAGTGTGTGGGTAGTTTACGGTGGTTTTACCAGCTCGGTTGGCAGTTTGCCCGAAAAAAACATAAACTTTTGCAAGGAAGGAGCAACATTAAGGATGAAGCAGTTGTGATGATGTTCCATTTCGTTCGCCCGGAAACCAAACCCGTTTCTGATAGAAACGGAAATAAAGCACGCAAATGGACGGTGTGATTCCTGTTGTTAAAGCTAGCACAAGTTTTGCTCAAAAAAAGGAGGATATGAATGTTAAAAGCTAGGATGAATGGAGTCCCATCTTTCATGTGATGATGATGATGATTATTGTGGAATGATGTAATACATAATAATTGCGAGAATGAAACATGATATCAAAGAACATCGTTTGGCTAATTATAGAAAACTGGCAGCACTCGGAAGAAAATAAAATAAAGAAGGCGAAGCAGGAAAAGCTCCGTTCACAGCCCAATGGAGAAGCCCGGTAGTTCACGGGTGTCGATGATGTTACTCAACAAAGTTGCACTAGTTAGCCGCTTGTGGCCACCCGGCAATACATCCAACGACTGATGATCATGCACCGGACGAACCGGATACTGTTTCTATCAAGCTGCAGGGATAGTTTGTACACATCTAAAGCTTCAAAGTAATGGCTCACGCTCTCGCTTGCATATGATTTTACCCTTCCCGAGGCACCAAGCACGCGACAGTAAGCCGGATGATAGGATGGGACTGTATATGGGAGGCCAGCGTAAACCAAGCATCAGAGAAAGAGACAGATAGTGTGTGTTCGTGTGTTTGTGGATGAAGATGCAAAGCAGATACGATGTACGATGGAAAACAATTATTACCTTTGGCGGGGCGCAGATTCGCCCGCACCCAGCGTCAGATATGGCGCTAATATTGAACGGAACGGAACGAAAGTGAAGACAACTACGCTACGCACCCGAGTGGCGGCTTAGTCGAGACTTCCGGCGTGGGTTGTTTGTTTGGTTTTCGTTTGGTGTTGGTGTAGAGTGGCAACGAGAGAACGACCGCTTGTATGTTGCTAGTAACGCACGAGCTGTTACTTGGGCGCTGCCCGACTAGCTGCTGAAGATGGCGGATGAAGAATGTCGTGGTTGGTCGCTTTGTCGTTGGTGGTTTGATAGTTTTCTAAGCACCGAGTAGTACTCTGACGGCTACGGCTGATGGTGATGGTGATAACGATGGCAATGGAGTCTCTACTGAGATGCAGTTATAAAGGCTGGGGCGGAGGTTTGATGATTGGTAGCTAAAGTATTAGCCGCAACCGTACCGTAATCGAGGAAGATGAAAGGGACGATAGGAAATGGGTTGTGAAAATTCACGAATAAATCCAAGAGAAAAGGTTTTGTTACAAATGATGCACGTGTGGTACGTGTTGTTATGGATGAATAGGTGAGCGGTTTGATAGAAATAAGGTAATTATGTTGAAATACATACCTTGCTGTATATTAGCTACCTTTAGTGAAGTGCAAGTTATTCGCTCTTTCTGGAAAAGATGACGGTGGCGAAGATACTCGGTCTTGGGGAAATCTGAAATGTAAGTTAAACAGAGGAAAAAAGTCAATTAAAAAAGGAAGCATCAAACGTCTTAAAGAAGGGACATTTATATTTCCTTTTATTTAAGAAAACTAAATGTCTTTTACATTTTTAGCTTTGATCAACGAACCGTGAAAGAAAAAGAAAACCGTTCCTTAAGTCTTTGCTTGCAAAAAATGCTGTATTATCTTGTTTCCTCTCAGTAAACACACACACACTCACATAAATTCCTCATGCCCTTAAGATATTTCTTCTTCATGTTTATGTTTTTGGTGTGTTTTGTTTTCTTTGTCACTACGAGTTTTTCATTTCCGTCTCGAGCTCTCGGCGTTTTTCCACCGTCTCCCAAAGCTTCTAATGTAGCTGCAAACATTGAAACAGGCAACCGGCAATACCCCGTGCGCCCAGCCCTGATCGGGAGCCCACGTGTGAGGAGGTAATGAAAAATTCATTAGCTTCAGAGTTTGCTAAAAAGTGCCTCCGGGGTGGAGGGGTGCGAGTCTTTGACGCAAACCTTGTCCCGATGAAGCGACGCCCGGATGTTGTGCCCGGTTGTCATCGGAAATGTGTTCATCGACTCGGGGAAAGTTCTTTCCATTTGCACATTTTCAATGCCGGCACTACTGACCTATGCCTTTGGGTGAGCGAAATTTTAGCACAGGCGTTTCTAGATTGATTAAAATAGGATTGATTGGGCAGTGGCACAATCAACGGCACTGAACCGGACGGAGGATTGTTTGTGCTTTGTTCCGGCTTTGCAAACAGACGCTGAAATACTGGTTTATTAAATTGTGAAGGAAGCATCTCATCAACGTCTGTTTTATGTGGTGCTGGAAAAGCGAACAGCAAGAAAGAGGTTGTACACGTTTATTTGATTTAGAGCAGCTTTATTGCTTTAGATGTAATACAGTTCAAAATGAAACAGAAAATAAATTGTGAGCTGCTTTGAAAAGTGTAAGGCTAAGTTGAAAAGATGCACATCCTTAGACGTACTTAAGGTGCATATGTTTCAAACGGAACATCTTGTGAGGGCCTGGATAAGTGTAGCCATCTCAACGTGAAGGACGGTTCCTGAAGAACCCTAGAGGGTATGCTTTAAAGCGGTTGTCGAACGCTGTAAAGCAGAAAGACAGTCAGCATTCTTTATGTTAAAGTTGTTAAAGTATTGTAGATCACTGCAGTTTCTTTTTCCACCACAAGCTCGACGGAACAGAAACGCTTACTAATGAACAAGGGAAACGCATTTACGGTGTCCTCAATTCTGTAGAACAGCGCTGTGAAAGGTAATCCATCAGCGCTGTAATACGTCAATAGCCCAGGGGATAATTCAATTCCAATTTCGAATTCGGATTCATTCGTGAAGAAAAATCAAGCCTCCAATTCTGTATTCACACTGTGTTAGTACGTAAGGAAAGATGGTGTGCTACGTGCTTACTAGCCGCTGCAAAGGGTCAGTACGGTTTCCTGCTGTGAGCTAACCGTTATCGTGCGGCAAAGGATGATGCATGCCCTAGTGAGTCAATCTAGGACACAGCGGGACAGTGAGTGATTCTATTTAATTCCCTGTTTGCGGGTTCCGTTTACAACAAGGTCGAACAAGCAGTGCTAAAATAGGAAACAGAACTGTGTGGACTGTGTTTATGCATGTATAATTAAGTCTCGTGTTTAATGGTGCCGACTGTTTTTGCGCCCAACCGATAGAAACGTTCTTTTGCACACAATATCAACTGCTGGGAAATATTGTAACAATTTTTGTTTGTATTATACAGATTTTTGCCATAAAGAAGTAGGGAGTCATAAGCACTATCATTCAAGCACAGTATTCTATCATACTACTTACTTACATTACCAGTATATTAAGATAGTAATTTCAACATTTTCTTTTTCATGTTTAAATAACACAATATCCTTTTGATGAGTAAGCCACCGGTGTTATCGCTAAAAACTCACTTAAACCACAGTAGAGTATAAACTAAATCAATATCATTTAGTTTCTCCATCACTGTCACATGATTTTCACGGATTAACATGGATTTGCAATTATCTCACTTCATTGAGACCATAAATATTTGAAAATCGATAAAAAAAATGTTCATCCTTCTCAGAAAGCTCGCTAAGCATGGGATATGCTTCACACATCATGAATAGGTACCGGATGGAGATGGTACGATGTTTATTGGCTCAACATTAACGGGCAAGAACTCGTAAAGCTGGTTATCGCTCTTGGTACTTTTCATTAGGGGTAGGATTTAATAACTGTTCAAGAAAATGAAGGTTAAAAGCTAAAGATAACTGCCTATTTATTGAACAGCTTTATTTAGTTGCGTTTTGAAGAAATAGCATTACACAAAAACAAGGTTATGGTTATATCGTAAGGCCTTTCGGAATGGGCTACCACTTGATGGAGCTCTTTAAAAGTCATCATTTCCAAGCCAACATTTCCCAGATCTTCCTAACTTTGCTCTAGGATTTAATCTAGCAAAGCGCTACAGGTACAGCTACTCCACGCAGGCAAATAGCTTCCAACAAAGTTTGTTCACTGAGTCGCTGAAATCGCAGCCCTCGTCCGCACCATCTATCCTCGCTGACATTCATTCCCTCGGAACGGTAGTCACTTTCAATTAGATTTTAGTGCCAGAGGCTTGAGGCAGATAAATCTCAAGGCGCGATTCGGAGACAAACGGCTGGCGGAAAAAAAAGATGAACGAGACACGGTAACAAACCATTCAATTTCGTACATTTATTTCCCAGCGGACCACTTGGACGCACGCAGCTGGGGCTCTCCTTTGCTTTGGATTTGACCGAAAACTTTCGCAATAAGAAAAGTAATATCAATGCGGGAGAGTGATCGAGAGTGACTGGCGGGGTAAGGTGCCACCGCGTTACGTTATCTGGTGTAATGGTGCGAACATCACAACCCCGGAGCGGCTTATCGCGTTTTGCACGACAGGTGACGGAATCCTTTTGCCGTGGAGAGGTGCGTTTTCGTGGAACGATTGAATGAAGCTGGTAGCGGTGAATCAAAGATACGAAGCATCAACAAGGTGAACGTAACCCAGCGCTAAAAGGGCATCAGGATCATGATTGTTTATTATTTTTCCTTTATAATACTGATGGCCTGCAGGGTAAGATTTGGGTTGTTTTTAATTCATTAGTTAAGTAGCTGTTTAAGAAGGATAAACGACTCATACCACTTACAGTTTTAACAGAAACTAGCTTTACGTCCTAAATGATGTTATGTGTGACTCAAGCAGTAATTGATTGATGTATACCCGCTCTGTGATCCTATGAATTGTTTTACTACTTCCAGTAGATCCTTTTGCGTAAAGAAAACTCTTTATCGATTTTCTGCAACCCGTTCACAGTTTCTTTGAAATATCATCCCCCACTTGCTGAAACTGAAAGCCAGCACTGGGTCCGCTGCTGGCGCCCACGATGTAGCGAGGCGCCGGAAAGTCTGTGTAGTTGCAAGAAAGCAACCAACCGTTGCCGTCTTTCAACAGCAAAAGCACGCAGCAAAAAGGGACACATCAAGGGTACTACCATCTACCCGAGTGACGGTATAAGTGACACAATTCACACGCCCACAGGAGCTTCGATGGGAATAGCAACAATCGGACGGTAGCAATCGGTTTGAAGTTTCGGGATGGAGAAGAAAAATTACATCACGCGACACACATTCTACGTGTCTCAGTGGTACACTGTTAAATCGTGGGATTTACATCCAACCGTGTAAAATTGAGCCAATGTTACAGTGTGAACATTTTCTACGCCCTGTATGCCGGAGCATTTATATATTTTTGGATGCCATTTATTCACTGCTCATGCTCACGCGCACATGTCAGCGAGCGCCTCTTACTAGTCTGGCTTACAAACGCTTGCTGTCAGATCGCTTTGGTTTGATAAATTTTTGATGTCAAGACAGTGGCAGCATGGAATGTGTGTGCCACCGTACATCCATTCGGCGCTAACGAGAGCTGGCGCAATGTCGTATCAGGTTCTAGTGTCATGAAGCCGATGGCTAACAAATCGATCGTTTGATGGGTCGGTTTTCTCTTCGGGCGCCACGAAACAAGAGAGTGGACGAAAGAGGCTGGTTCGTTATAATGTTTCGTTTTGTAATGTTTGATATAATGGGCCATGAATCAATAAGGGCCACCATTGCGACAGACAGGCAGACAGACCGGTGGAATTCATTTATCTTTCTTGATTTTTGCCTTTTATCCGGCAGTTGTTTTTATCGATTTAGGGTGCGTTAAAGAAGCTGTCTCAATGTTCAGGCTGCTTCAATCTATGCTCAATGGTTTGTTAACGCGAACACAAATAGAAAAACAGTTGTACCGCTCAAAACGGTTAACCGACTTTCAAAGGGCATAATGCGATCTGTAAATCAGAAATTATTGCAGACACTTCTAGAAAAAAAGAAGATGAGTAACCATTTCTTTGCGGCTTACAGGAGCCGACTAAAGCCGCATTGTTTGCGAGATTCTGATATTAGCTTTCACGCCAACGTCACACCCCGCTCGTACCGGCTGCAAGACAAAAACAAGGAAAACTCTTTCTCAACAATGAATGCGCCAACAAGAATGTAACCTTTCTTTTTCAACGCGCATGTGTGCGTGTGTGTGTGTATATATGCTTCTCTATGTGTAGAGTGTTCTGCGTTGCTATGGTGCAGACAGACAGAAAATATGCTCTGGGGCTTATGTTTTTTTCTTCTTCATCTGTTTGTTTGCCAGCTCTTTCGACCAAGTTTCGAGACAGCAATAAGCGATTTTACGGGTTTGCTGCGGGTTTCCTTCGGTTTTCGGTTCGCTCCAGTGCTAAACCACAAATTGCCGTTTTATTGCGGTTGATGTGTGTGTGTGTGTATGGCTGTGTGTATTTCAGATTTTATTTTTCACAAACCCCTTTTTCTATTGACTCATTGTTTGCGTTCGAACGGGGCGGAGGAGCGTCTGTTTTGTTCGTTTCTTTGCAAGCTAATTGGAAAAGCTTAAGCAGGAGAAAAGTATTTAGCTCAACTTAGCGCAATAATTGTTTCCCACCCCCTGCGGGACCCACGTACGGGCGAAAGAAGATAGGCTTAACACGAAACGCCGTGTTCCATTACGCCATACACTTAGTTTAACGCTGTTGCGATGCGATAAATGTGTTATGAAGGTTTCTGTTGCCGCATAATGTTTATCCTGTCACGATGACAAATGAATCAAATTGTACTGATTGATGAAAGAGAAAAGGGATGCTAGTGAAGGTGGCAGTGTCAAACAAATCAGGCAAGAAATGTCCACATCGCTGGTAGACTTTTTTTTTTGGTTATGGTGAAAATCACTCTTTATCCGCCTGTCATATTAACAGCGTGCAGCTTTTAAATAATTTATATCACAACTCAGATAGGAGTAATGTTTTATCACAAAGACAATATTGGTTTAGTAATTAAACGGTGTGAAGGTGTTATGAATAATTACCAAGCATCAATAGCAGCGTGCTGAAGTGTTTGAAGGTATTCATTCCATTTGTAGGGCTTCTTTTCGGTAACGGGCATGGTTAGCCTGTTTCCGCTTGACATGATGACGAACAAAATATTTAAGGATATATTGTTGTGACATAAAAAAAAAACAAAATATCATCTCAACCAATGTGACCAGGCATGTACCATGAAAATGGCTTGCTAGAGCACAAATATTTGTGATCTTGAAATTCCATTTGCGGTATTTCACCGCCAGACATATTTCATTCGGAAACGCAAACATGAGTGGAGTGTTTTTTTTTGTTTCCCATTCCTACAGATTGCTTCCTAGCTTTCCGGATAAAATGGATCCATCGTGACTGGAAGCAAAAACTGAATAGGCAAATACAGCGTCATTCCGAATGGTTGAAATTGTAAAAGACAATAAACAAGTAAGTTCTTGGACAGTAGGAGTAAGGACAGTTTGCTTTCAATCTAATAGTTTAAGAAATCTGCTTTTGGAGACATCAATGGACTAAAAACACTCAATTGAATCTTCAGCACCCAAATGATGCGCAAAGTGCAAAAGGACAGAACAAGAGAAACTTGATAAAGTTTATCTACAGTGTATCTACATATTTATAGCATCAAGCCAGAGAGCAAGTTCGTCAAAGATTTACGACATAATTTACGATCCACCGTTAAGCCAAATCCATCCCCTCGCAAAACTACGTCCAATATTCACAAATTAACGATGATTTACAGCACTTTTTGCTCGATTCGCACATTCCATGACCGACGCCAGATGAAAGCATGCTCCCCTTTCTCCTTCTGCATTCTTTTGCAAAACCATTGCAACAGTATATTCTAGATCCTGTTTCAGCTGCTCTGTGCACACCGAGAGAAAACTCAATCATAAAGCTTACACACATTTACACGCTGTATAGCGCAGCTCGATCGCCACAAGACAGAGCCGGGATAGGGAAGGGTGTTGTTTTTTCAAGCGCAACAAAAAGAGAAATCCGAGTCTTCGTCCTTTTGCCCACCCCGCCCCATCCGGAGACTCCCATCAGCTACCCAAGCTACCCACTGAGGGTGTTACGTAAGTGTCGGCATTTTGCCGTACACGTGAGGACGTTTTCCCAGTCCGGCGAGGATGCGAGAACGTGTTGTCACAGGCGGGACGCTTTGGTGGTGTGAGTGTGTTGGATTGCCTCGGGGCCAGGATATATACTTGATCCAGTTAGCACCCTTGTGCGCTGTGCTGTGCTTCACGGCTTAGGATGTTTTATTTTTTTTTTGCTCTGCAAAAGTTCCCGCTCCCTGTCGGGATGGCTGTATTAGGTACCAGTAGGGCGTTTTTTGAACGAATTAAAATCCAACCGTACAGCTCCGGGTTGTGGGAAGAAATAATTTTGGTGCGCTTCTACGACACCTTTCTGCGTTTCCATCGACGTCGCCGTTGGCAGCCTATAATCCCATTTTCCCATCCAATGCAAACATCCGAGAGAAACTGAGATGCGGTCTCATTAGCAGGAGAGAACTGTAGCGTTCGTTGCGCTGTAGGATGGAAAGAGAAAGTGAGTGGTACAAAGCGATCCCTCTCTCGCTCGAAAAAGAAAGAAAAAAATGTTGAGGGTTGTGGTTGTGGGTGGATGAATTCTGGACGCCAAAGAACTTTGAGTGGCGTTCCGCTAGGCGTTACAACCGATTAGAGTTTCAACCAGTGGGTTTAACCCCATGCCAGGGAAAGAAAAGCTTTCTTTTACCCAAACCGTTAAATAATCAATGTTGTGAAATAAATGTAATAGACAAATTATCTCCCCAATGCATAATTTTCATCGATAGCTTTAGTTATTACGGTCAGCTTCGATTGCCCTTAGCAGAAAGCTACGAAACTGTGAAACTCATTCTACTGTTACACCCTCTAGGAAACGCGTGAACCCTCTCTTTCAAACCATTCCCGGTCGGGAGAAGCGGTTGAAAACGGAAGGAAACAGCTCCCCATTTCGTTTGTTGCTCGAGACAAACATACCGCACGACCGAAGGAATAAAAAAATCAGGTCATCAACGGGCTAGCTTTTCCGGCATGCGAGAACAAAGTTTTCTGCTCCCGCCACTCCCGCAGGAAAAGTTGCTGCTCAAGCTAAATGTGCGCAAAAAGGACGGCAAACCGGGACGCCCAGGATCCGGAACGCATACATGACCGCAAAAAAGAGACAGGGAATCCTAAAGCCCCCCTCCTTTCACTGAAGCGAACGTGCCCCCGGAAAACGCAGCGTTACTTGCTGAATGGAAACGCTGTTCAATGGGAAATTTGAATGAAAAATTACGCTAGTTCCTGTTACGCCAGTAGCACACGCACGTAGTTTTTCATGCATGTGTTTTTTTTGTTCCTTACTCAATCCAAAAGTACAAAGGAAAACGGGCTTTTTTCCAGTTTTCAATATCGATACATAGAACACAATTCTGCCCTAAGCAGGGACTCATCGGGGCTGGTACACTAATTTCACATAACGAACTTTTCACATGGGTCACATGGGTCCGTCGGTCGGGGTTGTTGGTCGAAGAGATGTACGCGTACATACACACACACACACTCTCACGCATGCTTATACACTCATACACACACTTACCTGCGTTTGTGGTTGGAATAGAATGGGGGGTTTGCTTGGGCTTTCCTCACGTTTCACCCGCTCCTCGTCAAGTCGACTCGGTGGATGAAGAACCAGTCGCTTATCGTCGCTTTTTTCCTGATGCTGGAATCGAGTTAAATCGATTACCAAACTCGCAAGCTCGCTAGCTTTGCTTTATTTGCACGTATTTTCACTGCACAGCCACACTGAACGAATTTTTCACACCTGCAACGGAAAAGCGCACAAGCAAAGATTGGACAGACTTTCACTGATAGTTGAGATTGAGCGCACACATGAACGGAGCCGACGAACGCGCGTGAGGTACGTTTTTCTCCGACACTGAACGGTACGAGAATGAAAATCTCCTATTCACGCTCCTGACAGCTATCCTTCCAATTTCGTGAAGGAAAGGGACAATTTCGGTCGCTTGTAGTAGTCGTCGGCTCCACACATACACTCACACAAATTGAGAAATACACACAATACAAGCACACGATGCACGATGGAAATACTACCACACTGCAGACGGTTATCAATGTATACACGTACGCTTTCTACGCCTACTACCGTTGAGACACCCTTGAAGAGAGCACAATTCGTCGGGCAGAGCGATGTGTTTCGGAGAGGAAAAGCTATCCAGCGGACGCTTTATAGGACGTGCACGTTGCCGAGCGGTAGCTTTTCAGTGGAAGCTTTCTGCAATTATTTCTATACGCTCTGTAACGCTTGAAACCACTTGCAAGGTATTGTTGCTGTCTATTTACTGTAACAGCTAATCGCTGACGCTATTTACAATTCATATGTTACTACCACAAATCTAACGGATTACTTACAAACAGGAGAATCACCAACGGGGATAAGCGTTTGCAGCGTGATGACGCACTACGTGTTTATACGAGAAGTGTCGAAGATGTTCTAATCAGCATGCTCCGAGACGAATCGGACCCAGCACGAGGTGAGCTTCTTCCCTACAGGTTGCGTTTTGACATCCAGCAAACTCGCAACCAGGCTAGTGCGCATGTACACGCTCCACTGGAAGGGCGTTTATCGATTGCTGGAAGTGGAGGGCAAATCGTTTGGGGTTGGTGTGATATTAACACACCCAAATGCAAATGCTGTTCGACTTACGCTGGATGATATGTCATGTTTCGGAATTTTCGTACTAATGTTCGAATGGGTACTCTTTTGAAAAATACATATAATACAGCAAAAATGTCTAAAACTAACAGAATAATACTTATTAATGTATTTTTACAAAATTAATAAAATAATAATGCTAGTAATAAAAATAGGCTTGTTTTATTTAAACCAAAACAACGAATTCATTTCAAATCAAACAGATTTCAAATCAACGTTGCTATAAAATTAAAATAAACGCCAGTCGACGAAACGGAATTTGCTATAAACTGGCTTTGGCCAGTCAGGGGTTTTCAATTCGCAGATAGGACGTGAAAATTAGTAACATAAAAAATAAGTAAATTATTTTATTAGTTCTATAAGTAAAATAATACAATATTAAACAACAGAATAATAATGTTAATTGGTCAATAAATAGCTGAAGTACAAACACAACAAAAGCTTTACTTTAATTTTTTTGAATACAGTAGTCCCACTTATAACGATTAATTGTTTACCATGGGATTTTCCTACAAAGAATACGGGATAAAGTGTATAGAATACGATCTAAAACTAATTATAAGAAAACACTTTTGAAGAAAATTTGTATATTTCAACCCTCTTTTTTGTACAACATAAGAATTAATTATTGTGGTAACCGAAACATAATCACTCTTTTTTTCAGGCTTAACAATATCTTCGTATTGTTAATTTTATAATTTTATGTTAATTTATTACACGATTTTGCAATGTACATGCTAAATTGAGTAGTTTTAAACGCAATCTTCAATTATAAGTAATCATTATTTTTTCTATGTATTTAGTTCATTCAATCATCTAAAAGCTAGCATACGAGCTGATTTATCCATCGTTTGGTAAAGTTAGGTCTTTGATTAAAGGTGTCTCCAATAAAGATAAAAAAATATATCATGAAACGTGTTCGAGTGAAACTATGTAATCATTAAACGAAAAAAAATACTTTATTGCATTCTCTTTCTGTTCTTATTTCGAACAAATTTGCTCCTCTTTTGTGTGCTACTGTACCTCCAGCGAATGTAAAAATATGTTCGATCGTAAAGGTATGCGTGTCTCATTACAATCTGTCTGTGAGTGTGTAAGCGAAACAACTGTATTCACACCAACACAGCAGTATGATCATGCACTATGGAACTTTTGAAAATCGTTTGCAAAAGTTGTTGCATAAATTATTGAAAAAATGAAGTTTGTCACAAAATAGTATTATGGTAATTGCAGAATGGCAAGATGTATGTATAGTTATTAAATATAATAAATTTATGTCTTACCAGTTAACTTTACTATTAATTTATGAATTATTATTTGTTTGTATATTTGACTGAAACCTAGAAGAAAGCAAAAAATAAAAATTATTTAAATAATACAAAAAACGATCTCTCCTAACTATATTAAATTAAATTTCTTTAAATATTAACTTACCTTAACCATTTGTGACCATTCGCGTTCAACGAGCGCACCCACTATGCTGAGCGTTAGAGCCCTTCCCCATCACCAACGTTGGAGCCCAACGATGGGATTTTTTCACATTTGTTGTGAACCAGTCGCGTGAATAGGTCGCGATCGTTGAAAACGCGCATACGACGATCGACTTTTGAGGCTCTTGGCGTTGTCTGTGCTACGTAGCAGTCGGTAAGCAATCGCCCATGCGTACCATGTGCCTTAAAGTGGTTAAGCGTACTTCCATCGTTTTAAAAATATCAAGTGATTTTGTGTATAAATAATACAAAGTGAAACAACGATCACACACAAAAAAACCCATCAGTTTCTACGCTGATTTCCGCCTTTCCACTGCACAAAGCGAGGCGGAAATCTTTCAGTGCCACCAGAGTTCGAGTGAAAAGCAAAACAGTGTCAGTGAGTGAACAACTTTTTCCCGCGAGCGCTGTGGTGGTTTCCCGCGAGTCAAGGCAGCGTACGCAAGGGGGATGTTTCGTTCCGTTTTCTACGCGAGATGCGCCACGAACGAGCTGAGCGCTGCTGTTGTGTTGTGTTCCGGGAGTGTCGTTCAATAGACGGGGAGCTTTCTAGACGGTTGCCAGTGCACGCAAGCTGGAGGTCGTAGAAAGAAAACGCAAACACCTTCAACATCTCGCCTCCATCCCATGAGAAGGTCACCCGTCTGCTGTGAATGTAGTTGGAATTTTGACAGTTCTGAAAGATGCCAAAGAGTTGGGCGCGAGTTTGGGAAAGTGGTTCAGGTGGTGATCGGCGCGTATCGACGACCAACAGCTACGATGCACAGGAGGGCACATAGCTGGTTCCCTTTCGATGTGTTGCTGTGGTGGTGATGGCGATCACAAACAAGCTGAATGTGTAGTTGTGGCTGTCTCGCAAGATCTAAGCTTCGTCGTCGCGATCGCGGAATTCTGTGCGTTTCCGACTGCGGGTGGGGACGGCGCAAACATGCGCTCGGTTTGTCTGTGCAAAGGGGGGAAGGGTGTCCGTATATGGTACGCTGGTCAAAACCTAAAGCATCCATTACGTAATGCCCGCGCAGAAGGGACAAACTATCAGCGAAGCGAAACGCACCCAAGCCCCCGACCAGCAGCTCCACTACCAACATGACTGTGTGTATGTGCGCGCGTGAATGTGTGGTTGCGTGCGTTGGTTTGTGTATACAACATATATAATTTGGAATTAAAAACCGAAAGTGACTGACTCGCTCGGTTTGGCCCGTACCTAATTTACCGGTGCTCTGCATTTGTTGTGCTGTGTGTGTCCGCGCGTTTGTGTTTATATGTTTGCGCGGAGGGAGGTTTCCCGCTTAACCGTGCGCGCAAGTTACCGGGCGGAATTTGTAGCGGTTCGATTGCCGTTTTGGTGGCGGCTGTACGATAGCGTGCAGGCGGGCCGAGGCAGCCGGCAGACGCACAGCAAAAGGGGCATTTTAATTACATCTGTGCTGTGTTATGAGTATGGTCGAAGCACGTGTTACACCTCTCTTTAAGCGATTTACAGGCAAATTCCGTTCCCAATCGACGATCTCTTTTTTCTCTGTCTCACACACACACACATCTTCGCAGATCTGCTTCGATCGTTGTTGGAAAATAGCTTCTCATTTGTTACTCATCCACCCGTGACAGCTGGTGACGATTCTTGGCGGTGACTCAACGCTCATTACCTCATCAGCTAAAAATGTAGCTATCGTCGTAATTTTCGGAATTTAACCAGCATTCCAACTGCTATACCTGGCAGCAGTTGGATTAGTAGATATGTACAATCAAAACATGATCCGACCGTTTCCCGATGGTCACATCGGAAAGGAAAATGAACAACAAGATGGCCTCAGAACAGGTTGATAGCGCATGGCGGTAGCGCACCAAGCATCGGGGCTAATGAATGGATGGCTAACTGCGTTGATTGTTTTATTTATTTTACCGTCAACCAGGAAGCCGGTCGATGAAGCGTGAAACTCTAATGAATCGTTTATGGCTGCTTGGAATGGTACAAGAGATGGTCAGTGGTGATTATGAAATGGTAGTTTGTTTTATTTAATCGATAGTAGCTTCAAAATTAGTTTGTTAAGTAATACATCTTTCATTGAGATGATCTTTGGAGATGCTGGCAATTGTACTTTTTTCAGGAATGATCGTTCATAGAGCGTATTTTCTATTTAGAAAGGTTTTGGTTTTGAATAGATTGCAAAATATGATAGCAACAAGGCATATCTTTAAATCGACTAAAATTAAAAATTAGAATTTACGTAAAATTAACAACATAAAGTACCTTACTCCAATTTTGAGTTTCTCGTCATATTTCTTTGCAAAAACTAATCAGTTTTTTGTCGTAATTGCACAATGTTTAAACAAATACTTTCTTTAAAATGCGAAGCTGAAGTCCTTGCTCAGATTTTAGGTCAACATAAGATAACTGTACTCATTGAAACGTTGTAACCATATTGTAGGAGTATACCTCAAGATACATCATGTAGTCAAACACATAATTCATAACAGCCCAAAATAAGTGTGTAATTAACGTCAAAAATACTCATGATACCACAAACAATCCAGCTGCCGTTAAAAGAAAACAATCAACAGATTGAACACAGCGTCCAAGCAAAAATGATGAATATTGACGCCATTACGGTTTTGCGCAACGGCTAGCTCCTGTCCAAACGGATGGCCATCGAGGTCAGAGGTTGTACCGTAATAATAAAAAAACACCGCTACATGAGAGGGACAGAGTTGCGCCACTGAGCCGTTTCTTCGCCTTTATCCCATCCCATAGCAGACGCTCCCAGATTCTGGCCCCTAAAATTCGAAATTTGCATCTCCTAGCCACCAACGAACCAACGCCTCGCTACTCGCCAACTGCCAACTTAATGCGCTGTAATATTCAAAGCCCGACGTGCCAATCATGCCAACAAACGGCGTCCACCGCTCGGTTTATTGTGGGACGGAAGAAGAAAAGAAGGTTATTTAAAGTGGCGAATTATACTCCCAAATTGAAACGAAATGCAAACTGTGTTCTGTTATCTGACACCAATCCTCCCAAAACGCGGCAACGGCTCGCCCACGGATGGTGGGTAACGGGCTGGAAGGGTTCGAACCTGATGTGGCACGTACTACGATCGCTCGGACACACCCCGACCGGTGACTACTGGAGCCAGCAGGTCTGCCGAGGGTAACCTTTTCAATCACATCACACCGCAGCACCACTTCACAGCTTTTACAGGGCTTCAGGTCGTCGTTCCCTCCCGAACGAAACGTGCAAGGGCAGGGCGGAGGCTTGCAAGCTTTGCCAAAATTTGACAGTTTTGAATTACAAATAAGCGTTACGGGACCGGGCGAGGTTTACTTTTCCTTCGGGCTGATTGTGTGTTTCTCCCTCGATCCCTCAAGAACGTACAGCAAACGGCCCGACGATGACCATGACGAGTTATTTTTCATCCAAGACGGAGAGTTTGGAAGAACCGACAAACGTCGGAGCAGAATTTTGCCTCTGCTGAGTGATACCGATTCCCACGGCGCAACGAAAAGCAACGATTCGCACTGTCACGAGCGGACTGTGCGGTCAGTGTCATCTCTTTCCCGGGAATGGGAATAGAACCATTCTAAAAGGTTTGATTTCCTTTTGCCTATTCCGGTACAAACGTTGCACATTAGAATGTTGGAAGATGGGCCGACACAAAAAAGCACTTAAAAGAAAACCGCCATCACCATCATAATCATCATCAAGGAGTTAATTCTTTACGCGGGAGGCTTCTTTTTAGAAGGGTCAAAGTATGTGGCAGGCGCACTTTTGCGTGTTCATCTAACTCGACACTCCCTAGATACGCTCATCATAGCTCGTCACATCGTTTCGGGTAGTCGATTGTTTGGGCTGTGACATGTGATCGCTCTAATGGCCGCGGTAATGGAGATCTCCCGGGCGATCCCGGTTTTGCCAGGGAATCCGCGGTGGTCTGAAGCTTTCAGTGCTACTCACTTATTGTGCTCGGTTTGTTTTTAATGCTGCCCAGTTCACTGATGGTCATTAACCGGGTTGATAGGTAGCGATAGCGGGTGATCTTCTCAGTGTTTGAGCATCATCAAGGTGGGTGATTCTCGATCAAGCGCTCGCAACCGTTGGAACCGTTTTGGGGTTTTATATAGCGTGAAGAAAGATTTAATAGAAAACCTTCCCTCCAAAAAAAGGTAGAGACTCAAGCGTGCGGAAAAGATCAGCCCCGTTGCTTCCATTCTCGCCTTTACACTCGCACGGATTTTATTTATTTTTCTCTTCTTCATATTTACAGCGCGGACGAGTGAGTGTATGTGCGTGAGTGTAAGAAAGGGTTGAAAAGAAGACAACTACTAGAAGTGGTAGTTTCTAATTAGAGCATTTTGAAGTGGCATTACTGCAGTTCGGTGAGAGTGGTGAATACAGTGAAACGACCCATTGTGTGACTGTGGTGGGCTGATATTGTGATCTTGAGTGTAAACGTATATGTGTGCAGTGCTTCGGCGGCGAGAAGCTGCAAGGGTCGTAACATAAACACAACGACCGCTTTTCCCCAAAAAAGTACCCCTTCCGAGTGTTCTTTTCGTTGCTGCACGTTACACAGCCGGCACGCATCCGGCACCACCATCCGGACACCCCATGGATCGAGTTAGGTTGGGCCGTCCACCGGCAACGGTCAGCAGCAGCGGAGGATGGCGCACGGGACGACTGATGGCACTAACGGTGCTATTTGTTCTCGGCACGATCTGCATCGGACAGGTAAGGGATGATGTTTGCTTTTCCTATTCTCACCCGCTAGACTAGACTTAGGTACGTCGATCGCCTAACTGGAGTGAGCAATGAGTCAGAACATTCTGTGAGGTGAGGAAATGATCTTGTTTGATGAAACATTCCTCGCCGGCATTCAGCCAAGAAGGCAAGGGAGAGTCACATGTGCTTTCAGACAGTGTGCTATGGAAACAGTGAAGGTCCAACCGTTCCGAAGCGCATTTGTTAAGTGGATTTGAAGTGGTGAACTGTCCGACACGGAGCTGAACGGCAACAAATGGCGAAAAAATAACAACACATCATTAGACAGTTCCATGCAACGGGGGATGTGTTATTTCCGCGATTTTGCTCGAGGGTTATACTGAGAAGCCCACTTTATTATGCACCGCGTTGGCTGAGTGGCTGCATTCTGCTCTTCTCCAGACGAGACATGCACACCGGCACAAACACATGATGGAATGCAAACGGTTTTATGGAAATGGGTTGCAACAAGAAGAGGGATTGAAGTATTGAGTGATCGGAGCACAGAACAAAAAAAAATGAAGGCAGTGGAATGCATTTTAGGAAAGAATATGCCATAAAGCGTGCATAAATTTGTATCCGTCAATGCACGGCGTTTGCGTTTCATGCACTTTTCAACTTTCAAAGATGAAGATAATTGCCGTAAGACATAACCATAAACCAATACATTCATTAATTGTGTTCAGGACCTTTAAATTATGGACTGAAGCTTTGCTCGGTTTTTTTGTATGTGAAATAATAATTACTTAAAGGGAAAACATTCTTTAAACGTCAGCGGGAATTTCCCACTTTCGTTCGTTTGGAAGCATTCAACGTTTCAATGATCTCTCGTTACCATTTGGGTGCAGCGAGCACGTCTCGCGCATGCCATGTTGTCCCTTTCGCTGCTTACGGTTATTTGTTCTCTGCTTCCCGTGTGCCCATGTGGTCGGATCCGTTTCCTCCGAACGCGTTGAGTCATTGGCTGGTAATTCAACAAATTCTTACCTCTCAGCCCAGGCTATGACGCATGGAAGAAATGCATGGAACAAAAAACCAACACGAACGCATGTAGAAACGGCGAAACGGAACGTGAATGAAATTTAAAATAATTACACTCTCCCGAAAAGGGCACATCACCGTACGGCCCAACCGGACGGCAGCGATATGATTTTCGGCCAGGCAAAGCATACGCATCGGATGCGCACCGTCCGCGTATGGGCTCCGCTTGTGCGCAGTGCTGGTTTTAGATGTTTTTAAAAGCGCTACAAACAAACTAACACGAATGAATGAAGACATCGACCCTGCGTAACGTTACCCAAGTGGCCGTGTCTGTTAAACGCTTAGGCAAATGGTGGTCACACGTTTTTCCTTGGAAATTGTCAACCGCGCAAGGGGTGTACTGGGAGAGTGGCAGTGTGTGAAGCGACCACATACAAGTCTTGCATCTACTTGTGACCCAAGGTGATCAGGTCCCGCTTACATACCCGGGTCATCTCTGGATCCCCCCCACGGGCCCTCCTCATCCAGCGACGACGATGTGGCATTGTGCGATGTTTTAATGCTGTAAGATCCTCCCCAAAAAGCAAACATCGATTACCATCGATCGAGCAGTCGTCACAAATTTCACCCCTTTACGTAACGATCATCCCAAACATCGATTGACATTTCGATCGGTTTGTGCCCGTAGGGCTTTTCAAAATTTCACGTGTTTCGGCTAGCACTCGAACGCAGGCGTGTCACATCTGCGGGTGGGACGCGAGGAGAACAGCCGATGAAGCCTTCAGTTGGAATTTATTCACTCGCTTTACCGGATCGCAAGACAGGAAATGCTCACATGTATGTCGCTCCATACACGTATAAGAAAGAGATACTGTGAAGTATACACACACAGCCACTGGGTCGCAAAATGGAGATTTGCTACAGAGCAAAGAGTAGGGGCACGCAACAACTGGCATCTCGAGACGGCCTCCATTTACCTTGAGCAGCGACAACGGGGCGACTCTCGAACAGATGACGTAATGTCGCCGAGCTCACTTTTTGCGACCAGCAAACCGGACGACACAATCTTGCCTACACCTACGGAAGTGTAGTGCTAGTAGGAGTGCTGTGTGAGTGTTGCCTTTTTAAACCGATACCTGCTCGACGTTCGTTGTCGTTGCCTTTTCGAAATAGTAATCAAATTTGTAACTGGTAAAGCTTTGGCTTTAGCTGCTTAAAGTACGTCCCGTGATCGCGACATGCAAGTAAGAAATTAACCCGAGTCCAACGTTTCCAACGAAAGTGTTCGCTGCGTCACTGTGCAACTAGCACTAGCTTGTGTTCTTGTTGATGATGATGACGATAATGACGATGATTGACGATAATTGGTGGAAACCACGTTCAACAGTGGCGGTGCATAGGTGGCTCCCTCCTGGTTGGGATGTTGACGATCCCTGGTTCGACGCTTTTGTTTGATTGATCGCCGCGTAATTATAAACGGCTCAGGACGGGCGAGTCAGGATCACGCGGAAGCGTTATGTTCCCCCGAGGTAATTTTGGTACGTTGGCTGTGAAGATTTACATCACGCAGACACACGTTATCGGGCTGGGCAGGATCGGAACACCCAAGAAGGTACAGGACACGGACAGCGGACGTCATATTTTACGGCACGGTGATTGTTGAGTGAAGGAACGATGCTTTATGAAGACAGGAGCGCAAAGGTTAACATGCAAAACTTGCTTGCGACGAGTAGTTCGGGGTGCTATCTATAATTGATATTTGAGCGCATAATTTTACTGACGTAAAACTTTCAAGCCTTACAACAAACGGCTATGTATTGTAAATATGTTGTCGCTATGTCTGTATGATAATTTCAAAATTCCGTTAAAATGTTCTAGTCACAAACGTAAATGCTTGAAGCAGATGTTTCAGTACATTAATCATTAACTTTTTTTCATATCTAGTTATTTTATACAATTAAAATAACTAGAACTGAGTATTGTTAGTCATAATATTTCTAGTCATGCGAAAAGAAATTGTCTCTATCTGGAAGAAATTCCATGTGAAGTAGAAATTCCATGCGAATCATTTTTTAGGAATTAATAGTTGGTATTTAAAGTTAATGTTATTTTGTGTCATATAAATGAATGAATGTGTGTGAACTGAAGATCTTTACACCCGTAGAAGGCAGCAAACTGAAAACAAATGGTCGAATTGTCTGTTGATTGTTGTAACTCATGCAAAAATCGATGTCATGAAGTACCCTGTTTATTGGACAATAAGACATACTGTTCAATATCAGTTGCAGCTACTTAATATACACTAATATATAATGAAAGTTTGTCGCAAATTATAAAGTTGTCTTCCAAGCCGAGCCTAGCCAACAGTAGCGGGTTTATAGTCTCGGGGGCCCTAAGCAGTAAGAGTTGTTGAGGCCCCTTTGTACATGATTACCGGGGGTACTCGGCATCCGTCTTTGATTATGTAACATTTTAACTTAAATTTTGTTGCTGTGGGGGGGGGGGGTGCTTATGGTTCGTCTAGAGCGGGGCCCCAACGTCCATAACCCTCGGGGCCCTCCTTGCTAATACAGTGCCATATTCTATCAACTGTTATGGATTAAAGATTCCGGGGCCCCTCATTGACGGGGCCCCCCGCAATTGCTTACTTTGCTTACCGTTAAATACGCCACTGCTAGCCAAAGCTTTTAAATAATACTTAAATTATTTTCTAATATTCTCACTGATAAATAAGAGCTGTCTGTAAAGATCTTTTGCAAAGAAGATAAGTTCACTAATATCAAAACGGAGATCAGCAACCCTACTTCCGCTAACGAAAGCTTCAACTGCGGATAAGTGATCGATTCAGCTTCGAAGTAATTAAACTTTTTTGCCCCTCCTAGCAACTAGAACATCCCTTCACGCGTTTCACAGTCGGAAATGAAGAAAAGTGTTTCCTCATTAAATCGATCGCTGCACTGATTGTTTTTCCATTTTGCCATTCGCTTTTGCTTCCACTCGATCGGTCGCCATGCTGGATTGTTGTTGGAACGCTGGCTTTTTTTTAACTAACACAAGAAGTAATGCTGCGCTACAAGTACGGGGCAATCCCTTTTGCATCGGCAACGTTTGTTTTATTAGCACCCATTTGGAGATTTGGGGGAAATAGAAATGATGAACACTGCGCCCTTTCAGCCCGACCGAACACATCACCCGGCACTTGTTTCGGTTAGCGCTGGGGTCGATTTCATTTGCGATTCACTTCCGACATCATTAAACGATGCCCTCTTATACACCCCACGCGGGTAATGATGCCCTCTGGGTGGTGTTTGGGGCTTCCTCGGAACATTTCTGTACACTGAACGCCCTCTCCTCCCAACCAACCGCACAACGCTTCCCCCTGGAGCGTGGATTCGTTTGTTTAAAAAAACACGCTCCACGCTTGGGCTGGGTGGTGTTGGTGGAAAACGAACAGAAATTTTTGTGCACCCTCCATTCCGTGCGCTAGTTTTTGTTTTATGATTTTATTGTCTGTCCCCCCTTTCAAAGCGTCGTTTCAAAGAACGTCGGATGGGGTCATTTTCTCCCCGGAATTTCCCCCCTAGCGGAGAAGGGCGAATGTGTGTGTGTGTGTGTTTGTATAGGTGGGTGGATGCGAGAATTGTTTGTCTGCACTGAATAGCGAATGAGGCTCGGGCAGCAGAAAATGGCTCGTTTTGCAGCACAAATCATGCGGTACGGGCGCTTTCGGAACGGGGTGGAAGCGGTGCGCTGTCGTGGCTACATATCTAGAGCAGAAAGCATTAGAATTCGGACACAATTCAGAACACGGCGTAATTCTTCGTCCCCCCTCGCAAGCTAGGCGAAATTATTCCAAAGCATCATCATTAGGATGCCGATGGAATGGAACTGTTTTTTTTTCAGCCCACCCTGCCTAAACGGTAATCATATTTCAGTCCGTGTTCGCAGGCTTGTTGAGATAAGCCCAAAACCTCCCTTTTCAAGCCCGATTTCAAACCACAACAGTTCCGTTAGAGGTGAGGCGAGTAGCAAACAGCAAACCAATCTGGTTCTGGTTAGAGTAAGCACAGCGAAAAAGAACGCAAAACTTATTCAAACCTCTAATCGAACTCCAAATCACACACAAACAAACACAGACTACACCGAAAGAATCGTGGCGGATCGGGGGGGTATCCGATAGCATCAATCTTCATTTGCTTTGCTAATCACCGATTCGTTAGCATTTTACGCAAAAGAATTGCGCCCGTTCTGATCAACGCTGGCTGGTATGAAATTACGGCCCTTCCCACGAGCGGCTTTGGAATTTGGTTGGTTGGTTGGTGCGATCAAGATATTAAGCGTGGTGCGTTGGTTTGGTCTCTATCGGTCGTGCGATCTTCTCCTTCGTCCATTCGATCCCCTGTGGCGTGCTGTACGGTTTGTGCGTTGCATGCTGTTCTAATCACGGATCGACTGATTACGGTAATCACTATCGGTCAGCTGTGTAGATGGATGAGGCCAGCGATGAGGCCCTCGCCAAGGGAGTCTAATTATCACCTCAGTGAGAATGGTGCTGCTTGTTTGGTTCGGAGTGAACGTTGCTGCTCTACGAACGACAAGACGTTTTATTTCACTAATAGTACCAACCACAGTACACATGTCTGGGTTGAAGTGTTGGACGCTTCAGCAAACCACTGACAATTAGATAACGATCAATTAATGACACGTAATCGCCACTTTCTTCCGCGTTGGGGCGAAGGATCCGCACAGGATTGTTTGTGTGTGTGTGTGTTGTGTACGAGAAAGTGTACAGTGGAAACTATGGAAAATGATAGTTCTCCACTTAATAATATTGCGCAGAACGACCTACAAGCTGTTCATTTGCCGCCGCCGCGGGTTGCTGCATTATGCCCGGCCGAGCCCGGCGTGTCTCAGCACAAGGGCCCGGGAGGAAGTGTAACTTTCTCGCCTTCGAACCGAACCAGCCCTTTTCAACCTCCTTTTGCTCGTCACTTCACTGTCTGCCGGCACCAATCAGCACTCGTTTATTCACCAGTCAGTCATTAGCATTGGCATGGGCGCTTGCTGGTGGCACGAGGTGGCCCGGGCACATACACCGAGGGTGTTAACGTACCGCTCGCAACAAGAGCTGCAGTGTCTGGTGAGCTACACGGGCCTGCGTTGCGTCATCGTTACGTCCGAAGCAACGAATGCACCACCGAATGCATCGAGGAACGGGAAGCTTAAGCTGTTGGCACCCCCCCCCCCCCCTCCCCCTTGTCTGACCAAAGTTTTGGCGCATGTTTCTTTTCTCCTTATTGCCGCAGTTTGTTTCGGTGCAGCAGCCGCAGCAGTACCACCGCCTGCAGCATCTTACAGCGTGCTTTTGCATATTTTGGTACTGGGAGAAACAAAAAAATATATACCAAACCGGTTTCAGTTTCAATCGCACGAGCCCGTTGCATAAATGTGCATCGCTTCATGCCGGAGGAATGTGTGCTCGGTTCCAAACTTTTTGGTCACTCTTCGTATTTTCGTACTCTTTTTTTTATTTGCAAAAAAAAAACTAACGCCATCGGAACCAAAAGACCTGTATGAATTGCCGACCGTGTGAGGCTGTGATGATTGCAAGAAAGAAAAGCGACTGACAGCGTACCGAGCGCCATGATCGAGCGAGAATGATTTATCAGTCACTGGTGCCTGGCCGAAACCAATGGTTTCGGAATGGAAGCAGTTAAAACTCGCCACCAGATCGTGACTGTTCGATCACTCGGCAGCCGCCCCCCGTATGGGCGACCTTAACTGATTTCATCATCTATCGAGTCACACACATCGAGCGAGCGATCGTGTACCCCGTTAGGGGGGAAACGCAAACGCCACCAGGACACAATTACGTGTTGAATTTTGTGCAAATGTAGAAAAAAAACTACCCATACTGGGAAGAGATGGCAAAAGGAAAGGAATAATACAAACAAACCCGTTGGCAAATTCCGCGACCGAGAGACCGAGGGTGGTCGCGCGCTAAAGCGAATGAACTCCGAGCCTGCTGGGGCCTGGGACCGAGCTGTAACCGTTTTCGGGTTCGTCGCTTATCCCGGGCGTTGGTGTCGTTCGATTTTGACAACGACCTACGGGCGCAGGGACGCTTGGCTTAATCGTTCTCGGCTGCGCACGGCTACCGGTTGGTGCCAGTGTGTGCAGGAGTGGCATTAAAAAAAAAGGATTAATACATATTTCACCGGCTACAACCACACTCTCTCACAGTTTAGGGCGTGGGTTGATCTCGACTTGGCAGTGCGAGCGTTAAATCATTTGTCCTCTCCCTCCGTCCTCGCTCCGTGCAATGCTTTGATGCCGTTGTGTGGTTGGTTTCCCACTGTTTTACTGCATTTTTTCTGCCTTTGCATTACTGCAGTTTGTGGTCTACAGCGCGCGCGCTGTAAGAGCTGTCGAGCGCGGGTGTACCTTTAAACACGGTCCAGGGTTTTCGCAGGCAATCAACATAAACCATATTGATTTCGCAACTCACGCTCGCCACTCGCCCGCTGCACAAAGTTAATGTGTTCGTCTCCCTGGTGGCTGCACGACGTTTGTTAGCAGGAACTAAAGCGAAAAAATAAATAAAATGTATGGAACAGGTTTGCTATGTGCAACGTTTTGAGGCAACGAGCTGCCAACATGGGGAGTGATTAAGATTGTGGAACAAAAACTACAAAAATACAGTAATCCACACACACACGCTCAGTTGCAAAGAGCTTCGATCGTTACGTTTAAAAGTGTTGCTGTTAAATGAAAAAAGGCCCATGTTTATCCAGGTAGATAAGCTTACCGTACGGCCCCAAATCTAAACCGCTCACTCACACGGCACGGGCTAGCGAAATGAGTAGCGGAATTTTGAAGCCCGTTTTGAAATTGGCCCAAAGACAGGCCCGACTATTGGCCCAAAGACATTGGCCAGAGCACACTTTTAATTTACACTCGAAATCAGCGAAGCTTATCCGAGGGGAAACGTGATGCAGGCCGATGATAACAGCACCGTAAGAGAGGACGCAGTTGCTTCGTTAAGAGGACGCGCTCGCCGTGCTTAAATACCGAAGCCGGGCGAGGCGAGGGTGGAGCATTTTTTACGCCCTCATTATGAGCAGTTAAATGAGCGGAGATGTTCTTACTAAGTAGGAAAAGCGATTAAATTTCCTACCAAACCAATCTCCTTGTGCGCTTGCTTGCACTGCTTGGAAAGAATTTCTATCCGCAGACCATCGGCATAAGCATGCGATCTTTAGCAGCTGCTTGGCTGTGATAATTGTTTTTTCGCCGCCGCTTTCTTTTCCTCTTTAAATGGTTCGTCTTCCCTGCTTACAACCACCAATCCCATAAGGATCAGCCCAATTTCCCTGGAAAGCAGCTGCTCGGTGCCACCGCCAGCCACAGTGGGGAAAAGCGCCAAATTGGAAACGAACGGATTAGCTCGAACTGCGGCAGCTGGATGGCTGGCTGTACACACGCTGTACCGAAACGGTTCCGTTAGCAGTTTCTTGGGCGGTTGGACAGTAACGCAAACACGACACCGCTGCCCTCTTACGGTACGGCCAGAGTACGGTCCACTGGCAAACCTTCCCGTCATCGAATTTCCATCCAGCGCGCAAACGAAGCGCATCGGCGGCTGGTAGCTTGGCTACTTTGGAAGCTTTCGATCGATCATCGATTAGAAATGGGGTTCGCCGGGGGGGACAATCGGAACAAAGGGGAGAGGGAGGACCGAGAGAACGGCTGCACTGGCTGGCATTTGTTTGCTAAAGCCGTGCCGTGCCTCATCGTTCTGCCCGAATGGTCAGGAATTTCGCCGACGACGACGACGACGTAAATGCGAAGGGGTTTGAGCTGCGTTGTATTAATTTCTCAATCGCTCAATCATACCCAACGCCCGGGCAATGAGAGGGGCGACGCAAATATCAATCGGTTACGCCACCAGGTCCATCTGCAGTGCGTGCATGTGTGTGGTCTTTTGTCTGTTTTTTTTTCCCTTCCCCGGTCACGGCCACAGGTTTTCTGTCCTTTGATTTGCTGCCATTGTTTAATTAGTACAGCCGCTTGGCAAGCCGCTCTTTGCGGTACTTTACGTTTCTACGCACCACCCGTCGAAGGGCTTTACCACGGGCCCGAAAGGGCTTGAAGAAGAACTTCTCGAAAACGGGAAACGAGCGGCGAGTGAAAGAGCAATTATGCCTGGAAGAGGGGGGAAAAAGAGTAATTAATTAGCCCATTCTCGCGATCGTCATCGCGGTGGAGTGGTTTCGTTTGTGGCTCCACCGCCAGATGGCTCGATCCGAAGGGGCCCACGATTGTAGCACGAGATAAGAGGAAAACTCACCGTAAGGAAACAGCGGGACGACATCCCTGGGAAGACACAGATTCTGACACGGGCCTGTCAGATGGTGACCGCTACCGTGTTGCTACAGTGGCGTGACTTAGAACCAGCGAAACAAGACACAAAAGTGTCGCAACGGTAGTGCTTAAGCTGTCCTTCACCGCAGCGGAAGAGCCAGCTACCGGGGATCGTTGTACGGGCGGGCCACTCTTTTTGCACTTCCTAGTGTGCTTCCGAGCCGACCGATCGCATCTCCGATTGCAGTGACAAGCGCAAAGGGTTGTACTTATTAATTAAAGCCCTTGTAGTGGCATGCCCTTTCGCCCGCACTCATAAGGCCAAAAGGAACACAGATCGCAGTCGGGCTGATTAGCACCTACCGGCGATGATGAAGTGAAAACAAATTGCAATGATTTATAGCGACTCGGGGCGGAGCAGTGCGGCGGGAAGTAGCTGTGGGAAACAATTTGTTTTTAGCAAATACGAACTCTCGGCCAGCGTTTCCGCTGTGAGAAAGCTACATCGTCTTAATGGTTATGACACAGGTATTGATTACTTGTAGTGGAAGGGGTTTTTCTTAATAATATGCATGCTGCCGTATTTTATGCTTAGTTGTGCGTTCTTTTGTGCAGGATTTCTGTACTCCATTCCACCTGAAACTGCTCCATCCAGCCCCGGAGGGCACTGTAAAGGTGCTAACGTACCCTGGCCATACCACAATACGCCTGTCAACCTGAACTTGGCAGTTAATTTAAATTCCATCCTCACGTGTGTCCCTGGACCCATGGAAGGTAGGCAAAACATCGAAAGTGGCAGTCCGCATAGGGACGCACAGTCGATCGTAGTTATGTGTCTCCCGTTTATTTTTCTGTGCCAACAGAAAGTGAGCGGCTGTAAAGTTGCGATCGGCACATGGGCAACAAACTGCAGACTAATTATTAGATCACTGCTGCGTACGCACTGCAGGCAGGAGTTGAAAGGCTCGCCAATCGAAAATGTCCGAGATATCTCGGGAACCCTTTTGGACAGTTGGCCCGTAGCCGTTGGGGATCGATTGAAAGGCTGCCGAGAAGTCTAAACCGATTGCACACGGCCCAACAGTCCGGTCGACCCGAAGCTAATCGGATTTTTCGGATCAGCGCGTAGCCGTGCGCGCAGGCCATGCCAACCGATCGCTTTTCAATGGTAATGAGCCATTGTAACTGGCCGCGGTCCTTGCTAGGTCCCACCCGACACCCATCTGGCTTGCTCAGAATCGCACTCGCGAGCGAAATGATTCGATGATCTTTGCCCACAGAACAACGAACGAACTGTTTGCAGTTGGATTTTTATTCGATGATTATGTGCGCTTGTGGGACGGAAAATACAAACAATTGCCGCCGTGGTTGGGTTTGTGCGTGAATTCCAAACAAAATTGTGATGCCGCATGATAGCACAGTTCGTAACCGGGACGATGCCGTGCGCCGCCGAGCGCTCTCACTTGATGCGGCGTAAGCTTTAGCGCTTTTTTTAGTGCTCCACCCGGTTTGCAATTCCACGCGGGGTCGCTTGTCATAAAACACGATCTTCCTTTATTATTCCACACTCCGGCAGAAGCGCCCGTTGGTGCACAGCATTCTCAGTGTTTCGCGACCCGATCCTGCTGGGTTCGTAATAAACTTGCTCAAAATATCGACACTCGACGTCCTGCAGCTTGTTCGGACGAAACAGCCAGCAAACCGGACAAACACTACATGATTCTCCAGAGTGTGTGTTTGGTGTGTGTCGTCGAACCTTCGTGGCGAGCATCCCATAACGATGCGAATGGCGCGATCGCGATCGTAGCATGGCGGGGAAGCCGTTCGCCAGTTCGCTGCTGCTAAATTATTCATTTCGTTTTCGGTTTCTGCCGCCGTCGGCTACGAACGCGGCGCATTTCCCCAAATGCGTTCGGACGTTGAACGTGTGCCGCCTTGTTTTGGCGTGGGAGCAAAACGAGCCGACGGCAATGTGCAGCAATACGCGAGAGTGAAATGAGCACTAGTTCAATTCAGCCCGCTCGTCTCACACTCGCAGGATCGAATTGCAGCTTGGCGGAATCGTTTGGCAAATCCTGCAATTCCGTCGCATGAGCTGCAACATTCCTGTGTGTAGTCCCCGTTGCTGCTCCCCTGTACCGTGGCGGCACATTGCGTCACACACTGCGGGGCCATTTCTGATAATACTGGGTGATATTTACCTCCTGGTGGAACCCCATGTTCCCATGTTCCGAGAAAATGGGCCTGCTTAGGGCCTTAGGACTTTGGACGAGAAATCAAAGTCACCACCAGCAGACAGAGCAGACCCCGACCAATGGGAGCCACGAGAATATGCAAAACGGGAAAACGGGATTCGCGGGCCCTGCTGGGGCATACCGGTGGCGAGCACTTACCGTTGAATGGTTGATGTGCCATTTGCGGCGGGATGCAGGCTCACGCAGCCGCGGTACGGTATTGAATTGCGCGCACGAAACAAATTATGACGTCAAGAACCTAGGGGAAAATTTGTGGAGAGGGAGGGTGTAATGTTATAATTGTTTGATGGAATAATTTGCCACTAGGAGCAATGCTTTTTATAACTGTTTTTTTATATTTTAGCTGTGTTTGGTATTAATTTAGCCAAGCAATGTTCTTAGCTTGATACAGTTAAACTAAAGTTGGTTTAAGCTGGTGGTTAAGTTGATTAGATTTGAATTTATTTTTCCTATTGATATTTTTTAAATAAATTTATAAAGAAAGAATATATCTTTTATGCTTCTTATCCATTTCATCTGAAAAGCATTGATTTGTTTGTTCTCTCAAACGAATAATCTGGAATTATTATGCTCCATTCGACGCTGGGGTGCTTCAATGGTACAGTCGTCAACTCGAACGACTCAATAACATGTCCGTAATGGGTTCAAGTCTAGAATGGACCGTCCCCCCGTAGCAAGGATTGATTATCATCCGGCTGTGTGGTAATGAAATTTGCTCGAAAGCCTGTATAGGCCGGCATGTCCGTGTAGGACGTTGCGCCAAATAGGGGAAGAAGAAGTAAAAGTTTTGAAGCTTTTGACTCATTAGTATTTTTCTAATCATTATTGCATTTTTTATCATCATCAACTACTGAGTGGTTGAACAACTTTCCCAGGTACATGGAGTTCGAAATTAGGCGCCTTGACACCCCAACTCGCAAATTAATTCTAGCATAGGACCCTTTTCTCTTTTAAGATCGTATGCTGAAATTTCAGCCTATTAGCTGTTTGCATTGTATCGTAGTTTTCGAGCAGCTATCAAAGTGGGTATAATGTACAGGTGTGCTTATCCCAAGGTGTACGTATTTAGAAGGTTGATTTTTGTTGCTTCTGCTTGGCGACATTGTGGGAGACATCTGTCAATCCCTGCATACAAATTTCCAAAGTGCATGTAAACCAAGTGGACTTTTTGACAGAACGGGTGAAACCTTTGGCTCAAACAGGCTTTCTGGTAAATGGACGAATACACACCACACTCTTAAAATCTTCATTCTATTTACTAAAAGTTTTTCAAACGCGTGAAATACTGCTAATTGTAACCTAAATCAAATCAGAACGACTAAAAATCCATTTTTTTTATTTTGATACGACATTTTATTCTCAGAGACCAATATGTGCTGCTATGAAAAACGATCCATTCCAATGGAAATTCATTTTACCCGTTCTGTCAAATGGAGCTTTTTTCGAATCAGAAATTAGTTGTTACACCTCTCTTGATCTCTTTAATGAACCTTGGAATAAATGAAAAACACGATCTTGTTTTGACATGTTTTTGAACAGGTACTCGAATCTAATTCTAGCTTTGATGCTGAAATAATCTAGGCTAAAAATCGCTGGCTAGTGTTGTGTGTGGTTTTGATTCGAGCGTTGACATGATTTCAGAAGCCAACTGTCAAATATAAAAAAGCTGGCTAGTATCGTGCAAGGCCCAATAGAGAGTTTTCCAGCCTTCAAATTTGTAAGCACATGCTCAATCTTCGCGTGCTCGACATCGCTAGCTCATAAATATTCTCCTCATAACGCATAACTGCACTATCACTTATGGCTATTAGAAGGGAATTCTCAAAAAAGGGTAATGTGTACATTTAATGCAAAAAAATCATTTACATCCATAGCAATAAAATCAAATGACACGTGGCGTGACCGTTCTTCCGAATCTCACGGCTAAATGTGTCCCATCGCATTTCCCGACAGCGCCAAATTAGAAAGCATCGCATCGGTGCAATTCGCGTGCTTTCGGGGCGGGTTGCTTTTAGCTGTTTTGTTTTTGGGAAAAGCAAAACAGTCAACGATCACAGATTTAGCACACTTTCCAAAATCGCACGCTCATCATGCTCATCGTGTTAGGCGCCAGTTCCGTAGGGCCGGGCCGGCTCGAAAAACTATACGCGAGATGCATGCGCCTGATGGTATGCGTGCACTTTTCCTCCCCGTATTATGCTGCCAAGCTCAGGTTCCGATACCGTTCGGTTGGGCTAATGAAAGAATGGGTTGGGATGGAAAACACACACACACACACACACACACACACACACACACACACACACACACACACACACACACACACACACACACACACACACACACACACACACACACACACACACACACACACACAAAAAGAGCTGTGCTGCAAAAATGGTTCCCACCCAAGCGAAAGTGGCTTATTTTAATCACCGACGGAGTGGAGATGCAAAACGTGGAAGAGCGTTAGTTAGATGCTCTTTGTGCCGGGTAGGTTCACTTTTACCATTCGCTTCATCCCCCTTCAGGCACAGGCTCCCGTTACAGGTTCCGGCAATAAAGGGTCTTAATGCGATTAGTTGCTGGCGGAGGATAGTGCAAAAAGTACCGGTAAGCACGCCGGCAGCATGGATGGTTCTTATGGCATTAGAGCAGGATTAGGAACGGTTCACTTCCACAGGAAAGAACTTCCAACCAACGGTACGGTAAAATAATTAAACACAAAATAGACAAACTTATGGCTCAAAACTGTAACTCACAAGCTTCGTTTCCTCGTTGGAGGTTTCGTTGATCACGAAGGGAAAAGAAATTTCCTCCCAATTCCATCGATCGGGAAATGGTTGCATGTGCGGTTTTTGCGGTACAGCACATTTGTGGCAAACACATTTCGTATAGAATATTGTTTCTATTTCCTCGCGTCAACAGGCGTTCGAGGCGTGTACGGAGGAGGCGTGTATCGAACAGTGTCGAACGATACCTTCTGCTTCTGTTTTCTTCTGTTCTGCAACTGCAGAAGGCGTCCGCAGCTAAGAAGCGCCTCCGCAGAAGCGCACCGTAGCGCCAAGGGAATAAATTCTTCTGGCCTTGTGGGGCAACCCGTAGCACACTGAGTGTGTGTGTGCGTTCTTAACACCTCCTCAAATCCCGACACCGAGGCGAGTGGGCCGCATACGGCGACACAAGTGCACGGTGGTAGCCCCCTTTGCGGCCCCGCCGGCAAGGAGCAGAAGGTTCGTCGCTTACGGACGCGATCGAATCACATCCCACCAGACCGACGTGACGCGAAGGCCACCGTGGCCTTTGGAGGTTTTGAGCTTTGGGGTTGCGCTTGCGCGAACAAAACGACTTGCTGGCTGGTCGGTGCGGCCGTCGTACGCCCTTGCTGCGGCACAAACACATCATAAATGCCCCGCGGACCCGTCCGTTTGGCGTACGCTTACTTCGATCATTTCGCTTCGCGCGCGCTTCGTTCGTTGACCGAACGGGAGTGAGCGAAGCTGGCGTGCGCATATGGGGAGCATTTGCTTTTTTGTTTGTTTGTTTGTTGCGTGCCGCAGCCGAAACAATAGAGTGTGCATGGGTACATTTTCAACATGCTCTAATTCTTGTCATTATTCGCGAGGGGGGCACCCGCTGTGCTTCGTGCCCGTAAAAAAACGAAACTGGCGGGCTACGAAAAAATGCTAATCAAGCTCGAGCCGAGATCGAAACCATCTGCAACAGGTTTGAACCATTTAGAGCACAATGAAACGAGTGGGCGATTTTTTGTGGTTGCGACTGTTTTAAGTGCAGCTTCGAATCTCGCGATCAACCTCAAGATCTTCTAATCATTCGCCTAGACCTTGGAGCATAGAAGATAGAAAGAGAAAAAGCAAACTCGTTTAAAAGCGTAACACTCAGCATTCTCGAGTTGCCCTTTATCCCTTAAAACTGGCTCTCAGAGTGTGTGTGTGTGTGTGTTTTTTTTTGTTCTATCATTCACTCACAATGCGAGAAGCTAAAGCAGCTACCCCATCTAACAGATTATGCTTAGCTGGTGCTCTGAGATGGAAAGATTAAACCCGCCGACTAGACTATCCAGGCTGGCAGGGGATCAAATGTGTTTGTAATTAAATTTTGCGATCGATCTTGATATTAACATCTTGCTCCGATTGGTGGGAGGTGGAATCGCAAGCATGAAAAGCAATTTACCCAGCCAAGAATAGCTGCTTGACTCCGCTTGTGGAGCGAAATCGGTTAAAAGCAGACAGCTTGACTACCGAAATTCTACCGCCACTCTTCGTACAAAGCTGGGATCGAATGGGGTAGACACGACGCTAACTGAATGATTGCTCATTCTACGAGGCATCGGCGTTTAGTTTGAAGCAAGGCGTGTGAATTTCCACAGGCAAGCAGCTCTACTCGGGACGTGGAATTTCACGCTCAAACCCCCGGCAAATTAAATCACCCACCGAACGGTAGAATCAATCAGACCTGAACACTAATTAAAAGATTATTAAATTTTGAATCGATGTTTTGCTGTTAGGATTTGGTTGTTTAATTACACCGTTTCGTGTTGCTGACTGCAGCACATGTTCTAGTTCTAGCTGCACCGTGGGAGCGAACGTTCGAGCTCGATCTAGAGCAACCAAACAAAAACCCGTCACCCGTAGTGCTGCTTTGCATTTTGAATTGTTTTCCATCGGGTGGGCGCTGTGTCCTCCCTTCCCCTGTTTACATGTGCAGCATGACATAATGTGCCCGTCGCAGGCCGTACGCAAACACGTTTGGCAAATAAAACGACGATGACACACGATGGAACGACAACGACAACGATCAATCGACGTCACCGTCACAGCCAAACCAAACCAAACTCGTAACGAGCATATGGGAGCACGTTCACTTTCCACCGTTCGTCCGCAAAATCGTGGTCGTTGATCTTTGGTATGGTATGGTTGGGGGAGATTTGGGATTTGGGTCAGTCCCCGTGGCCCGTGCTGATCGGAGCCGATCGTCGATGTTGCATCAACTAAAACATGAGCATGTGCCCCAAAGGGGCGAGAAAGGGAAGCCCGATGCTGATTAAATCGGGCAATTGATCAATCTTCTCGCATGTGCGGTGATTATATGCTAATTTGCTTGCCCCACACGATGGCATTGAAGCGTCGGAAGTAGCGCCGAACAATTATGTACCTTAGCCTGTTCGGGTGATGTCACCTGCTGAGCTGAACGGCGCGATTAGAAAATGCTGCAGCCGACGCAGAATGCAGACAACCAGCCATGTGGTGCTGTGTGGGCCATTCAATGCATTCAATGATGGCATTATACAGCAGAGGAATTAAATAACATCAATCAATGATGTAGGTCACGGAAGGACAAAATGCAGCTGGAATGCAGCTGAAATGACTAAACCATGACCGGGCGGAATGCTTCCCACTGGTGGCAGAGTATCGATATAGTAGCGTGGCACTTTTACTTCGATCATTAGACTAGGCTGCCTCACATAATGATGATGAGGAACGCAGCGGCAGAAGTGTACAGCGCTTCGGATCAACCATTATCATTAGAAGCGAAATGGTCAACAAGTGTTGATGTGCTAGCGTTCTTCACACGTCCACACGTTTGTCCACCTTCACCATCGTTCCCTTCCCTTTTTTTCTAATATGATTAACGATAAGCGATCAGGCCAACTCAACAGGTGGCAGATGCGCCTGCCTCGTATGACTGACTGGCCAAGAAGCGTGTGAGACAGCGACAATTGAAAAAAGCTACACCGTACACACAGCTGCAACTGCATCGTGCAAGCGACGGTGGCTTCTTACACCAAGCCAGCGCCAGCGATCATTAAATCTAGCTCCATTTAGCCAGCGGGCATTAGAAATGGGGCTACGAGCGTGTTTCCCATCGCGTTGGAATTTCTCGAGTCGTCACCTCAACCCATCGCAGGGCACGATCCGGCGACCGGTAGCTCATCTCACTTCTTAGCCGCCACTTTTCTTGCGCTAATTACTTCAAGGTTTCGGGTGATTGGAAGCGTCTCACAGTGCGCCTAACGACGTACCATCAACCTCAACCATCAACACTTCCCTTTTTTTTTTTTTTTTTGATCGATCGGATATGGGGAGGCCCGTTTGCTGTTTGCGTGTGTCGGAAATTCGGCAATTACCCACCAAACATATGGCAAGGCCGTAAATTTCACTGGCCCTGGCATTGCAGCGGTGTGTCGGTAACGGATGCCTGACCGGGTTCAATTTTGGTGGACGATCGATTGGAAATCAATGGAATTAATTTAGTGCGTGCTTTAGTGGGCCTGCGCAAGCTTCTTACGATCGAACCCAATCAGTTGTGGCGTTGCGGCTCATGTGGTGGTTCACTTTCGCGTGCTCATAAAGTCGGACAGTCCCCGGTGAGTGCGGTTTCTGTTCGGATGGCACCCTAACGCCGGTTAGGCAAAGAAGACGGGGCCGGTTTAATGGTGGGGCGTTGGGCCAATTTTCGACGGGCGTATCTACTTTCTGTTAGCACCTTCGGTTTGGATTTATTCGTTTATGGCACAGTGGTGAGAGGCGCAGCCAGTTTTCCTCTTACCGATGGTCATTTTCCTCCGATCGGTGATTATTTCCTTCGGACGTTGAGGTTCCATTTAACGGGATCGTTTTCAACTGTCAATGTTATTTTTAAATTCCATTCGGCTATGCATTAACCATGGTTGTCTTCCATGCAGCAGTAACTTGTTTCGAGTCCAAAAATGGATTCCAAAATTAATATTTGTCTCGTGACCTTAAGATCATGCCGACGCACAACCGCGGTTCGGTTTCCGTCTCTATCCAGCTCCCAAATTAATCATTCAATTGCTGAGCCGGTTTTTATTATTCCACCATACCCCAAGAACGATGAACTCAACCGAAACGGTCACCAAACAAACGCCCACCAACGCTTATCAAGAGGATCAGGTTTTGCCCACAAGTTCGCGCTGCTTCTAGCCCGCGACCGATCTAAAAACCTAATCCACACAGTACGCGATCGCGAAAACGACACAAACTTGTGCACACTCCAAAATCCATGCGCTCTGAACAGATGTTTGGACCGGCTTGTGGGTGTCTTGACCCCCCCCCCCCCCGAGGAAGCAACATGTTACACACGCGACGGCTACAAGTCCACCCATCCGCCCAGGCGGAACCAATGTCCGTCCCCTCGCCGTTTCTTTTGCGATCCAGCGATGACGGAGTGACATTGAGCCGATTGCCTTGATCGACAAAGTGGCCCGTCGCACGTCCGTGGTGACAAATTTGGAAAGACTGGGACGAGCGAGTGTGTGTGGTGCTGCTTTCGTCACGTTTCGGGGGAAACCTTTAACGCTGATTTGGTTTTGCGCTGACAATGCTTTTGGTTGGGCTTGGATTTTGGAAGTAATTCGTGACGAACATGATAATTTTCAAGAAAGTATCAGAGGGAGAGTTTTATTTTTCAATTAATGAAAATGAAAACGTACAGACAGTTTGGAGATCATCGTGTAGCATATACTTTGTTTTAGAAAGGGATGCGAATTGATCCAATGCTCCCATGCGCTCCTCGATCAAAAAACTTTGAACTATTGCATGAACCAATCAATCTGCATTGCATAGGGCATAGGTGAGAAACCAACCATCTTCCAGAGTTGCCACACCACAGTTTGATATCCCTCCGTGCAGAACGGATCACAGAATGTGATTCGCTTTGGCAAGCGAAGTGAACTTTACTTGTGCCCGTGAGGAATCACTGGTCCAGCAGCACCAGCAGCATCATCATATTGCGCAATCCAAACTTTTGTAAAACAACATCGCCACACCGACCTCCAATTGCTTAACATTTCATCCCAACCGAATGAGTTGGTGGTGAAAGTTAAATCCCACCGCATGTCAGCAGGACTCCACACCCGTCGTTACGGAAATTAACGTTTTCAAACTCAAAACTGACGCTCGGCTCGTTCAGCTCGTGGTGCTCAGGTCGGTTTGGCATTTGCATAAAATACCACACTGGCCCATTGGGGGTCTGTCTGCTCGCCAGCCGCTAGACATTCCCTGCCGCATGCATACCAGTCGGAGCACGGGAAGATTGCTTTTAATTAAACCCAAATTCAAACCACAAATTAGTTCCAGAGAGAGAGAGAGAGACGGATAGAGATTGCGTGTAATAAATCATTTCTCGTATAGTTCCCGCTTCATTTCGCATGTTTTCGTTGGTTATTGTTTGCTTTCCTGGACGCTAACGTTTTTTTTTAATCTGTTTCTTTTCTTTCTTTCTTCCCCTCTTTCACGCACGCACTACAGGCCACGGGTCAGGACACGGAGTTCGCACCGCACGTCACGGCAACCTGCAAGTCGGGCACGATGAACATCAAGATACTGTTCGCGGGCCCCTACAACGGTGTGGTGCACGCGCGGGACTTTCGAACACCGGCCTGCATGACCTTCGGTAACGGCACGGCGTCGCTCGGGCTCAGCCTCAACCTGCTCGCCAAGTCCGGCAATAGCGAGTACTGTGGCATTCTCGTCAGTAACGTGAGTGGTGGTGATGTAAGCAATCTCATTTCCCGCTTCTTTTAATGCTTAGCTTGAGATACTAGTCGGTAACTGGTCGGGTTTCGCCCCGTCCTACCTAATTGGGCGACTCGATAGTTCGTTTGTTTTATTAATGAGTTTGGCAGCAGCAGCAGCAGCAGCAGCAGTAGTAGCAGAAGCAGTAGCAGCAGCAGCGAAAACCAGGTACCAACCTCCCCAAAACAATCCGAAGCAGAAGATCTATTGTGAGCGGTTTGGAGTGTAACGGAACGTTCGGTCGGCTTCCGCGATGCAGGCTTGTTTGCTCGCGATCACGTTCCACCGCTGGGGTCACACTTCCGCGTGGCGAACGCGTGTTGACAGTACCGGTAGTGCATATTTTGGCAAACAATCACGATCGATTGTACAGCTACGGGAGCTGAGCAAACTTGTGGCCCACACTCGTGAGCAATTGAAGGACAAATTGCACCGGCACAGGGGTTGATGTTGTGCATGAGCGACTGTGGCACGTTTTGTCACAAAGCGATGCTCCATTTCAAATTCCAAGCAAGCTATCAAATGTTTACAACTATTGGAGTAGTTTTTTTTTTAGTTTCTATTTTCAAGCTACAAGGTGGCCAACTACTAGGTGACGTGATAAACCTACTACAGTTGTATGCCGGTAGTTTTGAACAATATGTACAAGGTATTTTCAATGATTTACTGTCAAGAGTTGCTTTGAAGTTTGAATTTGTGGAATTAATGCATTATATCTCTAACATGCTTCAATTACAAAAAAACTAAATTCCAAAAGATTGGTGTGGTTGTATTTTACAATATTGGTCGTAGTACCAGATTTTAGAGCACAAAAAAGCTTTTCGTATTGAAATTTAAATAAGAAGTTATTTTTATAAACTGCAATAAACATGCTCTAAGAATTTAAAAAAGATCAAACAAGCTTGACCACTCGGGTGCATTACAATGATAATCAGTTCAGCTCAACACTATTTCACAGTAATCATGATATAACCATAACCTCCGGCATGAGTATAATGGAACAATTGAAACAATACTTAAATGCTGCAATCATTTCTTTCTTAAAGCTCGAATAAATTTAGAGATTTATTGGAAAATTTATAATGCAAATTTAACGAAACGGAATAACGCATCTAATTTTAGTCCAAATGGTTAATGATTTTTGCTCAAATTACCCCGCCGTAAGCTACAGTTGGGCCGGTCTGGTGGTACAGTCGTCAACTCGAACGACGTAACAACATGCCCGTCATGGGTTCAAGCCCCGAATAGACCGTTCCCCCATACGTAGGACTGACTATCCTGCTATGGTAACAATAAGTCACTGAAAGCCAAGCTCACTTCACTAGTAGGTACAGGCAGGCCTTGACCAACAGCGGTTGTTGTGCCAAAGAAGAAGAAGAAGAAGCTACAACTACACGCTCACTAAAGTAATGAGATTGAAACCATCGCTTGATAATTTATATCTTTGATGCACGTTTACGAAAGGAAAACTTATTATTCAATGTTTTGATGCTGAAATCATAAACGAAAAATGGTTGGAATGTAATAACTTCATGCACCAGAGAGTGTTTAAAAACTCCCAACAACACACACACACACACACACTCGTTTGTCAGTACAATCGTAGCGAGTGTTTTTAAATTCCTGCTGCCTACGAAACGGAAACAAACACAGCATACCGAGAGCGTCACAAACGAGTCGGCCGACGTGTGTTACATCTCCAGTCTCCAGTGCAAGGTATCATCAGCATACCACACCGCGCGTATGATTGCTGTACCGGTCTATTCCCAGGAGGAATTTTCTCACCGGCATCACCAGTCCTTCGACGCGCTCGGTTGCCCCAGCCCATTCCCTGCCACGGTACGATTTCGTCACATAAATCATCGATCCCCTCTTAACACGCGGCCGATGATCCTGTGGACCGACTGCTTAATTGACAGCAATTGTGATCATTTGCGATCGTTTAGAACGGTCACCGCACGGCGTACGGTTGCGCCCAGGAATGGTAATCGTGGGCTAGGCATCTAGACTGCTGGGGAGGGCATACAAAGAGAGAGAGAGAGAGAGAAACCCCGAACACAAAACAAACACACGCCGACAGTTTCGCGCTCTAAGATTCCCTCGCCCCCAACCCGGGATGGAGCAGCAAGCGCAAAAAAGGAACAGGACTCTTGCCGCCACTGCCGCCGCCGCTGGCACCGTTTTCCGGGCGAATGTTAATTGCACCGTGCGCATGGGTGATCCGGAACGAACGAACGAAGGAAACGAAGCAGGGTGCTAGAAATATGGCGATCGCGAATGTGCGACAACTTGTCAAGCCGCCGCACGGTTGACGGTTCGGGATGGCCAGAGTGACAAGCGTGAAAGCCAAACACGGCCGGTCGGAAGACGCGCGTCAAGCGTTGGTGGCAGCGATACGGTGCATTGCTGGATGCGGATGGTCACGTTCAAGGACCTCCGCCAACCAGTCAGGGCCGATTCCCTTCGGGAAACGGTTGTCATCGGCCTGTGATCGCCCGCTTGGAAGATCGCCTCATTCTGGGAGAAACGGTTGGGCGAAGTTGCTTTTCTCAACCCTAGCCTAGCCGCGTCCCGTTCCTGTGCTGCGCTAATTATCCAACCAGCGGCGAGCCAACGGCTGGAAGAAATGTGCAAAATGAAGAGATTACGCCGTCGCTTTTCATTTTCCCAGGAAACGCTTCAAGAGCATCGCATGGGTCGATCACATCATCGCGCTCTACACATCTTCCCATAGCGGCATACCGGCACGCGGAGTCTGCTCACTTATTCAAATCTAATCGCTTATCGGCCCCGTCGCTCGCGTCTTATTGATCGGGTTAGGCGGGTTTTATGCTTCGCCATTGATCGATGAGCCGCTTGGGGACGGTTGTGGTTTGGATTGTTGCGGAAATTGAAATATATAAAGCCAGCATTCGAGCAGCATTAGCTCAGCTGTCTCGATTCGCTCGATTCGCCCGTTCCTGCCCGTGGACCGGTCGGGCAGCCGATAACGATCCGGCACCGGTCCAAAGTGATTGCTATTGTATGGAAAAATGCGAATCGATTTCCTGCCCGCCCTTCGATCCCATGCCACACACCTGGCGGCTAGGGTGTGTTGTGTATAGCGAAACAAACAAAAAAAGAATAAAATGCATTTTCCGCACAATGGCGTTGCGATGATGGGGGAGGTCGCTAGAGCGAAGTGAAGGAAATAAAAACCTTTCAATGAACAAAAAAAAATGCAAAAAAAGGTTGCATTCGTGCATTGGCCTCGCAGGTCAGACGAGCTAATGTGCTGATGCAAATTAAAATAATCTGAAAACAACAATGATCAACCAGTGATTACACACACACACACACACACACTCGAAGTATTACGCGACAGTGCAGTCGTTTCTGTGTGGCTTGCGCACCAAATAAAGGGATAGAATTCAATTTTCTTACAGTACGGTTTAATAAATTAAATAAAACCCATAAAAAAACCATCACGATAACCAGGCTGCCACCGAACGGTCCGCAAAGCCAAACTGTTGTGTGTGTCGCAACGGTTTGCACAGCTACTACGCCTAGGAAACAGTTTCCCAGCGGTAGTTAAACACAAAATATATTTACAATTTATCTAGCCTTTGTTTACAAGCTCTCCGGCAAAACGGCGAGTGTACTTTCTATCCTCAACAGACAACTCACAGCTAGCCCCACAAGCGTTTAGTGAGAAAATTAAAGCTAAGGCAACGTTCGCATCGACCGAACGAAACCCAAGGGGACTCTACCAGCCAGGAGGTGGAGGGCTGCTGAGATGTGAGATAACATCAACGAGGCTGTTAAATCGTGAGATACTAATTTCGCCCCATGTTACAATACACCGACCCCCACGTACCCAGTGCCGTTCTTCGCACTGCCAGGTTCGAATGGCCGGGATTGTAAGGCATATTGTATCAATAATGAAGCTGGCTGGTTTCGATCTGACCAACATGCCAACGCTCTAATGTCCACCGGAGAAGGCCGATGAAAGCCGACGTACCCCGAACGTCATAGAATCGCACTTTCCATTCCACAACCATTTCGATGCGCGCACAACCTTTTGGTGCGTTCCGCGCTTTCTGCTGAGTAATGAAGATTTGTAAACGGGTACGACGAAATGTGTGCCCCACCGATAACAATAAGCAGGGCAAGATTGGCAAGATTCAGTGTGCAGGGGGCACTTTGGAGCACACTGAAGTCACAATAATCGAATTTCAGATCCGGCAACACATCCTCATGGTCTGCCCCACGGACTGGCCACGGAACCGCAACCGCAGAGGGTTCGGGACGGTTTACGGCGCTTTTGATACCGCTGACCGTGCTGGAATTGGGCACATCGCTCGCCACCGCCACAATCGCGGTCCAATTAATCGCTGCGGTCCAATGGCGGCGGGCAAAGGGCAGGGCTCGCAACTTGGACGACACACCAAACCAAACCATGCCCAAACGGTTAGAATCGTAACGCCCGATCGGTCTGACCCTAATTTGATCTTTCGTTGCTTAGCGCGGTCAGATCGGTGTGCGGTGTGTGTCCTGCATACCATCTTCTACCAGATAGATTCCGGAACCAGTCTGTGGCGTGCGATGATGGAGCATCCGTGTTTGAGCGTCTCTGGTAACGGTTTTCTGCGGGTTTGCGGTGCCCATTCCATTCATTGGGGACCTATATTGTAAGCAAAAAAAACCCGCTAGAACCCTTTTTAATTGTGCACCGATGGGCTGGGGCATCGCGTCTAGGGCATCGGGCGGTACACGAACCGATAGGGATCGCAACACGGCCACCAATCCGACATTCTGGTAAGGTGCATCAAAGGCAAACGGGGATATGGCTGTGGTTGAAAATCTGCACAATGTTTCCCTGGTCAGCGCACGGAAACAGGTAACGGAGCCTGCGTAACTCCCGCTGCGGTATTGGGTGAAGATCGTGATCGAGTTTTAGCGAGACGCATTCTGCACCATTTCCACCATTCCTTTGCATCCGCCCCAAAATGGAGGGGTATTTTTTGGATTAAATTAATCACTAATCACTTCGGCCGGCCGGGGGTTCGCCAGTGCCAACCCAGTCGATCCCCCCTGGGTATGATAATTGGAAAATCAAACCAAATGACACGCGAACGAAAGGCGCTCGCGGCTTGCGTAATTCGTTTAGCTTGCGTTCGGTGCTCGATTGATTGATTGAAGGGTGCCTTTTCAGCTCGCAAATGATTGGATTATGGTGCGCCGGCATATGAAACCGTGTCTAAATCCTCGTGGCAGCTCCTTCCCAACCCCCAGCAGAAGCATAAAGAGGTCCGCATTTTCCTATCGGAGCAAACACTATTGTAGGTTTATGGCATTCACAAAACGTTTCATCCAGCCAGCCAGTGTTTACCATACTCTCACACAGCGGGACGCTCACACTCCCCGACAAAGCCCGGGCACGGTTCGGATCTTACCTAACCCCTAACAAAAATCGTTGATAGGTCGTGATTAGTGCGATTGAGAGCGGGCCCTTGTCGTCGCTGCACCTGTACCCAGTGCCGGGCGCGACAAGTCACAAAATCTGGGGCTGGCGTGGCTTTGCGCTCCGAATTGACCGCAGAATTTCAACAACACTCCGACACCGGGGCCACAGAGCTGCGAACTGGCTTCGCCAACGGATCGACCGTCCCGGAAATGGGTTACGCGGTGCCAGGTTTTGGTGCAGCACACTAAACACACAGCCCCAACACGGTCGTGCCGTGATGAAAGTAGAACGAACAGATTAATCCGTTCCACTGAAATGAAGGGTCTGTTGGGGTGGTGGGGGCGAGAAGGAAAGGGGTGGCTGACACGAACAGGAACGGGTCCTGCTGGTTGAGGAAAAAGCAAGGAATGGAACCGCTGGTGGATTGGGTTCGGGTGGCGATGAGGATGATGATGATGCTTTGGCTTAAGCTTCAAGCTGCAGCTGCTGCTGCAGTAATTTGTTCCTAATGATCAGCTTCGGAGTCCGAAACGAAGCTGCTGCAGCGCGCGGTGCAACATAGCGATGCAGTTTTATTTTTTTGCTTCTTCTCCATTTTGTTGCTTCGTGTTGCCCGCAATCGCGGGCCCGCGCGCGCCGTCTTGTCGGATGGCGGCCATAACTGGGCCAAGATAACGTGACGAACGGTGGACCACGGCGGTGGTGCTGTATATTAGAAGTGTGCGATTGTGCCCTTTTGGGACGGTCGGTTTGGTGTGGTCGGTCTCGCGTTGCACTTTATTATGTTGAACTAGTTTACTTTCTCCGGGGAGGGGGACGGGGAAAAAAGGAGCGCGAAACGGGGTGGCTGGTGGCAGCTGATCTAAAGCCTGCTCATTAGACGTTCTTTATGTGCGCAGCCGGGTTTTGATCGTGAATTGAATCACGCCGATCAACGGGAGAACGTATCGGAATGGCGGTACGAATGGGAGTGGGAACCTTCTCCATTTCCCTGCCGCCCTTCCCTTTCCTCCCCTAATGAGGCACAACAAAGCACGATTATCGAACAGGAACAGGAACTGGTGCTGATATAAATTTACAAAACTACACCCGACAGGCAGCTGGCCCGACGTGATCTTGCACCGTTTTGGGCTGCGGTAAAAGGTCGCAAAAAATACGTCAATGATGGTTGACATTTTCTGAACAGGATTTTGGTTGCGCTGAACTTTTCAAGAAGCCAGGGGTATTGCGAATAAGCCGCCAAAACTGCTATTTTGAATAGTTTAAGCTTGAAACGAAACGAAAAGCGAAACGAGCCAAATTTTGGTTCTTCGAACCGGATTGACACTGTGTGGCGTAATTATTTGTTTAGTTTTCCTCTACCTAGACAGGGGAAAGGGATTTTTTATCCATTCTTAAAGCTTGTCAAACAGTTTAATTCCCCCTCACTTTTGTAATTCTTATCGAGAGGATGTATGGCAAAAATACTTCAATTAATTAGTTGAGGCAATTAATTGGCCAAAGACAATTTCAACAAATTCTCCACTCCAAATTTGGGGCCACCAACAAACACGCCACCAGCCCGTCCATATCTATTTGCAGCACGTTCAACGGAAGCAAATTAGTGCCGTTTGCCCCACCTCTCCACCCAAATACGGTACACGGTGGCCTTAACATTCCCTGGCCCAGCATGGCCGTGAAACGGCACCTGATAAAAATGCGCAAAGCCAACTCGATCGATCGGTCGGCTTCTAATGGAATTACTGATCCGAGCTTGCAGTGTGAAATGAACTCATCCTCGCAGTTGCACGCGGATTGCCAATTGATTTAATGCTAATTGTTGCACCGATCGCGACCAGCAACCGATCGGCTGCGGTCGAGTGCCAGTGGAAAGAGCTGGATAATAGACACGTTAGTCAGCCACTTCCTAGAAGTGCAACAGCAGCAGCAGCAACAACTTTACTTACGTGTCCGACCGTTGTAAATTAGCTCTCGGTGCGCAGAAGCGCAGAACTGCTCTCACGTGCGAAGCGTTCCGGGGGTAATTAAAAGGGAGGCAAGTCTCCCTTCGTTTGCCACCGAACACCGAGAGCAGATAGCTCAATGATAGCGATTGAGACGCTTAAATCAACACGGGCGGGAAATCGTAACGTAATTGAGAAGAATAATGTGCGCGCCGGGCGTTTTGCAGCGTCCGGTGCATTAATCAGGAAGCCGCGACAAGTAAGCGACGAACCTTGCGAGCGCTACAAGCAGGACACGGTTACCAAGCGGTAACTGCCCGGCACTTGAACGGAGCGCATACCAAGGGGCCAAGACCAATCAATCGCTTTGAGTGCGTGTCCGGGCTGAAAACAGGCTGAAAAGAGGCCCGTTCGTTTCGTCTGACAGCTTGATACGTGTCGAATGCGTGTTGGCTTGTGGGAAGAAGGCAAAAAAAAAAAGGATTCATTTGTACACTTCGCAACCCGTCCGTATCCTTGGGAAGCGTGCAACACGCAACAGCGTCTTCGCTCCTCACAATCGTGGTTTCGGTTTTGCAACATCACAAACGATGGCGCCGTTTTGAGTGAGCGTTGGTAGCCTTTGCGCATGAAATGCATATTGATTGATTAATGCACTGTCTAGAAGGAAGCCGCCGCCCGCGTCTAAAACCGCTGCCAGCTGCCCGCTGCTCAGAGGCGTTACAGTGTTTATGGTGAACGCATTATGTGTGCATCCTTCCCGGGATCGGTCTTCACCAGGCGCGATGGTGGATGCAAAACCAAATAGGATGGTGTTAATGTTTAATGTGCCGTGAAGATGACGGCCACTCAATCGGCGCGTCAACTGCCAGACTTCATTAGATGGTACTTTTTATTTTCTTAATTATAATCTATATTGGTCGTTTTGTGCCTTTATGTTTATAATTAAGTAGATGTTTTTTTTGTTGTGTTCTTCATTTAGTTGGATTTATTTCCTTACATATTACATGGAATGTTCCAGGTTGAGGAACGGCTGAAAACATAGAGAGCATGCGCATGCAACTCTGTTGCAGCTCAGCGCTTTCTAGCCGCAAGCAATGGCATGAACTTATCCCCTTTCGATAAACGGCTTTTCCCGCCGAACTTGACACACAAGACATGCTGTCTAACCATCGGCATCCCAACACGACCGGAGATGTCAATTGGACGGAATTGATGGCATAAATTCTGTATCCTGACGCGGGCTCCATTTAACATTGTATCTTTATTTGAAGTGAGAAATGAAAGAAACTCGCTCGATGCAGCTTCTAAGCCGCTTAGTGCGGATCAGTTAACGATTATTTGTGCAGAAGATTCTGCTTGGCGTGAGAAGAACATATTGCCTGTTCAAGCAAACGCTTCACTTCTGATGTCTGTCCATTCACAATTAGGTGCAACATTCGCTAAAGCTAAAAGCACGGAAACCATTTCACACCTTTTAATTAAGATAGTTTGCGCAGTCGCACTGCTTGAAGGTGATTTGAGCTTGATTAGGACACAATTATCCCCATTTTACGCTGCATCGATGCCCATCCCCCTATTACACCGAGCACGGGAGAAAGGTGTGCCGGTCGCCATGATCATGACCCTCATCGCAAGCATTGCACCAAATCAGCAGAACGCTATCTCCGATCACCGATGACCATCGTCGGATTTCAGTGTGTTCCGTGCGATCACGTAAGGTCACGATCGATGCCATAGAGTGGGGAGGAAAAGGGGAGCAGGGCACTCCTTTCTTTTCTAATCGTAGTACTAGTACGATCGCCGTTTGTGTCCTGCCTAGCGGGAACATTCTACACCCACCAAGCGATTGAGATGGTTATTGCGATTTAAATGCTTCCGACAACGAAATAGTGCACAATCTATCGGGACGGGATGCCGTAAAATGGGAACACTTTTAGAAGTGCTCGCAGCCCGGTGAGTTCCCCAGGTTTCGCCCCCGGTCTGGATTGTGCTAAGGAATCTGCCGGCGATTATGGGCGTTTGAGGGAGATCTGCTCGACACTGCACAAGAATGCGGTTTTTGCAAAAAAAAAAGGGGGCATTTCTGTGCAGACTGTCGCTGGCGGCCGATGGGGCTAGGAAAAGAAAATCACACACAGACAAGCAAATCCTGTTTAGTGAAAATGGGAGCAAATTGCATGGATTTTTTTTGTGTCTGTAGTAGGGTCGGTGTAGGAGGTCTGTGCTGGAACGGTTTCGAAAGCTAGTTAAGCTTTTTCTGAGTATTTTAAAGGCAATTTTGCGATTATTCCAATTACCCACAAACACACACATCCTGCGCGTGAGTGCAGAAAACGCATTCGTACCATCATTCTTTGCACATTGAACGCTTACGACAAGGCTGCCCTAAACGTTATTAAAAAATCATTTGCAAAGATTGATTAGCAGCAAACGTGAGGGGGGATTTTCTGCCCTCTTTCCCGAAAGCTGATTAGTGTGAGCAATTTGGAAAAATTAACTCAATTATTTAACCATCATGCATTCCGTTTTTCGCCTTGTTCAAGCGATCCATTCTCTTGAAAAAAAGAAAAACAAAAAAAAAACAAAACAAAACAAATGAATCTCACACTTACAGTTCGGTCGGGGCTGTTGGGCGTCCTATCGCTCCTACGACCGACCAACGACAAGCACTTTCGGGGGAAACCGGAGCCGTCTGTCCGACTCGTACCAGACATCGGTGAACAAGTAACATCTGGCTGCCGCGCATGCCGGAAGCTTTTCGGGTTGGCACGTTTTGCCTTTAACAACAAAAAACCTCCGTCTGCCGATTACCGTCATGAGCGCGGTTATGGCAGTTGCAGCCGGGCATCAAAGTGTGCAACTGTGTAACATTTTGCTGCTGCCCCGTTTTACGAACCCCTCGAACGTATCGGAGGATATGCATGCGCCCCGGCGACGGCACGTAAATGCAGGTTGCATGCAGCTCAACGAACGCTTATGCGATTATTGATAATCGTGTAAAAGGGTACACGGAGAGAGAGAGAGTAAGAGGCAACAAATATCCGCTGGAAACATATTATCTCATGTGGTGCGATACAAAGGCAGTTTGGGGCATGCGATGCAGTAAGGGCAGAAAGGTTGACGTAATGGTGGAACCGATTGACTGCATATCGGTATCACTGTGCACCAAGTAAATGAAATGTAAGGCAAAAAGAGTAAATAAATACATTTTTATATTAATTTCAATAAGCAAGGTGCTTGGGCAACGCATAAAGCCATGCAGAAAGTGCATTGCATTGCAATTTGTGCCGTCCAGACGACACACGGCTGGAATGTTGTTGTTTTTTGGTTCAGAATTTCCACCCAATCAACAACAAAACCGCGCCCGCGTGCAGTCAAACTCCAAATTCTGGGTCACACCGTGTGCATCGGCAGATTCCAGCGCTTTCCCCCTTTACCCCTTTGCAAACGATAACGGTAAAATGGTTTGCCCCGCATCGCCCCGCACCATAAAACCGACTGACCATTTGAGCTAATTCTTGTCAGAATCCAAAATTTATCACTCTACCCCAGCAAGCACTGCTTCGTTACCGTTTCCTCCAACGGGTTGAAGGAGGAAAAGCTGCCACTGAGCAACAGCCTGACCGCGTCCATTATTCTATGGGTCGATTTTGTAGGTCGCACGCGTACACCTTCCGGTCGCACTTTATCCTCCTCGCTCTTGTCGCTCCCCTTTCGCCAAGGGCACCGTTCCCGGTTCCGACACCGGCCACGGTGCCATTATTTGTAATCCATTATCATAAATTGCATTGTTCCGCATAAATTGCATTATGCACGCGTTCGCGATTGCGCTCCCCGGTGCCGTCATCTGGCCCGATTGGGGTTTTAGAGCGTTTAGAGGCGGTGTGGATGCAAATTTCGTACCGCGACTGACCACTGAACTGTGTGTTCAGCAGCAAACAAAATAAGGGTCAAACAAATCTGTAGGGCAAATGTAGGCGAGCGGAAGGTGTCAATGGCACCACGATCGTGGTGCTGGTGGAGAGCCACTGACCCGGATCGGTGTCTGCAACAGTTTCCTTAAAAGGGTGGATCAAAAACAGGATTCAGGAAACGACTTTGGTTTAGAAAAATAAGGCTTTAACAACACAAAAAAACGTATTACAATTGAATTAGAAGGCCTTTCAGTACCGAACAATGCATATAGTGTGTGAAAACTCGAAAAAGTACCCCAACATTCAGCGACAATTTAAGAAACCCTGAACGTGGATCCAGTGATTTAAACGAGGGTGAAGCGGTTAGGTAGAATATTTTCTTTTTATTATAAAACATACTAATTGGCAATAATTCCAAGATAATTTCTTTCCATGAACATCCTTTGAAACCTGCATGTTTGTTTAATTTTGGCCATGTCGAACAAAGACATGCATATGGGCTTGTTTTACCTTCGATTTGTATCAATTCCTCCTCAAGAATTCGCGATAAAATTGTTGAAATAGAGCTATTGCATCATGTTGGTCCAGAAAAGTACGATTGGACATAGCTGGAGGATGTTGGACCAGTTCGCGGACTAGGGTGTCATATCGAAATTCTGCCGAAATTCATCCAAAATGGTTGCATTGAGTTTTGGTTCAGCTTCCTTTAAACCTCAAATCGCTCAGTGTCATCGACCATTCGGCCTTTCTCGCCTTTCTTTCGATGATTGTTGTCTAATAGTGCCAAGATGTTGTCGATGCCGGAACAGGCTTACAGGATTTTCCAGGAGTTCTCATAGCTGTGGGACACCCTATTGACTCTTTCTTCCGTGAAATGAACTTAATGTAATAGGAAATTCACTCTATAGCACCCTTGTTGGACAAATCCAATAGCAATTTCCAAGGAGATTGTGTCCAAGGATGCAAAAAGGGTGCCATAGTTCGACTGATAGATAGGTGTCAAATTTTGTCTGCTGACTCATGTGATACTGCTTTTTGAAAATGCAATTTACGTTTCATTATTGTGGGTGAAGATAAACCTATAAAAATTGACAATATTTGTCCATTATTTTTTTAATGCAAATGTTATTAATCTGATTTAGATTCATAGCGAGAAGATCTTCATGTTCTTCTATAATTCTATTAAATTAAAGTACTCTCCATGCATATTACCACTGACCAGCTCTATATGCAATTAATTCAAGCGATACTAAGCCGATAGGAAAATGTGAAATGTACACTAACATGGCTTGACAGCTGCAGCGCACAGCTCATCGTAACCACTCGCTTTGCTTTGATTAATCCTCCCCTGGGACGGGCAATCGCCTCGTACCCACTCAGCCATCGACGTGTGGCGGCGTGTCTCAATGTTGCCCGGTTGAAAACGAACACACACACACACACACACACACACACACACAAAAGTAACGCAATTGCAAACAAACATTGTAAATCGATCCCTAGAGAAAGTTTTCGCTGGTCCTGGAACTATGGGAACATGGGTAAGCGAAGCGAGGGGAAGGAAAAACTCAACCCCAACAGTCCATTGAGCAACGACCGACCATGGCTGCACCGCGCCCCTAACTTCAATCGATCATCTCAGTCCGATTCCGATGACAAACGGAGAGCTTCGGATCCGGAGCACACAAAAAGGCAAGGGGAAAAAAGCAAATCGCCCTCTGTTTGTCCGTCTGTTGCTGACAGCTTACAAAAAGCGTATCCACTCACATCGATCTTACCCGTCTGTCAGCGGGCCTGGGCAGTCCGTGACTCCGTGTCTGTCGGGCCCGTTTTGCGAAACGCTTATTGCGATTGCAAAATCAATCTTCCGATCGATCGGTTCAGACCGGGGCCGCGAGACCAGAAGAGCGCGCACACCACGGTTCGCAATAATTGAGATGATTTTTCACTTTCGCTTTCTCGTGCAAACCCCGCGCACATTGCCGATGCGTTCGCGTGATCGTTTTTTAATTTGTTTTTTTTTTGTGCGTTGAATTCTTCACCGTTGAAGCGTTCATGCGTGTGGTGTTGTTATGCTGTGGGCCGGCGGTCAGCTTCAGCGGTCATACCACCGGTCCGGACGTTCCGGAGTTCGTTTGCCTCGAAGAACACATTAAGATATGGCCGTCCTTTCTTCCCAAAGGCTCCCTCTCCCTCTCTCTCTCTCTCTCTTCACCTCGCCAATCGTCATTCTTGTCATTAGCATGCACTGACCCTTGTCTAACTTTTCGGGCACAACCCGGCACAAAAGCTTTTAAGCGTATGCGGCTGATGACTTCTTCCCTTGCCGTGCACCGAACGCTCACCCAGGGCAACTCCAACAAGAAATACCTAGGGATCGAATGTTCGCCATTGTGTGTGTGTGTGTGTGTGTGTGTGTGTGTGTGCATGTGGGAGGAGCAAGACACCCAAGACAAAGAAACCGATCAGCACAGCATCAAACCTGATCGGTGCGATGATTTGTTATTGCGCATTCAGCGCCCGACGGTGCATTCAGCAACGGGATGAGGTGCATTCGTGCTCGTGATCGGTAGGTTGTGTTTTTTTTATTCATTATTACCATTATTAGCTATCGACCCACAAAGAAGAAGTACTGGCGGCAACTCCACACTACCCAGAGGCGTGAGGGTACCTTACCGGTTGCAGCATGCTTTTATAGTGCACCATTTCCTATGAAGGTCAGGCACGAAGGTCAAAGAACCCCTCCACACACACACACAATACCACCCACCCAGCTACTCCCCCCGGTCGGTGTATTGTTGACGCAATGTAAAGCCTTCGTTCGGCACCGTTTACGTCCCACCCGGCTCGCAAGGTCAGCGCGATGATTCTCGTAAAAACCAACATCGATATGAGCGTTTAATCAAAGATTCAATCGACGAGGACGCGTCAAGACGCTTGCGTGCGCTCGTTCGAGTGAGGCCGCCACATCACGGAAGGGCTGCGGATTTTAGGTCAGGTCAGGCCGGAAGGTGGGGATACATTGAAAAATGATCATCACCAGCCAAACACATGGAATTTGAACATCCATTTGAAAATCAATTCCAAATTAATAAGCATTCCACTGCTAACGCTAAAGCCGCTTAAACCGATGATCGATCGGAATTTATCGAGTAGTTTTTCATGGCCACAAACGGGGGATCTTTAGCGAACATGCCCACCATGCTTACCCGTGGCCCAATTACCGCTTCCTTTACGTCCGACACGTTGGTGTCGATGTGTAGATGGGCAGCACAGTTTTGGACACTTTCTGCTACTTCAATGGATAAACCGAAACCCGCACCCCGGCGTATCGGGTGTAACATTCCACCACCGACCGGACAGATGTGGAACAAACGGAAAAAAACGACCACCGTCATGCTCATCAAGACGATCCGCGATCGCCCGCCGCATCACCAGCAGGCAATAGTCCCGGCAGCATGAGGTGAGAATTGCAAATTTTAGGTCAGCTGACTCCCAGCACTGCCCTGTGAAGCAGGGAAAGTAATAACAAAAGTTTCCACTTTTCATCTCAAGTGCAACGGTTTGGCGTTGGTTTTGCGCTGCGGAACGGGGAAGAAGGCCGAAGGAAACACTTCCCTCCCCGTTCGATGGTACTTCGATGGTAAAGTGTCCATGGCATGGACAAGTGCGTTCCAGATTTGGGCTTTTGTTCGCTTTAAATTTTTCGAAAGGCTACAGGGCGAGTGTGGTGCTTGTGTACGGGGGCTAGTTTTACTTCAAACGATCAACCTTCAACTTCAACGGAACCAAAAACGATCATGCACACCGGGTTCGTCGCTTATGATGATGAGTCTTTCGTTGTTTGGGCTCCATTTTAGCTTCTACGCACCTTCCCGGAATGCTTGTTACATTAAAAAAAGGCCAATATTATGTGCAACAGCTCTTCTTTCCTGCCCCCCCCCCCCCATCATGCCGCTTCGCTAATGCTGCCGCTGCTTCCACACTAACCCAAAACTCATTAATAAAACGTCGGAGCCAATCGAGCCTTCCGATAAACAGCTCATAAAGCTGTCAGACGCCGTGCGCGCGAGGGTTTGTACAATTTGTTATTACATTTTAACGAGCTCCCATACATCCTCTCTAACCGTTGGCAATACTGTGTGCTTCCCATCTTCCCGCACAGCGCACGGAAGAACGTTCGGTGCAGCTGGCCGTCCGAGTGCACAAAACGCTGGAGCTGGCGGACGACAAATTCTACGTTATCACTTGTGGCAAAACAGGATTCGCAAGGTAAGAAGTCGCAGCAATTGCATCTCTTCCTACAGGCCTACAGGAACATTGCGCGGATGATCGTCGTGGAGAGACACACACACACGGTGTAGAATGCGATATTACGCCACCCGGGCGCGATTAGTGCTAATGAGATAGAAACGTGTCATGATGGTGCTAGAACGCGCGTCACACCGACACATATGCAGTTCCCTCCGCACGCATGGGAGGGAAGCCAGAACGGCCCAGAATGGCGGAACCGAGGAAAGAGTCAAGGTGTCCGTAGGTGTAAAATATATGTACATGGAATGTTTTCTGCAAAAAAAACACCGCTCACGACCCTGACGGTCGATAGCAGAATTGGCGATCGAAGCCCGGACGGACGAGGAGCGGATACAAAGTCGAAGTCGAAGGAACAATCCATAACAGTGGCCTTCATGAATATTGAAGCAATTGATGGGAACCCCCGCACACGGTGCCGTTCTTGTACCAGCGAGCGGTGACCATGTGGGGTACTGGCAAGCTCGATCCTTTCCTTATTGAGTGGCAGACACTGGTGCGTTTCGATCGCTGTACTGTACTTTCCGTTTCCGATCGGTGCGCTGAGACGTTTGCTAATGTCTTCATCAATCAAGCTCCACCGACGTGGGATTACGTGAAGAATCTACCCAAATTACTCGCTCGCCTAGATTAGCCTCACACGTATCCGCTGCACGTCTAATGCACCATTACGCTAATCTCGCTTCTCCCCCGACAGAGACGACAGCGGTGCGGTGGCCCTCAAGTTCCTGGACAGCACGGGCCGGCGCGTGCGGGAAACGGTCTACAACCGGGAGTACACCATCAAGGCGGAAGTTACCAACCCGAACGGGACGTACGGGATACGCGTGAAGAACTGCTTCGCCTTCAACAAGAAGAACATGTCCGTGGCGCTGATTGACGATCGCGGGTAAGTGAACGATTTGGCTGCCAGAAAGGCGGGATAGGATTTTAACACATTTTCTCCCCCCCACTCTCCCATCTTGCCACGCAGCTGCCCGCTGAAGAACGACACGATGACGCGGTTCCGGACGAGTGCCGATGGTACGAGCGCCACCGCCCAGATCATGTCGATGTTCAAGTTTTCCGAAGGCTCCGAAGTGCACTTCCAGTGCGACGTGGTCCAGTGCAACGGCCGGTGTCCCGAGCTGGACGAGGCGATCTGTACCGGGGACGCGAACGCATTCGTCAAGTCGGCCCGCGCTCTCGGCCAGATGGACGACGGAATGCTGCTGGCGGCGACGACCGTTTTCGTGATCGATCCTGCCTTCGCACCGGGTAACTGACTGACTGATGGACTGTTGGCTTGTAATGGCCTTTTTCAATCGATTCTAATCGCCCATTCCCTACCCTTTGCACAGTAATCTCCGCGATCTGCGATGACACTGGGATCCGTCCGCACTGGCTGCTTTGGCTAACGATCGCGCTCGGCGTACTGTTCCTGATCATGCTACTGATGAACATCTTCCTCTGCACGGCCATGAGCTGCAGCTGTGCACAGACTGAGGTAATTTTGGCCTTGTCGTACATTATACAGTATTGTTGGGTTTCATGAATCTTTCGTTGAGAATCATTCATATGAATCTTTAGTGATGAGTGATTCGAAATTCGAATCGAATTCTTCAAAGATTCATGTATATCTAAATATTCATGAAATTCCAAGGATTGATTAATCTCTAAAGATTCATGAATCCATTAAAATGCATATATAGACCCAGGGATTCATGGATGTTTAGAGATGTCTGAATTTAAAAATATTGAATTTACCCAATCCCATCTAAAACATATAATAAGCCCCAAGAACGCCAAGAATAAGAATAAAAAGCTCCAGCTCTATAAATGTTTAGAGATTCATGAATCCCTTGAGATACATCCTTCGAGATATAAGAATTTTTTGAGATTCATGAATCTTTTCAGACTCATGAATCTTTCGGGAGTTATGATTCTTCCGGGATCTTTCCGAAATCTTTGAGATTCATGAATTATTCCAACCGAGATTCAGATTCATTTAATAATCATAAAGATTCATTCGGATTCATGAATCTGAATCATATTCACCCAACACTAGCACAAAGGGTACAAAGAACACTACTAACTCGATATCTCTTTTCCCCGTTTATTCAACCCCTCCCACAGATCATCGAGAAGGAACCGTCGATCATCGAAGAGTACGATCCGTACCGAAGTTGGCACGGGTCGCAGTACGGCTCCCGGTACTCGCTGCACGGTGGCCGCGAGGGCGGCCACAACAAGGGCTACACGAGCGGTGGCAGCACGATTCACTCGAACCGATCGCTGCCGATCGATTCGGACCATTACGCGATCGTGCACAGCCGGCCCGGTTCCCGGCACTCCGGACTGCACGGACATCGGCCGCGCGGCCCACCGAGCAATATGTAAAAGCTGCGACCACAACCGGCACATTGCTGCTAGATTTTTTACGCCTCCATCCCATTTCGCGTCCCCTAAGCGAGCACGAAGATCGATTGGTTGAGTAATGATGCGCGGGACGGGGGAGGTTACACACCCGAGCACTGCATCGCACAAATGCGCACAACAGCAAACTTGTACATAACCCAACGGTGCTGTGTGTGTGTGTGTCTGAGTTACATGCAGTATAATGGTTGTGTGAATCTACACCGAACTCTCGTCACCGATCCTTGGAAGTGTCTGCGGACATGTTCGATCATCATCGCACGTCAAACAGGAAAGCGAGAACAAACATTACAAACGAAAGATTTCATTTGCACAGCGCGGTCTATTCAACTATTTAGTATACACAAGGTAGTGCACGTTCATCCATCATTTGAATTCCGTAAAAGTGATCGGTTTCTATCGCAGGATAGGATTTGCTGGAAGTTGAGTCTTTACATCCCCTAATACTAGTAGAGTTATCGCTCTCTTCCCTTTTATGTACCGATGAATTTGGGCCAGCCCGAAGACTGACAAATGCCATGTAAAAGTACGTCTTTCTGCTGGGCTGTTGCGGTAGCAACGCATTACGGAAAACAAAATTCACCTAATTAAGTTCAGTAAGCGAACGAGTTAAACACAGATATAGACCGATGCACAGGGAGGAGGGAGGGCTGCCGTTGATATAATTACCACTACGATAGGGAACGTTCACAATGCAGCCGATGGTAGGCAGGATGCATAATTTCATTACTATTCGTGACCGCAACACATCCGCCGTAGATCAGAGTTGTAAAAGAGTACTTTAATATACCATAGGTCTACTAAACTAGTAAAACTAGCCGTAAAACTAGAAGCAACCAAGCAGCTCTGGAATGCTTTGGTCCCCATATGCAAACACCCCGTAAGCATTGGAATTGGAGTGAATCGAACGGAACTAGATTAATAAAGTTAACAATCAAGCAAGTACATTTAATTCATCAGTACAGGAACACGAACAGAATTGGAAAGGAGAACGACAAGAAGAAGGAAAAAAGAGGAAAGGAATTTGCTTTTAAAGTTGTAAATTTTTGCATAAGTGAGAATAGTTAATAAAAGTACATACTAATTCGATAAACATAAGGATTATGTGCACTACTGTACGTTCCGTTCCGGCAGCCGCGACCGTTTGCTAAATGCTAATCCGAAACGCCACGTACGGGAAGTATGAAAACCGGTTTATTACATGCTAAATGTAATGTGTAATTCTTTCACTAAATTATGTTACGGTATCGATAACGCACTGCACGGCCTGTAAATAGGTGAGTTTGAGTTCATCCCTATCATCCCTATCAGCGCCCTTAGCGTCTATCTTACGAGGTAAACTTTACCTGCTACAAGCGATACGGTATTGTTGCATTTTTTGTATGTTGCCCATTGTACCGCCTTGGTACAGCAACGGCAAACATGAGTTATATCGTACACCTTAACCGCCTAATGATTACTCTTATTCTCGTGTTCCTCTGCATGAAATGAGGGGAGGGGATTCGAAAGAAGTGTACACGATTGTTGCTCGATGCTGATGCGGGTGAACAACAATTCATGACGAATTTCTTGTGCAATACAGAACTGATAAAAGTGTACTGACATGGTATTTTTAGATAGTTTGAAAGGAAAAAAACAGGATTGATTATGCTGTTCCCTACTCACCGAGTGTATGGATCTAAAACGAAAAGAACGTTTTGCTTCCTTGATGAACTGGCCCTGAGCTAAGGAACAGACTGTTGCTCTGATGGAAAAATTGAAATTACCTCCTGCCTTTACATCGACCATCCTCTCTATCTGAGTATCATCCTGTATGTTATAAAAATATGGTCTTTGTGTCCGTATGTGTGTGTGGCCTACTGGAAGGTAACGTCGCCACGGCGACTGCCCACGCGGGGCGCTTGTACTGTTCCTGCAAAAACAAACGAAAAAATGCAAACTGATGGGAGACTAATTCCTTCCTGCAGCTTGCGAGCGCCTGACTGAACACGATCAATTATTATTATCGGCATTGGCGGACGTTCTGAACGTGATTTGAATATTCTTTGCCGATCGGTCGATGGAGCTCTTGCGCCTTTTAGGGCTCTTTTCGGAACGTTCATTCGGCTCTACGATGGAATCGTCCATATCCATTACTATGCTTTCCGATGCCTGCACTCGTGTGGACTTCGATTCTTCCGCCGAAACGTCCCGACGTTCTGCAGTATCTGCAATTATCGATTTAAAAAAAAGGCTTTAAAATGTACGTTCGCCATTGTGCGTCACCATTGCAAACACTTTCTTACCTTGTTTGTGGTCAGTGTTGTGGATAGTAATTTTAAACCGTGACACCATCGAGGCCGGAAGTGCGGGGCCCTCAGGAACATCGGGCTGTTCGTCCTGCTCGTACTGGTACGCACTGTGCGGATCATCGTCCTCGTCGTCTTCCTCCATCTTGATGCGATCGTGCTTCGAGCCCGTGCCGAAACTGTCATCAAAGCTGCCGGAAGCTGCTTTCATCCGATCGTACCCGGCGGCACCGGTACGGTCCTTGCCATTGTTTTCCTCCAGCGATTTGATGTCAGCCTTGAACCGTTCCTCGACCGCCTCAATACTTTCCATCACTTCCTGTCGCTTCTCGTCCATCAATTCTATTGGAAATGAAGGGAAAATGTAAACAAACCTTTGACTCGGACACGAACGCTGCGAACGCTCGATTGCATTTTACTCACTTTGCTGCTCCTTCTGACATTCGGCCAGCTTCTTCTCCATGGCAGCATTCATCCGCTTTGGCAGGTAGAAGATCGGTGGATTGGTTTTCGTTTTGATAAAGTTCTGCAGCGGCCGTTTCGAGTTTTCCCACACCTCCAGCGCCTTCAGCTTGGCCATCTTCGTTTCTAGCGCGCGTATTTCGAGCTGCTGCCGTTTCCGGTCGGTAAACAGGCACTGCTTCTCCTTCTGCATGTTTTCCCGCTCCATCTTTTCCTGCTCCTCCAGCTTCTTCTCGATCATGGCCTTTTTCTCCTCCTTCGACTTCAGCTTCGACTCCTCCTGGGAGAACTTTTGCAGCGTGCCGAGCAGCGAGCCGAAGATGCGCCGATTGCGAGCCCGGGACCGTTCGTCCGAGCCCTGTGCCGCCACGATGTCCTCCTTGGACGGTTGCTCCTTGATGACGCGTGAAAACAGTCGCGGCTTTTCGTACTCTACGTCACGGTTCGGTGGTCCGGACAGGCGACTGAACACGGATTTCATTTCCCCCATGGCACGTCGTTTGGCCGGATTCGGGTGGCCACCGGATTCGGGGTACGGTCTGGCGTGGTCCCGGCGCGGGCCCATCGCATGGGGCGAGTCGAAGCCGAGCGAGTTTCGCTTCCGCGCATCGTAGCCCTCCTTCATGGCGAATCCCCCCTTTTTGTTGCCCCCGTTCGGTGTGTTCGGTCCGCCGCCACCGCCACCATCCTCCCGCCCATTGTTGTAAGGCTCTGCGTTGGACGGATCGCGTCCGAATATTCTTCGGATGTTATCGTTCAGCCCTTTGAGATTGTTTCTCGCACGGTCCAGCTCGTTCTGCAGGTCGTCGCACCCCTTGAGCAGGTCGGTTGCCATCGTGACCGGGCGTAAGGTTGAGTTGCAGCCACACGTGCACAAGTGCAAACGTTTAAAAATACACCGATAAGCCTAGAAAACTAGTATGCACCGCAGCATTTATCCGGGAAAACATTAGCTAAACAATTTGTTTCTTTTTTGGTTATCTTTTTTCTTCTCTCTTTTCTAATTTTGCACTTTGACAGATGGTGCAGCAGCGCTTGCGGGCTCTGCAGCGGAAATGTTTGGAACTAAATGACAGCCAACGTTGCGCGGTTTTGAAAATACCGTTTAGCACAACGTGGAGAGAAATGTGTTTTTTCTTTCGTTTTATCTATCTAACAACATAATTTGCATTTTTATGAGAAAAGCAACGTAACAGAAACATTTTGTTTGCAAATTTATCTAGAAATAAGAAAATTAAACTGCATTTAAAAATTTAGTACAAAGCATCCCAGCTGTCAGCCCTCAATTAGCCCACCACAACAAATCCTCCTGTCATAATATACACGGTCGGCAGCGCGGTGTGTTGGCAGAGAAAATCACACTTTCGCACAGCACGGAAATTCTGCCAGTGACCATCAGAGTTTGAATGAAAGTGCGGCAATATTAGGACAGGAAATCATGAGCAATCTTCCGGACGTAGAGCAGTTGAAGCTGGAGGAAAATCACACCAGCGTAGAAGGGAATGCTGCCGCCGCCGCCCCGGTCGCAGAAGACGTGGTCGATCCATGGACTGTTACCAGCTCATCCGATGCGGGAATTGATTACGATAAGTTGATAAGTATGTGCCGGGAGTGTTCGTGGAACGATTCTTACACGATACAGAATAGTTAACTAATTCAATTTCCAACCATGTTCCTCAAACCCGCCGCTCCCCACAATAGAGCGGTTCGGATGTTCACATATCGATGCGGCACTGATCGAGCGGCTCGAAAAGGTCGCGGGAAAACCGGTTCACCATCTGATCCGTCGTGGTATATTCTTTTCGCACCGTGACCTACACACACTGCTGAATGCGGTAGAGGCGGGCAAGAAGTTTTACCTCTACACCGGCCGTGGACCGTCGTCGGACTCGATGCATTTAGGTCACCTGGTGCCCTTTATCGTGACGAAGTAAGTGCGGTGAAGTGGGGGGGAGGTGTTGCCAAAGGGAACAATGATGCAAACATTCGCCTTCATTGCAGATGGTTGCAGGAAGCGTTCGATGTGCCGCTGGTCATTCAGCTGACCGACGATGAGAAGACGCTGTGGAAAGACCTGACCGTCGAGCAGTCGATGCGGATGGCGCGCGAAAACGCCAAGGATATCATTGCGATTGGGTTCGATCCGAGCAAAACGTTCATCTTTTCCAACCTGGACTTTATGGGCCAGTGCCCCCAGTTCTACCAGAACATTATACGCATCCAGAAGTGCGTCACGTTCAACCAGGTGAAGGGCATATTCGGGTTCGGCGACTCGGACGTGATTGGCAAGATCGGGTTTCCGGCGGCCCAGGCAGCACCCGCGTTCTCGACCACCTTTCCCTTCATCTTCGGCACGGACAAGCTGCCCGTGCTGATTCCCTGTGCGATCGATCAGGATCCCTACTTCCGCATGACGCGTGACGTATCGCCCCGGCTCGGCTTCCCCAAGCCGGCCCTTATCCATTCGAGCTTTTTCCCCGCCCTGCAGGGCGCACGGACGAAAATGTCGGCCAGCGATACCAACTCGGCCGTCTTCCTAACCGACACGGCCAAGCAGATCAAGACGAAGATCAACAAGCACGCGTTCTCGGGCGGGCGACAAACGCTCGAGGAGCACCGGGAGCACGGTGGCAACACGGACATTGACGTGAGCTTCCAGCTGCTGCGATTCTTCCTGGAGGACGATGCCGAGCTGGAGCGCATCCGAATCGCGTACGGCAAGGGCGAGCTGCTGAGCGGCGAAATGAAGAAGATCGCGATCGACACGCTGCAACCGATCGTGGAGGAGCATCAGAACCGGCGGAAGGACGTGACAGATGAGGTGCTTAATCTGTTCCTTACGCCCAGGAAGCTGAACTACGAGTTCACCGTAAAGCTGCCCGGCGATAGTGCGAACGGGGCGGAGGGAGCGAAGAAGAAGGGCAAAGATAAGAAGGCGGCTAAGCCGAATTAGCGACGATTGTGGGCAAATACACATCGCGGTCGGTCGCATTCAGGCATGCAATTATCGGTACTTTAGAGGATTATGATAAGGGCGGCGTCACACACGTCGCTAATCATTTTCCGCGTTCGGCAGCAGTGCTTCTATGGATTTGAACGGTACGCAAGTACCTGTTCCGCGAATTACTTCACCCCCCAAGCCACACCAACACGGAACCGGATACTTCGGTTGGTGGTGGTGCTGTGGAAACATTTATTTATTTTATTTTTAGCCGCGTCGTTGCTTTGCTTACTGCAAGTAAAACTAAATGCACGGTGATGAATAAACGTGATGAATAAAAAATAAAATTTGTGTTATTATTTTGTTGGAAAGGTGATGCAAAATGTAATTCTACAAACAAAAGCGAGATAAGTAAAAGAAAACAATTTTAAATTAATAAGAATTAAATACCAAAAAATGCTCTCAAACACATCCTTGCATTAGAATCTACTTGTTGATGCGCAAACAATTTCACTTCACGCAAAAGTTCGCCGCAGAAGCACCGCCCACACGAGTCTTTCTCTCTCTCTATCTCTGCTCACCAACACTGTCACACCCCAAGGCAGCAAGGAATCGGAAGCGCTCACAGAAAGGAAACACGTGTAGCTGAGCTGAGTGACCTGTGCTCTACCCCATGTCTTCGTTCAAAAGCAATGCGCGAAGATAAATGATCGACAAGCATTGAGAACAATAGCGCGCGCTCCTTCTACGATGTCTCATTCGATGATGTTGCTCTACATTCATCGACGGCATCGCAATGGAAAATAATAATAAAAAACGAGCGACGCGAAACGATGTAACCTCCCTCTCCAAGGCGGGGGAAGCAAACACTTGTGCACACAAAGCCCCGGGAGCTCGGAGGATGGATGACGATCGTCGCCGGATCTTCTTCTAGCGCTCGTGAGTGAGTGGAAACAGTTCGATGCAATAACAGCGTTTGAACGGAGTGAAACGAAACAAAAAAGCCTTAGAACCACCCGGCCAAGGCACGGTTTGAGGAAAAACGTGGTGCCGAAGAAAGGAGCGTGGAAATAAATAAAGAGTGACAATACATTTCCATATCGATTTTGTTACGGACACCGTGCAAAAGGGTTGCGCCATCCTTGGGCAGAAAAAAGGGTTGCCGGTGCCGGATGTCTAAGGGCGCTGGTGAAGCAAACGATCGCCACAGTGTCGGTTAGTGCCGCTCGGGAAGTGTTCGCGAGAAGTTTCGTTTTTTTTTTGGGATTTTTGTAGAAAACAAGTTGTGCTACAGTTGAAGATCGTTTGTTCACAGAATTCGGAGCGATTGCAGTGTAATGAACAAGACCTTTCGTGTATTTAAATCACAAAATAACGTGTAAATAAGGCCCCAGCAGTGTCCCCACCTGATCACCAGCATCGAATGCATAATGAACATAGCCGATCTCATCCCGATCGATCTGTCCAACGATCGCGAATTTGCTGCCACCGCCTGCAGTGCACCGTCGACAGCCGGCGGCAACGATGTGAGCCACCACCAGCACCATCGACCTTCGGATGCGGTGCCGGTGGTCTCGTCCGCCGGATACATCCACGTTCCCACGCCCACCTTTGCCACGTATGCGCCAGTGCCGGTCACGCTGCCGCCCCTCTTCACCTCACCACCGTACGAGCGACGGTATCCGACGCGACGAACGACGAACCTGGCCACCAGCAGCACGACCCTCACCACGAACACCAGCACCACCACCGGCAGCAGCAGCGAGCATCTGTACACGGTGCGACCGGTAACACCACCACCCATCGGTGACCATCTCCCCGGGACCAGCATCCCGGTCAGTGTGCTAAAGCTGACGCCACCCCGCTCGTCACCGCCTGCCACGTTGCTGCAGGCAAACGATGCGAACCGTTCGCCGACGCCCGTGTTCGCGATGGATTTTACGCGCATCGGCCACTGCGGTGCCGGAGCGGAGGAAAGTGATCGACTGGTGTCGAACGTGGTGCTATCCTTTGCCAGCCATCCGGGCCAGCCGTCGGCCACGGACGGTATGCTGAGCTTTCCGGGTGGTTCCGGGTTGAGTTTCACGGCGACGGCGACGACGATGACGACGACGACAAGTGCGACCGTGCCTACGACGAAAACGATCGCATCGTCCAGCTCATCCTCCTCGTCGGCGGCCGATGCGCTGAGCCACTGTGACGTCAGCCTTTGGCGCAAGCGTGCGATGGAGATTGAGAAAGGTAAGGGCTTGGAGAGGGCAGCCACGCGGGGGAGGGGGAAGAAAAACACCCACCTGACGCAGTGTGTACTTGCAGATTACAAAAAGTCCGCCTGCGACCGGGAACGGACCAGGATGCGGGACATGAACCGTGCGTTCGATATGCTGCGCTCGAAGCTGCCCAACAAGAAGCCGTCCGGCAAGAAGTACTCCAAGATTGAGTGCTTAAGGTGAGTTGGGCGTTGGCTTCCAATTTGGTTTGTCGTCCAGATCCATTTACAAGCGAATTCCATTTGTGCACAGGGTAGCGATACAGTACATACGGCATCTGCAGCGTGAGCTCGAGTATCCGACCACACCGTCGCCCGAACCGCACGAGTACATGTACGAGGTGGTGACGCCGTTCAACCACATCCCGACACCGGCCGGTGCCTATGCCGGGCTGGACACCAACAACAACAACCTGTCGATCGTGTCGGCCCATTCGTTTGCGGTCGTTCCACCGCCGGTTCGGCCAGCCGTACCGCAGCCAATGCTGCCCGCCCTGCCAACACCACAGCCGCAGCCGGTTGCGACGGCTGTGCCACACAACAACCTCCACCATCATCACCATCACCAGTGGTACATAGCGAACAGTGCCGATGGGTACAGCTACTACTATCTTCCCTAGCCGGTTGGGTTGAACTATTGTTGTGTTGTGTACAATTGAAATACAATTATGAACATATTTTGCGCTAGAAAGTGGAATGGATTCGTTTGGGTGAAATGTGGAGAAAAGAGTGGTGTTAAACAATCGGATTAGGAATCGCAGGGCTGTTACAGCTAGCGCGGATTTTGCGTTTCGCGCGGATTTCGCGCGTTTTTACTCTGCATCGGCGCGGTTTTTGCGGAAATAATAAAAATTATGTTCAAAATCGTCATTATTTGTTAAAAAAAAAAACTCGAGAAGGTTTCCGAGACGGAGGTATTCTCGAAAAAGAGGTTATTTGGACCATACACGCAGTAATGAAGAATGAATCGTTCAACACCGCTGAAAAGGACACCAAGGTGTTACGCGCGATAGCGCCAAATGATTTGAAGGGGTTCAGTTTGTATCGGCAGAAAATGACCGATATGGTCAATTACGCTATCGGACCATTCTTCAGGGACCTTTTCTTGAAGGATGTACGGGGAGAGTATTATTCGCTGTTGTTGGATGAGACCGAAGGAAACAACAGACTCAACGAAATGGAAGTGACGGTGAAATATTTTTCGAGCCACCTGACGAAGCTGATGTTCTTCCATCTGAAATCCGCTGTTCTCGGTAAAGTAACAGCTGATATTCTTCTGGGCAAAATTCTCGAAGGACTGGAAGCTGCTAAACTCCCTTTAGACCACCTTGTCATGATAAGCAGGGATGGCCCAAAAGTCAATCAAAGCCTTGAGCGCAAAATGAACAGCAAGCTGGTTCGAGAAAGAGGATTCCAGTTAGATGACACAGGATCATGCCCAGCCCATATCATACACAATGCTGTTATGTATGCCTTGAAAGAGTTTGGAATTGAGGTGTCTGAGTTGGCGAAGGTAGTTTACTACTATTTTGATGTACCATCCAAGTGGGAAGAATTCGAAAAAAGTTGCAAGGAAAAACCAAAAAAGTTAGTTAAATTTGTTGAAACACGTTGGGTAATGTTAGGAAATGCAGCGCAGGTCCTACTAGCGAACATAGACGAACTTTTTGCATTGAAAGCCAAATTGACTCACTCGGAAAGGAAACAAAATAGTTATCATGAAGAGGTTATTGTTAGGATACTGTCTATAAAAGGTATCAAGTCCGTAATTCAGTTTGTTATTGAGGTGTGCAGTGATGCCGAAAAGTTGATTAAATTTCTGGAAACCAATGATTTCGTACTTTTTAAAAATTACGAATATATAAAATCTTTTATGTCGTGTTGGTTAACAAACATTTATGAAGTCGAAAAGCTAGAGACTGTTTTTGAAACTAAACATTTGGACTTAGACAGTGGATTAAAAAAAGTTGACGAGATAATTTTGCCCAGTTGTTTATCTAAGTATGAGACAAATGAACAGGTCATAACCACTGTTAAAAAAGGTATGAAAAAGTATGTGGTAAAATTAATAACATATTTGCTAGGGAATAACATTCCCCACGAATTTTATTACCATCTCGTCTCATACATGAAACCTACAAAGGTTTTCTCCGTTATAGCAGAGGAAAAATGTTGAAACTAGCTGAAATGGTCGATTTTAAACTCGACCAAGTTCGTGTTTTTGAAGAAATTGTGGTACTAAAAAATTTGAAGCATTCCCTTCCACCTTATAATGATAGTTTGGAGTTTTATGCTGTTCTTTTCCGGCAGCATAATTGCATTGAACTCAGAAAACTGTTCCAAATTGTCATCACCATTTCCTATTCCAATGTCCCATGTCATTATTAATTGTGTAACTGCAGTTGTCATCACGATCTTTATGATGATGATAAGATTTTTCTTTATATACTATAATTAAAATTAGAAAAAATATAAGAAAAAGTCAACATAGGTTTGAGACACGCGCGCGTGGATATTCGGGATCTATTTGGGGGAATTTAAGGTTTGCACACGGTCTGGGAGGTCACAACAGGATTCACTCATTGATGATTGTAAGTGGCCAATTCCAGATACATTAGGTTCACCTGCTTCGGAAGGTAGTGCCCTAGAGCCAATCATTGGCACTAGTGGAACTGGCCATATGCATGTTGCAGTTGTGTTCTGATAAGTAGTGCGCCGGATCCATTAGTTGGTTCTTGGCGAGCTACGTAAGGGATACATTAGATTCTCCTGCTTCGGAAGGTAGTGCCCTGGAGCCTGCCATTGGTGCCAGAGACCCTGGGGCCAGCGGTTGGCACTAGTGGAACTGGCCATATGCATGTCGCAGTTGTGTCCTGCTAAGTGGTGCGCCAGATCCATTTATTGGTTCTTGGCGGGCAACGTAAAGGATGCTAGGGAATACCATTGTATTCGATGGAGTATGACCCGTTTTTTCTTGATGAAACTATGTTGGTCATCTTGGGTGTGTGTATGACTCGAACAGTTCCTCTGAGAGTTTTCCGATGCCACCACTTGCTCGTACAAAATATTTTAATATACCTATCAGAGTAATATTATCGTAAAGATACTTCCGTCCTGCTCAAACCTATGTTGGGGAAAGAGGTGGAACTTCCAAATTGGTGATGACAGAAAAAAGCTCATGTATGTCAGAACTCTTCAACCATCGAAAAAACATAATCAATGGATTGCAATTTTTCCACAATGATATAGAAAAGTTTATTCCACCAAAGGAATTATTATTAAAAGCAAAACTGGCTAGGCAAACACACAACGAAAAAATTTAAAAAGAAAAACAAGAAAAGAAGAATGCAGATTTGGGATTGAGCAGCAAGAAAAAGGAAGTTGAAGAACACAACAATGTAGTTCCCTGATTCAACAAAAAATTCCCTGTTTCAATAATTATATGTGTTGCTTTCGTATAAGCGCGGAGTTTAAGTTTTGCGCGGACATGGCGCGGATTTCAAAAGCCTGGCGCGGATTTCGCGGTTTTTAAATTGTGACTTCTGTAACAACCCTGGAATCGATAGTACGTGGGAAGGATTAAAGAACTTCTCATTCCGATGGAGAGCACCTTCAACCTTTCAGGCTGAATTTCATGATTATAAATCAAAGGACGTCCTTATCCTTACTTCCTTACGCTGATTAATTGATCATACCTCTTATGACAAAGACCTGGAAAGTATCGTAGTTTATTTCATTGAAATTAATGGCAATTAAGTCTAATCATTACATAAGAGTTCGTTATTGAGGGCCATTTTAACGTTACCTCTAGAATGAGTGAAAATTCAAACCTCGTTTTGACTAGAAAATACTAACTGAATATAACAAAAATTTCTACAGCTTTCCTTAATTGAATCTTGATTTCGTCTTTCAAAAGCAAATATTTAAATGTTGATTAATTAGTCACAAAAACAAGCTATTGATTTGAACCTTTACAGTGACATCGCGGACCGTGTTACAGGCTTTTGAGGGTCATATGTGGCCTACCGGCCGTAGTTTGGAGAGTCCTGGTCTATTCGATAGATGCGTCGGTTCGTAGGACGAATTTCGCACCAATTCCACGTTACCACAGTGGCACTTTCACATGTGTCGCCGCAGCAGGGCTGCAAGGACTTGTTAAGTACCATGCAATCGGAACAAATCTCGGAACCTATTATAAACTGGCATAACACCATAACGAAAAGCTGGTGATCTAATTGGTAAACGCACCGGACTCTACCAAAAACCTAAAGTCGTTCTATTTCCAACACAGACATGATCACTCGTACGATCAAATGAGCGTATATGATCGATCGTATTTTTTTAAAATCATATTTCAAAGAAAAGGTTAAAAACTGATCACCATTAAATTCTGCAGAAAATAGCATGATGAGAAACGCTGGGTAAACATGGATGTGCATCATCGTGGAGTGGGCAAGATCAGTTGTAGTTTTTTTGAACGGTAAACGTGTTTGACTTCCAATTTTACGTTTAAAAAATAAGTAAAACAACAACAAAATAAAAAGCTATTTTATTATCACTAGTTCAATTGGACAGGATACAGGACTGCGCAAATAAATTTCAAAGATCCCTTTTACTCTTAAGAGTACGTAGAAAAAAGGGCCTCTTAACCCAATTAAAATGAGATTCTTATGACGACCCATTAAGAGACCTAAACTCAAAACCAAATCCATACTAGTCCTGACACCAATCCGCTACAAATTCTGGTTCAAGAGCTGCACATAACCTAATGCCGGTCCTGGATCTGATACTGACCTTATACCGGTCCTGGAGCCGATCATGAATCCATACCTGCCCTGGAACCTATCATAAAACCATGCCGGTCTTGGACCTGATACTGAACCTATACTGGTCTTGGAACGTATCATGAACCCATACTGGTTCGGGACGGGTCATGAACCCATACCGGTCCTGAAACCTATCATGAACCCATACCTGCCCTGGAACCAATCATGATCCCATACTGGTCCTGCAGCCGATCATGAATCTATACCGGTGCTAGAACCAATCACGAACCCATTTCGGTCTGGAAACTGATGCTGAACCCGCACCTGTCCTGGAACAGATACTAAATACATACAGGACCTGGAACTGTTATTGAACCCATACTGGTCCTGGAACCACTCATGTATTCATATCAGTCCTGGAACTGAAAGTAAACTCATAAAGGACTTAGCACTGATTCTGAACCCATACCGGTCCTGGAACTGATCATGTACCCATTCTGATCCAGAAATAGCTCCCGATTTCAATTATTTTCTAGAACAGTACCTGGAACTGTTCCGGATTCGGAACGACACCTGCACCGGGTATGTTACCGATAAAATTCCAGTTCCGGTCACTAAACCATACCAGGTACAAAATTTGGAGCATACGAATAGTGTAAGAATTAGCGTAGGAAATAGCGTAGGAAATTTAGTAGAATTTGTATAGTGATCTGACAATATGATTTTTTTTAATATTTACCATACCATAAGGAATTGATGCAGTAAATATTTCGATGCAGTCCACGAAACCCTTTATGCTGAACAATGTACCTTTCCCAGCAACGGCAATTTAAAAACCTCGGTGTAGACCCGTCTAGTACTGCATCTAGCCGGACCGTATGCTGCTTAGAAGATAGTTTAAACGACCCTTAAGCCCATTGCATTTGCAGATGCGTTTATTGCCCGGTCGCTTCAGTTGCGTTACATTCATCGTTCAAGTTACACAGGCACAGACAGCTAGCTGCTTACCGTCATTCGCCGATTTCCTTCGTACTTTTGGCCCGTTTGTTTTGTACCTTTTTATATGCAGCCAAATAAAACTTTGAACTTTAAACGCACAGGATGGGACGTCTTAAAGGCCGAGATAGGCAGAGCAAAGAAGGTTAGTTAAATGATGGTGAAAGTGTTAAAATTTGCCATTCAATTTGCTTATTCTATCTCATAATTCAAGTGCAAATAGCTATCGTTAAAAATGAGCATAATTCACTTAACAATCAATTAATGTTTAATCAAATGCATAAATGTAGAAAAAGGCAAAGATTGTAGAAGAGCAATGACCACCGGGGGTCGGTCGGTTTGCGTGATTTATGTCGTCCGGCCGGTAGCCTCTTAGGTGCCGATCATAAACCCTTTTTATGACTCATCGATGCCTGCGGGCTGCGCTTCTGTTATTTTCTCCCACTTTAGAGATAGGCAAGAAAGCTTGCATTCGCGAGCATAAGCGATTGATGAAGATGAACGTTTATTACGATCATCTGCGCCAGCTGCTACACATTCCAGCAAACACCTCGAAAGTCCTGACACTTGCGTAAGTATTTGAATCGCCGTCGTAGCTTAACAATTTTCACTCACTGATATTCTCCTCCTATTTTTTTTTGTGTGGCTACAGTCATACTGCGATGTATATCGATGTACTTGAGTTTGTTTTGAACACGGATCGCAACGCAAAACGCAGCGATGGGACTGAAGAGTCGGCCGAAAAGTCAAACGCTGAGCCAGCGATGGACTGCAACGGGGAGACAGCGTTCCTGTTGCGTGATGACTTTCGAGCCATTCTTCCTGCGGATGATCAACAAACGCCTTTTACCGAACTGCTCCATAAGTATCCGTACATACAGAAGCTGTTGGCCGGTGTAACAAGCATGCCGCCGGAACCAGCAAACCAGCTCGACGACGATGACTGTAATGTATACGACGAAATAATTCCATCGCTCGTTGAGGTTCAGATGGCAGGTTTGAAGGTAGAGTGTGAAGAACAGCCCGTAACTGATGAGAAAGTAAATAAGCAAATCTTTACCGATCAAACCCCTGCCACTTCAAATCTGGACGAAAAGAACTCCGAACAATTTTTAATAAAACACTCCGCCCAAATGCAAAGTCTACGATTGGCACCGTGGAATGCGTCCAACAACCACGAGCTCGAATGTTTGCTGATGAGTGAAAACGAACAGGACTTGGGACTTGTATTGCCCACCTTTCCGTCGCTCGTAAGCAGCATTCAAACTCGTCGGGAGGGTGAAACGTCCTGCCCGAACGTGACGCCACCCGTACTGCAGCTAAACGAGGACATGCTTACCCTGGAACCGCATGAAAGTGAGTGGGAATTGCCTGAGGATGTTTCGGAGTTTCTGCTCGACCAATGGAATTTGGACATGGAGCGTTCTCTGGAACTAGCCATGGATTATTAGACAAAGGACTCATAAAGGCGATCCATTGGATCGCAAAGGTAAAATTGCGTGATCTTCATCGTGCCAAGTAGAGAATGTATTTCTTGTCGAAACAATTTGTTCCTTTTTGACAACCTCGCAAACGAGCGATAATTTTAAATTAACGGTCACAGCATGATCAAGTTCTTTCAGGGTTTTTTTTTTTGTAAGCCTTTGATTGTTTTGTGAAGAGGGGCAGAGGCAATTGTAAATTTAGTGTCTTGAGTATTTAAAGGGAAACGTACGGCTATTTTGTACTTAAAACCCGTTTTTCATGTTTATCGAAGCTTAATATTCCATTAATTTTACCTACAAGGTACAAAGATTCAACGTATTGTTCATATAGTAAACACATTGCCTCACAGATAGCCAGTCAATAGCCAATAGCCAGTCGATCAAAATTCGTGAAAGTGCAGATCACTCCATATATAGTTCGCGAACGGGATCTTTCGTCAAATTGCTGTTTTTGGATTTATGGAGCTAAACATTAAACATCATCAAATTTGCCATATTTCAAATTTACTAAATACTAACTTACTAACATATTTCTTATTTTCAAGTGTTGGAAGTTTGATAATTTTTAACAAAATTTTCTCAACCTTCACTTTTTACCGTTAGGGTTTACTCAATTTTTAAACTAATCCTGCCTAACAAATGACTAACAAAATATATTTCAATGGAGAAATTTCATATTTAATTTTAACAAAACATCTGTTCAAACCCGCAACACAACGAAATGGCACTTCTCTCTACTGATAAACATGAAAGTCTGTAGCTTAAATTCAAAATTTGGCGCGAGCTATGTATTAATATGAAGGTAAAATTTGGCATTTTTCTGATAAAAAGGAGTTGAAATATGAAGTGAAGGATATTTTCGAACAATAATGCTAGCAAAAAGGCGGTAAGAAAATCCCAGAACGATAAGATTAGCAAAAAATGTAGTTAACGGTCTATTCTAGTCCCTGTTCTATAATTGTTCTAAAATCATTTGGTATTTCGATCGTGATGTCGTGCAAATTGCATACTATTGGGAGCTATTTAAATCGGGAAGATTGCCGTTTCTAAAAATGACAAAGTACCATTTTAAATTCAGGTTTTTATGAAACGAACAAAACTATAAGCAGTAAAATTGTTTCTGCGCTTTGTACAATATTATATAAAATATATGAAACATTAAAAAAACTCCTCTTTTATATACTTATATTATTTTATTTATACTATTCTTAGATGAGATCTATTCTAATTGTATTTTTTTGAAACCATAAAACTTGTGGTAAGTTTCATGGTTTTGTTTTTTTATAGTTTTCTATAATTTTTTCTTAGATTTTTATAGGTTTTACAATAGTTGAGATGAGTGTTTTAAAAGTATCTATTAGGGGACGGAATCAAAGACGGCGTAAAGAGTGGTTCTCGAAACAGGATGCTTAAATTTTGGTGCTCTTCCAGCATTTTCCCGGACGCAGCGAAGGCCGCTCTGATCTGTTCAAACACATACTTGTTGTAGACAGATTTCCCAGTGTTTGTGCGATTGAAGGGCTCTGGGAAGTACACGATTGTGGGTGGATGGAAGGATGGGATGCAACATTTGAGAGTGGTTTAATATTGGAAAGCGTAGCATTAATACGGCACTTACCTTCAATGAACAGATGGTTGAATATGCCGAGGCCCGACTGATCAGCGGCGTTCCATTTGCATTCCGAGCGGAGCAAAATTCGACCCATTCGAATGGAAATCGCGTAGTTGGCATAACTGGAAAAATATAAATCCCCTTTTCAGACTATAGCATTGACCATTTAGATTTAAAATAAGAAACTTACTCAAATTCAGCATAGTATTTGAAAAATTTTAGCAGCAGTTGCCCGAGTGTGTCTGAGTTATCCGACCGGTGCGGAGCAATACGTTCCAGTAAGTTGTTGGTGAAATTTTTCTTCTGTAAAGAAGGGCAAAGCAATTTCGTCTATTCGACCACGTTACACGCTACACCCGACCGCATACTTACGCAAAACTTTTCCGGAAAGATGCGATGCAAACATGGTATTACGGCAGGAGTGACACCGCACTGAAGGAAGTTGAGAACCATCAGCACGAGCGAGTAGCTGGACATGGTGGAATGGATCGGATCGTTCAGATTATGGTGCTGTGCCCACAGCTTTATGACCAGTACCAGCGGTCGCACACGTTCGTCCACTGGAAGGGAAATTAAAAAAAAAAACATGTTCCATCATCCAAAACCAACCACCTCTTCCGCCAGCAATGTCGCCAATGCTTACATTGAGCGTAGCAGTTCAGCAGATGAGTGTTGCGTATACCAACGCAATTGTTAATGCTCAGATCGATGTCGATGTTTTCCTCCACGTGGCGAAAGCGTAAGATCGGCACCTTGGCCCTTATCAAATCGAGATGCTCAAAGCTGCAGGTCGGCAGCGATTCGATGAAGCTTTTCACCCGCAGCAGATTGTTCAGCGCTTCCGTGCGCGAATCGCAGTACGTGGGACCGTCGATGTCCACGATGCACATGTCCATGTCGGACGTGTCCGTGCCGAAGCCCGAAATGGTGCTGCCCATCAGGTACAGTTCGTGCTTCTGCAGCCAGGACGACATTTGCCGGAAGTAGCCGTACAGCATTTCCCACAGGCGCATCTTCTTTGCAAACGTTGCATCCGACTGGCGGTTGGCGTGAAACATGACCCACATGTCCTTCGAGAGCGAATCGCCGGGCCCGATGAGTAAAGGGGCGGTTAAGGTAGGCGATAGTTCGCTCGGTGAAATGGTACGGTTTGTGGGAGTTTTTGTGCTCGAGCTTGCCACACTCTCCTTATCGCCGTTGGCTACATACTCGTCAGCTGTCAACTCCATTGCGTGCCCATTGTGGATCTGGTTGGTATCGGTGATGTTCAATTCGTGCATTTTTCGCCCGAGCGCATGTGTTTCATCGCGCGAATCTTGCAGATAGTCTCGTTCACTTCGCCCAGTAGGGTTATCCGAATCGTGACTTCCGCCAGACGACATCCAAGCGCTTTGCTTGCGTTTGTTCATCAGCTCTTTGTGGTAGGTGTAGCCAAATTTGAACGAGAGCCAATTGTGATGGTACCCATAGCAACGGAGCAGGTTGGCGAACGTGTGATTCGCTTGGTAGGATGGTTCTACCGCACTCTTGCTTTCGCGAACGCGCTCGCCATACATTTTCTCGTTCCGTGCGAAATACATGTGCTGGCGTACGTCGTTCAGAAAATCGGCCGTATACTTGTATCCGGTAGAGTTGGACGTTTTCGGTCCATCGCTTCTGAACACTTGCTGCCCAAAGTAGCGCAGATGCGAACGCAGCGGATGTGGATCCGTTGGCTGGTACGCTGCGGACGATCGATTGGACGTTCCCAGAAGGTTCCAGTCTGGGGTGTGACCGTTGGTGCAACGAAAGCCGTTCAACCTGATGGAAGTTCTTGGCTGTACCGTTTCCATTCGCAGATTGAAGCTGCCCGCTTTGGTGCTTGCATTGGAGGAAAGCGTGGCCGTAATCTTGGGACAGTTCGAAAAGGACGCCTTTCTAACCTTTGTTCTGCCCATGGACGGTTTTGTGCGTGCTTTCGTGGCAGGGATCTAATTACCAGCTGCTGTCTGAATTTGTACGGTTAGTTTGAACGTAGAACGTAACTTCTGGAATACTTTAAAACATCTCTACATACCTGCTTTATGACGAAATGACGCTAATGGACTCCACCCAGTAACATCGATTCAGACGATGCGTTCGATTGCTTCCGTTAGCGTTGGAAAGACTTCGACAAATGGTTTCCATAGGCTGCTGTGATTAAACAGAAGCTAAACATGTTCGGATGATGAGATCCAAGATCTATAGGTATCATGTCATTTGATCATCGGATTTTTAATTAGAAACTGTAACAACTAACCTACACTGTCCAACACCATTCGATGCTAACCACTAATGCAAAAGGAACATTGTTTGTCTGCCTGCACCCGAAGCTATTTTCTCGACCCTGCTATCCACTTCAATCCGTACGTTTGTACACCACACGCAAATGGTTCGTCATCGGCGTGGTATCCGTTTCCATGTCCGTCTGAATCTCCAGCGTCCCGTCCGCATTGAGGCAGTATCTTTTGCGAATCGCTTTCACGGCCGGATCTTTCGCAAAAGACATACGCTCGACCGATTTAGAGGTCAGGTTCAGTTCGTGGTCCGTTGCTTCGCCCTCCTCCAGCACGGCCAGGCCAAAGTTGTGTGCCACCATGAAGGCAACCTGGCTGGTGCCGGGTTTGATGCGCAGAAAGCCCCGCTCCAGGTGCATCGGGGCGCCGGACTCGGGATGGCGGGAGTGGGCCTCGTAGTTAAGCAACGGCTGCCCGATCGACAGGAACTTGATCACCTCGTTGTAGGAAAAGTCTTTGATCGTCGGAAAGCTGCCCTTGGCCGTTACCGATTCCCAGGTGCCGATTAGCCACTGGATCGGTTTCAGTGCTTCGTGTACCTTTGCCATCTGCAATGTTGAGATATATTATTTTTCTTTTTATAGTCCTGGAACTGTAAATTAGATAGAATATTAGTTACTTTAGTTAACACGGTTAATTGGTTTGCGCAAAAGTTGTGAGACCAAGGAAATGTTTGTTTACATACAGGCGGGAAATATTGGTTTGTCAGGCTTTGTCAGATTTCATATTTGGACGTAGGAAGGGATAAATATGGAGGACCGTCTGTTTGACAGATTGGTTACCTATTGTCACGATAGGCAGTTCCCAATCAACAAAACCAGATACAGTAGAACGTTGATTATCCGGGGACGGATTAATCGGTGGGTTAGCTAGTATCTAGTGATATTTTTACTTCATTTTTGATAAAGAACCATTGTTCAAACTATTATTTTTTATTCAAACAATATTCTATTAGGGCGGTGGCAACGCTTTTTCGCATACGATTTTATCGGACGGCCTATCAAATTTTTGTATGGGATTTGACAGATAACGTCGTACGACGAAATCTCGTCCGATAAAATCGCATCCGATGAGCGTTGCCACCGCCCTTAGTGATTGGTCCATTGATTTAAGGTGAATTTTTAGTAAAACCAGTGAATATTTTTTATATATTTTTTTTACTGTTTTATGTTTTTTAAATTAATTTGCATGTTTTGGTCCAATAGCTGTGGAAATCGATTGGTACGTGGTACGGTCCTGAGCTGTCCGGATAATCGACGTTTTACTGTACAATGCTTTCAATTTAATGTACATTCATTATTTTTTTTAATAAAAATAAATAAAACTTGTACATCAAATTTAGCATTGAACTACAGTCTGAACTCACTAAGCGAAAGGCCACGGGAGTGACAAAATGCTGACAAATTTTTCAAAATGTGAGCTTTTGTCACTTTTTTGAGCTTTTATCAAAATTTTGTGACCTGGAGCAGCCAGGAAAAAAAGTTGACAAAAGTTGACAAAATTTGACGTTCGTGAAAAAGCGTAAACAAACAGCTATTTGGCGCAGTTGTGACCCATTGTTATGATAATAATGCTAAAATGCATGATTCTAATTGATTTATGTACCTAGTTAGTGTTTCTTAAACAAAATATCGATGATATTCAGATGTTGGAGCTTTTTGTCGCTCTTGTGTATGTTTTTGGTGCGGCCACGAGAAAAGCTCTTTTTTGCAGTTGACAAGCAATTTTGACAAAGTTGAAAAAATTTTCAACATTTTTTCAGCCCCGTGGCCACGCGCTAACTGATTGAACTTCGATTCCCTGCCAACTACTGAATAACTACTGAAATTATTCTCGGCAAGCCATGAGATTTTTGAGTTTTTGGAAAAACTGGTTTTTCCATACAAACGCATGCTTTTTAGTTGAACTGTCTGCCAACTATCGAGCGTTAACTAAAAAGCATTCCAACTAAAAAGCGTTCAATTATTGAATTCTGACTGTATACCAAATGCTATTTTTGCAGAGAATTGCAGAGAACAAACTCAAAGAGTCATGAAGATAAAAAAGTACAGCGATCTAAAAAAAATTTAGCTTAGCGCCACAACTCGACTAGATGAGCACTAATCGGGTTATAAATAGTCTATTAATCTAGAAGGAATCTAAAAAGGCTTCGTTTAGCAGACGGCAAACAACTGATGCAATCTAAAAATAGCAAAAAAGCTGGTGGCATCCTCTGTTGGTGGGATACCTCACCTGTTTTTTTCTTATTATTCCATAAACGGTTTTTTTGACTAATTTTTAAATATTCATAAGCTCAAACCTGCCAAAATGGATTGTTTTTTTTTTAATATTTAAATTAAATACAGTGGAGCGCCGTTTATCCGGGCTTCTCGGGACTTGGCCTCGCCCGGATAAGCGAATAACACGGATAATGAGTCAAATGATATATTTTATCACCAATTCCTGGTTATGTTTTGGAAATTTTTCTTAGTTTTTGATAAAAATAACCCAGTTTTTACTAACTTCATGTTTTTCCAAAGAGAATATTTAAAATTTGCCATGCATTACAGTTTTTGTTATGACAAAGTGCTCTTATAACCGCTTTTTCAAATATCCTCCTCATAATGCAATGTCACTTTTGTATTGAACTGTCATTTCTCAACAGCACGGATAAACGGAAAGCGGGATAAAAGGTACCCGGATAAACGGCGCTCCACTGTAAGTGGTTTTGTAGTTCCCAGCAAAGCAAACGCTTCTGCTCCTGGGTGGATATAAGAACGGTAAGCGAACGTCAAATGTCATGAGAATGCGCCATGAGCCAACCCGCTCCGTTATCGTTGCTCGCACATCGCACGGAACGCTGAATTGTGGCGATTGTGTTGTGTCTTCGTCTTCTCGCGAGGAGCAGTGCGCATCAATTGTGTCGTGTCGTTCGTGTAATACCCGTGCTAATGTAAGCTGGCAACTGCTGTGCTAATGCTGCAAACAAGCACTGGGCAGCATAAATTGTACAACATTCGCCGTACCACAGCACTACTGTAGGTGAAAAGTCTTACCCGTACTTGTTTGCACTGTGACTGCGGCCTGTGTGTGTGTGTGTGTGTGTGTGTGCGTGCGTCCACCAAGGGAAGAGAAACGCGTAAACCTCTTTTGCGAAGAAAAACCGGGAGAGTGTCCGCTGGGTAGAAAAAAAAACTTCACAGCCAGCTTTTGGGCGTTGGACATCCGGTCAACTTGTTTGGAGGCAGCGCTGTGCATTTTTTTTTGCAGCACAGCACCGTGAAAATGCAGCGTGAGTGTGTGTTAAGCGAAAAGAAACGCTCGAACAAGTTAGCGTGACAGGAGGCACAAGTTTTCATTGGTTTTTGGCCGTCGTGATGGTCTTGCGATACAAAAAACAAGGGGCGCCAGGTGTGAGTCTCTTTGCAAAGCAGGCAGCTCCCGCCCGTGTGTGTGTGTGTGTGCGCGCGTGTGTGTGTGCGCGTGTGTGTGTATTTATCTCGCTGATTCGGACCGCGGGCTTGATTGTCTTCTTTGTTGTTTCCTTCTCCGGCAAAACCCGGCACAATCTTAGAACCATTGTGTTTTAAAATGAATGGTAGAGGGGGGGGGGGCTTTGTTTCGCTGTTCCTAGGAAGTCTGGCCCCTGTTGCACATCTTCATGAATGAGTGTGTGTGTGTGTGTGTATATTTGCAAGAGATTTTGTTTTTTTTTCGTCTGGTTGAAAAAGTGCACAAAAAAGGCAAATTGTGCAAAAAAAAAAAAACATTAACACACACACAAACACCTCAATAGAACAGAAAAAGGGTGTAGGCTGTTTTCATCTCCGCCAGCTTCCTTCCTTCCAGCATCGCAAACACACACACACGCACGCACGCACGCACACATTCCTTCCGGCCGCTAGTCGATCGGGGTAGGCGGGTGTGTGGAAATGAAAACAATCGCTCCCTTCCAGCAATGGCCCACGAGTGACGGAGGTTGGAGCTTCTTCTTCTTCTTCTTCACCGACCAAATTCATTCATTGACCATTTGGGCGTGTTAGTGTGTGTGTGTGTGTGCGCAAGTGTGCGCAGGCAGTTAGTGCGCGTGTGTTTATGTAGGTGTTGGTTTCTTTGTTGTGTGTTGTGTTGCGCGAGAGATGTGTGTGTGTGTGTGTGGGTGTGTTTTTTTTTCTTCTCGGCATGTGTGCTTTCCCTACCATCTCCCACCTACAACCACCCCCACGTGCGTGTGTGTGTTTAGGTGTGCAATAATACGCGAGCGACGAAGGGTTGTTTTTTTGCACGAGATAAGCCAAAGCAAAATCGGAATAGAGATAGAGAGAGAAAGAGAGAGAAACGCATCAAAATCTGTGTATTATCGGCGCCCGGGAAAGTGAAAGCAACCGGAAGAAAGCGTCGCGCCGCATCTGCTCTTTGATCGTTTGTTTCGAAAGTGATAGTGACGACCCCAAACCACCCCCCCCCACTCCTCTCCACCCTCAAACCTTAGCCTAACAAGCTTTTGGTTGCTATCGGAAAAAGGGGTAGGAAATCAACGCATCGAAGGATGCAATTTTTGGTCCTATGCAAGCATTGTTCTTTCACTTCACTCGCTCGCGCATTGTATCTCTTTCTCTCTGTCTCTTCCTCGCGCAACAATCGCGGTGACTAAAACAGTTGCTCTAGCGCACATCCTAGTGGGCCGCTCTGGGTTCTGGGCCGTCGTTTGTGTAGTGTGCTTCCCTTCGCGCCGCGATAGTGTGCGAACGAACGGGGCTCGAACGGGTGCGTTTGTTGAAACTGTGTGAGAGAGCAAGCAGCAAACCCCAACCCTTCCCCGGCAGGTGGGAGTAGGAACGATTCGGACGCATCAACTGAGAGCAGCGGCAGCAGCGCGCCGTGGCCAAGATCCGGCCGGTTGCCATAGTTCCCGGTTCGAATAAAGTTCGCGCACTGCACACACCACCAGACCACAAGTCGTGCCCGGTCGCATATTCCTGTGTAGGAGCTGTATTTGTGTCTGTGTGCTTTTTGAAATGTTTGCCGCCAGTGTTTAAAGTTAATCCCATTTTTGTGTGTGTGTTTTTTTATCTCGTTAGCAAATTGATCCCGTGGGTGAAAAGAACGCCCACCACCCCCCGGCAAAAAGGGCCCCTCCCGTTGGGGGGCAAGTGAATCGAAGTGCGTGCGTATGTTGTAAAAGTGTCTGTGTGCGTGTGCGCGTGTGTGTGTCCATGTGTATGTGTGTGTGATTAAATAAGTCTAACTTAAAAAAAGAAGAAGAAGAGTGGTAGTGTCCCGTAGGCGCAACACAAAACGCAACGTCCGTGCGATGGCCGACAAAGGAACGAAATTCGAACGGATGGCCATGACCAAACCCGTCCCGATGAAGCTGTTCGCCGCCTGGGAAGTGGACCGGACACCATCGAACTGCATTCCAAGGTACGTTGTACGATGATGGTACGCCCCCTTTCCACAATGGTATCCCCCGAAAAGAAAAAAAAAGGAAAACTGCAATTGCGCCTAGCCCTTAACCAGTTCAGTGGCTGCTCCATAGGCTGCTGCTCCTTTTACATCATTTTCTCCCGCACGGAAAACCGGGAGGCATCGGCGCTACCTTTCTCTCCTAACTATCACAATTATGCTCTTCCGCACGTTTTATGCTCTGTGCGATCTGTCTCTCTCTCTCTCTTTCTCTCTCTTCGTTGCTGCGCCCTGTGAGGAAGCTTTTCCCTTTCGGTCAAATGGGGCACACTCGGGAAGGGAAAACAGGCTAGAGCAGAAGGAAGTTCCTATCTTGACCCACACTCACGCCTGCCTCCCCATTGACCCTTTCTCTTGACCTACAACTTGCATCTCTGGGCTAGTAATAATGGTCGGTAATTATATTGCGTATCAGGCGCAGCAGCATAAAGAGAAGAACCCATCTGGTGTGTGGGTTTGTGTGGGTTTGAGCATTAGAATATCTTTCAATAGGGTAATTTGAGTGTTGAATTTCTCCTCCCTAATGGTGTGTGTGTGTGTGTAAGAAGCACAAGATGCACTGCTTTTCACACACCGTGGAGAGGGTTACACAATTGCATCATGTGAGAAATAGGAATAATTGCACTTTTCGCCTCTTGCTCTTTGGTTGGTTGGGATTGAAAAATTAATAGTAAAAAATAATTTATGAGCTATTTCTCCCACTCATGTTTGAAGAGAAGAGGAATGTTTTGTAATAAAAACGGGAAAAAAGAAGCAAAAAAAAAAGAACAATATTCGGTCAATTTCCATTCCGAAGTCCCGTACTACCTCATACGTTCATTATTATGACTCCGTTCCGGTTCCATAATTCTAGCCCGTCCGCACAAACGTCCCCCCCCCCCCTCCGCCCTTTGGGGGTGGTTTCGACGGTGGGGGCGAGAAGAATCGTTGAACTCGCCAAGAATATGTCGTTGACCCAGATTGAGCGATTTTCACTTTTGATATTCCTCTGTGCAGCGCCCAAGTGCCACACGGCCGCCACAACCACACGACTCTGTCTCTTTGAGTTAAACGCGCACGAGCTTTTGGGAACAGACGACAATCACAACGACGGGGAACGAGGCGACAGGGGGTGTGTGTGTGTGTGTGGGGGGAGAGTTTCTGCTTGCAAAAAGGACCAAGAAAGGTATGTTTTTCATTTTCCCCATTCGTCATTCACACGGGGTGATGGGATGATTATTAGACCAGGCGTTCTTTTCTTTCCAACCCTCTCCTCCTCATGTGCCACCCATCAGTTTGCTAAGAATGTTCGTGTTTTCTCGCTGTTGTTGTTTGTCCGTATCCCCGTAACCGAGACAGGTTGAGAAGAGCACGGGTTTGTTGTGAGTGAAAATGAGCTTCTGGTGAAAATGGGAATGACAGTTCCGTTGTTTGGAAAGGTGCTTGCCTTAACCCAACCCTGGCGTTAGTGACTCCTTTCAGCTCTGCTGATGTGTTTGACCTCAATCAGAGCAGCAAAACACAGAAGGTGCTGTTTTGGGGGCTAAAAATATAGTCCGGAGCTGGTGCAAAATTATGTTGCAATATGAAGTGAACAAGGCTGGAAATGGGACGATGATGGACAATGAAATGGAAATCTATTATCGCTGCAGATAGGATGGGATACTTTTAAATGTGCGAGTTGTTTGTTTACAAGTAACCGTTTGTTCAGTCAGCAATAAAATGACAAATAATTTGACTAACACATACCGTACTTCTTCAAATTACGGACACTTCAGGCATTTTTGGCATTTAATATTTTCTTACTAATTCAATTATATAGAGTCAAGCCCCTGTATTACTTAATTTACAAGAGCAAACCTTCTAATTTCTAGAAAAAAATAAATATTTCCAGTGATTTCACTCGAAACATTGTAAAATATCATAAATCTGCAACGATATTTTGATTCATATTCCGGACAGTTTTGAGCTCATGTTTCAAATTACGGACAGCCTCAAAATTCCTTTTATTTATTTTACCTTTAAATTTACACACACATTACACCTTTTTAATTTTTTACTTGTTTCGAGGTCTGGAAACTTGATTCTGGATGTCAGAGTCCTCCCAGATCGACAGAACAACGGTCTAAAATAAAACGGGGTTTGGATGTTGTTTTTCTCTCGTACTCGTAGATGAATGGAACCCAAGAACTGCTGTGCGAATTGTTTTCGCGTTGATAACTACTTTCACTATGGATTCCGATGTATTAGAATGCACATGGACGCGATTAATAGGAATTATCAAAGAAATAACATCAGGGCCTACTAGGGGTCAGACACGTCTTTAATTTATTCTAGTACATCATGGCAAATATTAAAAAATTAAAAAGCGGTATGACTAGGAACTGGATATGAAGATATTCAATAAAAACATGCCAAATGTCCGGAATTTGAAGCTGTCGGTCATTTGAAGCATAACCGCGAGGCTACATGAGGTGAAATATACAGCGAAATGAACTATTTGACAGGCGAAATATCTGACGGATAAAGCACCACAGCAACCAGCTGATGTGCAATGTAAACAAATAACGTGCACAAAATCGTAACTGAATCCATTGAATTACTTCAATATTCAGTACTTCGTCAATTTTGAGTCAACAGTTCATAATTTCTTCCAATTAGTGAATGTTCTGCTTAAGAAGATATTATTTTTAAGTGAAATTTGAAAGCGGATCTTGTGTCTCCCCCAACCCTTTAGCTGTACCTGTCAGATATTTCGCCTGTCAAATAGTTCATTTCGCTGTCACCTCATGTAGCCGCGCGGTAACGATACTTACTTACTTGCATAAAAATTGCTCTTAATTTGCAGACACGGGAAAAGGCACCCCTAAATTGGCACTCTTTACAGTACGATCTGTATGATCGGTATGCTCGAAGTCAGCATTTTCAGTGGACTATTAATCCCTTTGATGCGCTGCTACGTTTTATGGCAGGAGCCGTTTCATTCCTTACCATTATAATTGCCACCCAAGGGAGCTCTGTTTCCCTTTAACGATGATCCGGACTGTCTCAAACCAAAACGATTTCGTTTTGTTTATTTTCCTTTGATTACGTTTCCGCATGTCTTTGATGTTTTGCTGAAAGTACTATTAGCTGAAGAGTGAGCTTCATAAAGTATAATTAATTACACGTATTTCTTGCCAGCTGTATCCGACATTCTGTTAGTAAGATTTGATTTTCTCCTAATAAAAAAATAATCCCCCATGTATTTGCTTCCCGAGCGTATTTCGCTTTCATCCTTCCTTTCACTCGAAGAACACATCAAACCGATTACGAAGATTACGAGAGTAGGGTTTCGCATGAAAGATGGATTCAAAAAGAAAAAAAAGTTCTGTTTAAACAAGACCAAATTTCTTTGCCTTTGCGGCGGACCATCCCGCCGTGTACCACCCCGTTCCGGCAGTACCGTAGTAGTAGTAATTTATTATAATTTTAATTGCATCGTTCCGTAGCGTTTGTGTTCCGCGTCATGCCAGCAGCCATGCATGCGGCTCAAAGGTTGGATAGCGTGTTTATAGTTTGACGACTACGGCTGCTGCTGCTGCTGCTTGATGCTGCTAGTTTCCTTCTCGGGTCGTTTCTCTTTCTGTCTCTCTTCAAACGGCTTCTGTTGAACTGGGTGTGTGTGTGTCAGTGTTGTTTTTTTTTTGCTCCCGTCCTACGCCGGTGCTTCGTGAAAACAAAAATAAACGCTTAGAAAAAATAAAAAATAAAAAATAAAAAGATAGAGCAAACGGTGGGTCTCAGGCGGGGCCGGGAAGCAGAAGTTCAAGTTCGTGTTCGTGCACCCACGTTTCGTTGACGTTTTGTCGACCGAGCGGAGAGCAAAAAAAGAAAAAAAAACACGGTCTCTACACGACACGTCACGGTGTATGATAAAACTCAATCGTAACTTCTTGTCCTAACACGGCCCCGTCGACGAAATTCGCCTGTTTCGGGGCACTCCCATAAGAGAAGAAAAAGCAGCAACAACAGCATCGACGTTAAAAATCAAGCATTAATCTGTCAAAGGAAAAGGGTCCCAATTTTACACGGTTGCTCCGATTTGGTCGGGGCTTTCGGCCTTTCGGGCTTCCGCGTGTGCATTAGGTGAAGATTATGCGTTGTTTGCTTTCGGATACGTTTTCTTACAGATTTTGCTTCCTCTATGTTCCTCTCTGTAGTAAGAAGGGATGGTATAAATCATTGCGTACAAACAATTCCTCGGACCGCGTTTCGGGTTTGCTCATCGTGTGGAAGAAAATGTCAAACGAAATGTGAAAAGAGTGTTTTAAATTTACGGAATGATGAATTGGATCTGGAGATGGAGAGGGTGTGGTGGTGTTTCTTATGTGCCTGTACTTCTGGCTCGAACGAATTCCTTCGACAGGCGGGAAGGGAATGATTTTTTATCAGAACAAATCCAACGAACCCCGGCGAGACCTCTGTGACGGGCTGTGTGGCCTTAAGTATGTGAAACAAGGGCGAGTATGTGTGTGTGTGTGTCTGTCTGTTTCTTTCTTTTGATTAATGCTCCATGCCGAGATTAAAACAAGGGAAAAAAGGGTTAAACAAAGTTCATGCGTACTGATTAAAGCAGTCATGGGTGGGGATTGCAGTGATAATGGGAGATGTGTGTCATTGTAGATAACTTTTGCCTTGGACGCGTACCGAGTGTCAGCAGTCGAGTTAATTGTAGCTAATTTCTTCACCAACATACGGCAAACGGGCCGAGCTAAAAGCATCAACTTTTTAATCTGCCTTTAAAAATAAAATAATGCTCGCTAGCATGTAAAACTTTTCAAGCAGACGATGAAGAAGACGCAACTTCTTCATTAATGCTTCGCTGGTGCAGTCGAGAGGTTTCAGCGGGCAGCTTTTCGGCAGATGTTAGATCGATGTAATATGGCCCAGAATTCGCCACTTCGCCCAACGGTGGCGGGGAGAAAAAAATGAAAAGAACAGAAATAAAATGAGGAAAAGTGAACCACCCCACACCACTGTATGCGTCATCGTGTTCGATCGAAAGACGACAGCAGGAAGACGGAGGAGGACCCCCAGTGCCTTGCCAAAGAATGGTGACGATGGTGTATGGTGTGGTATATGGTCGAATCGGGTGTATGGTGGTCGCACATGGCGAGGGAAAGCTCGCTCCAGTTTGTTATGATCAATATTGGAAGCATAATTGAACGTCATTGCTGGGACGAGATTTCTTTTTCGTTTGTTGGTGTTCTTGTTGTGTGCTGTCTCTGCCGGGGCTGAGAAAACGAACAGCAGATGTGTGAATATGAAATGTAAAATAAGTAATAATTTCTAATGGGATTTAGCCTCTGGTGCCCACTGGTGTGCGCTGGTTCGCTGGTGTGGTTCGGATTGGTTCACTTTTTCCTTCTTCACACACGCAGACACGTGCTGAGAGCGTTTTGCTTCGAATGGGATTATGAATTGAAATTTATTATACAATTACACGCTGCGTTTATTGAATGATGGGGATTCATGGGGAAGGGGGGAGTGCATGTGTGATATTGATGTGCTCTGAACAATGTGGTTTATTTTTAAATACACATTTGCTGCATGCTAGGAAGCTAATCAGAATTAGTAAGCTTTTATTTGATCATTTATACATAGATCGTTGCTTACGTGTGGATGCCGGGCTTTTTATTTCCAATGTCTTTGATGTTTTTATTGTGTGTCCATTATGCTTAAGAAGTACATACAATAACAAGGGATTTGCTTATATTTTCAGGGTTTGTGTATGAAAGTTCAAATCAAGTGCTACATGTCACAAACAAGTATCATTTTGAATGGACCCTACTGTCGTGCTAAGCCACAGTGGTGTGCCAAAAGGATAAGTTAGCGCTGATTAGGTGCCGAGTTCAAGTCCGTTCTGAACCGAATGACGTTTAAGTTTATAAAACATTAAAATTGGTTTCATAATAAAAGATTAGATGATTGTGATAGCAATTTGACTAGATTTTAAAGGTTAATAAAAAAAAACAAAAATTTGCTACATAATGACAAAAACACTTTATTTAAATGGTGATTTTACAAAGCGTTAATGTTTGTTTTTAACGAGGATGAACCAGGCTCTTTGAGGTGGAAAAGGTCACCAGTTCCGGCACGGTTCGAGCTTGCCAACAACCATCGTTCCACCGGTTTTGGCACTGACATATGATTGGGATTTACCCTGCGGTGGAATTTGGATTTTGGCAATCCTAAAGGCCTAGCACAGCACAGCGTAGCACAGCGTCTCCCGTTGACATTAGTTGGCGCTAATAAAGCAAGGTGACGATGCATGGGTGTACAGATGGTCGGCCTAATGCTGGTCGGCCAACAGTCGGTGTTGTAGCTGGGTACACGTTTTAATCCATCGTTTTGCAATGAATCGACCGGTGGGCCAAACCGGTGCCAACTTCTGTAAACGAAATCAAAGGTTTGCTACGATGTGTTTGTGTGTATAGCAGCGCTCTGGTATTTAGCAATAGTCGCAAGCGGAACACAGTTCCCTTCTAGTTACACCCTTCCCCATGTTGGAGCATATGCACGTGGGAACCAAAGCGGCAAACGGCATTGCGCAACCCTTTTACAAATATCCTTGCACAAATTTGTCGCCACTGGCGGCCGAACGAAAAGTAAACTAAAGAGTTGTTTGCTCGACAGTGTTGTACTGTGGTGTAGCAAAAAAAAAAAAACACAGAAAAATGTGCACACAAACGTTGCGCCAGCGGGCAAAGAAAGTGTGAAGATGCAGAAACGACGACGACTTTTCGGTGTTGCTAATCGTATTTCTAACGTTTCCATTGGTGCACCTAACGCGGACCTGAACCATTGCGTGTGTGTGTGTGTGTCAATGTGTGGTGCCGTTGATAGAAAGGGATATCCGCGAGGAAGTGAAGCCGGAAGCACCCGGTTTCCTTTCGGGGAAGTTTTGTGCTTTCGTGCCCGGCACGACATTTCGTCCTCTTTCTTAGGGCTTTCTCGCCTGCTACCTCTTCGTTCCGGGGCGCGCAAGATAGTGTGTGTGTCCGTAACGTGCACGGGTCCCCGCTCCCTCGGCTGTGTTGACAGGTTTGTTTTTATTACGCCCCAACGTTCCAACCGATATGCGCTCCCATCAACCATTCGATATTGGTCCTCAACCCCGCGCGTTGCATTGAGCTTAAAGCAGCTTTCAGGTGAGGCACGGCTTAGTAAAGAACGATTTGTGCCGCACCCTAACTACAGCCGCTGGGAAGTGAAGGCAAGGCGGCAGGGAGGCAGGGAGGAGAGTCGCCGTTGACACAATGCGACGACTAGTTGGAGTTTGTGCAAAGAGAGAGAGAGTAGAAGAAAAACAAGGTGCGACCGAGTCGAAGTGGAAAAGGATTTTGTCTAACGTCGCAAAACGGCGAATGGGTTTCGTTTGGAGAGTGGAATCGATTTTGCTACCGAGCTCCGAGTTTCCGTGTTTGTTCCGTAGAATCCCAACTAGCGAACATATTGTCCACCCCAATTGCTTCATTGGAAATGGAAAATTTGCCACAGAGAGGGAGAGAGAGCACTAATATAGCGGCAAACAGTGTCCAATAAGCCGTCCAATACCAAGTGTGTCGCACAAGCGGTGCCTGGGACGTGACTCTATTTAAATCTGTGCGCCAGCATAGAGCATCGAGCCGGGTCAATAATTGGTCACCTTGGCCTTCAGTGTCAATCACACCACTGGTATGTATGCTGGCGCGGTGATTGAAAGCAACAACACAAATGCGCTTCGCGACGACTAGTCCCTGGGCCCTGTTCCGCAATCTTCCTAGACCCTAATGCTCTGTTTCGCCACGTTCTATGTGTCTTGATGCTCATCTCCATAAGTAGTGCTCGGCAAATCGTCATCAGTGGAAATCGTCTCGTCCCACACTCACCCCGTATCCACTTATTTTTTGCTTCGTTGGTTCGCGAAAATGGAACAATGATCTCGTCCAATGCTGTTGCGGGTGCACGGTTTGCCGTCCTGACCTTCGTGTGCTGGTGCCAAAACACCGATCTTACGGAAGCCGATCGCAGCACGCGGAAGCTTCACACAACCGTGGGGAGGATCATTATGGTACTGCTGCTGCTGCATAGGTCAGGGCACCGAGTGGCTGTAGTACTGCCTCTGCATTGAGTTGTCTTAAATTTAGACGCTCGAAGCTGGTCAAGGTTTACAGTTTCCACCTTCTGCACACCCGGTTTGGTTTTGTTTTGTTTTTTTTTTGTATCACAGCCCGTGCAAGATGTTTCTCAACCGCGTCCCCAAACCAAACAGTTTGCAGTGCCTTTGCCCGCCGGGCGGTGTTGTGACCTTCGGTCGCTGCTGTACGGCTGCCGCTGAAGGTGGTGAAGTTAGTGCTGAAAGAAGAAAAACAAAGAGCAATATGAAAGATCTGTAATCTTATCAGATGACGAGGGTTTTGGATAAGAGCTTGTCTGCTGATAAATAACTAACTTTGTGCGACGGGTTGAGATACACGCTGCACAATGCACTGACATAGGAGTGTTTCCAGGAGTGTAGGATTGAAGCCCTGTCTTTTTGACTCTTGATTACAGTTAGTAAAATAATTCCATTATCGTAATAAATCATGCTCAGCTTTTCCTGCTACGGTAAATGTACCAATCATGTTTGCACAGTCTCCTGTAACACATTTCTCGTTACAAATATGATTTAGTTTTTGCCATATAATGAAAAAAACAAGATGGAACAACTTAACAAGATGGAACAACTTAAGAACAAGATATCTTCTGATCTTGTTCTTAAGTTGTTCCATCTTGTAACATGGCTGTCAAAAATAAAACAGTAACTCGATGGTATTTATCCTACAACATAAAAATCTATCCATACAAACTTCGACGAATGCCCTAAAAATGTTAATGGTGTTTGTTGTAATAAGCTATTTCATTCCATATTTTTATAATTCAAGTGCATGCTCATGATGATGAAACAATGTGCTTCATAACGCAATTACTTATGTTGGTATATGCGTCAGCATTGCGTTTCATGTGTAACAAGCTTCAAAATTCTGTTGTATTTCAATTCGATTCAGTTTTTTCCAATTTATTTATACCACAGCAATCACAACAACATGTATTTTTGAATATGTTTTAGTGATAAAAAACTGTTTTCAAAAGACGAGTTATAATCACTGAACAATAATATGCTAATCACTGACAACTATGGCTAACTTTTCCCTCAGCCTGAATCCGTCTTGAGGATAAGGAAATGAAACCTTCAGAGGCTTGGTGTGTAAATCAACCAGTTGCCTGAACGCGATGATGTTAGTCTCGTGTTAATTCTACAACCTTAGCTTACCAGGTAGTGAGTATTAAGGTCACTGTTTACAACCAAATAAGGCTTTGCCTTTGCATTAGCCTGCCAGTGAAGCGTTGCGATGCGCTAATACTGATTCCGATTCGATTCCGAATCGGATGGCAGTGGAACTCTCCAAGTGGCGGCGGGAATGGCCAAATTAGGATTGACTGATCGTAAGCAGTTGTTTTACATTCACCCCACGCTAGATGCAGTTTGGTGGAGATGCAAGGCAAAGATAGATCCGATGAGTAAGTGGCTTGCTTTACTTTTCTCATTAAGCAGAGCTGTTGGCTGCATCACCGTTGCGGGGTTTGAACTGACCGCGACACCAAGCGTCATTCTTTGTTTGCTTCGGGGATGCCCGGAAGTCCGTTCGGATGAGCAGACGATACGCGGTGCTGTGCGTTGTATCACAGTTTCGCTTTGTTGTACTTGCCGCAGCTACAACGCGAGATAGATTACCTAGAACGCAGGCCCTGGTAGTTAACGGACCCTTACGGGCGGATACGGTTCGGTGCATCGACCGTGCTCCGTGTTGGTGCTGACTGTAAGTACGCAGCAGTAATACGAGATCCGTTCGGCTTTTGCCGAAGGTAATGAAACGTTGTTTGCTTTAGTTTCGGTGCCTGTGTATGCCTCGTGTGTGTGTGTGTGTCCCCGCAAGATCTCAAATTTCAACACATACCGATCCCCGTCTACATCTTACCACAGGTGTATGGGGCATCTTCTTACGATTTGTTGTTGTTTGTTTGTGTACGATCGATGGTTTTCAAGTATCGGAGTGTAATTTATAGCCGCCAATGCCATCGCTCTAAGCGCCCCCGCCTGGTTGCTGAACCATCGCTAGAGACATATCTATGTACAGGGATTGACGGTTCGACGCGTGCAACACCGAAGGAATTGTAAACACGCGTAAACAAATATGCAGGTTACGTCGATCCCTTTTGCCGGCGTGTAACTGAATCTTTCCAAGTCAAACGACGCAGTAAGGCACGGCTGGTGGGGTCGACGGTTGTGAGCTCCTGGAGGCAGTAGAACCCGTTACGAGACTTTGGTGTATGGTGCAGCGTCCCTGGAACCGACCGTGTTAGGAAGTCGTTAGGAAACTTGTGCCACCTTTGCAGGTTGTGTGTGCTGAAGAACGCGTTAAATGAATGTATAAAACACGTTGGTGGATCGAACTGCTCGCAGGGTTTAGGTCCCGCGGTGTGGTGTGGATCCTTTGCCTGACTTTACTCCACAAAGGCATTTGCCGGTTGGCCACGATCGTCGTTTGAGGCCCGGGCCGGCTCCAGGCAATCTATTTCCGAGATGCGAAGTTTGCACACGTCAATTGTTGCCTTGGCGCGACACGAACTCTCTGTGTGTGTGTTGGTGTGTCCGTACAAGGGTGCGTGCAGCTGTGGCTTCATTGTGGGACTGCCGCTCGCCCACCAAGAACCGACCCCAGCGGAGAGAAGAGAGCGTTGGCGGGATGTTCAGAAGCGTGTGCCAGGGCGTAGTATGTGTTCTAATTTTACTCACAACGACAGCAGCAGCAGCAATTTGCCCTCCAACTTTTGCCTCTTCATTGATGGGTGGAAGTGCATGCAATGCACACAAACACCGGGCCGGTGCGCTGCATAATTTACCGGGCGCTACAGAGGCGGCGCACAGAGAGCATTGTTGCGTTGGGTGTTCTTTTGTCGGAAGCGGTGCAGCAACACCTACCCGCGGGCCTCCTATAAGCTCTGTGCAATCTGAAAGGAACACTATAACACCAGGAGTCAGTTTCCCGGTTTGACATTCAGCTACAGGTTTCATTAACGAAACGAAGAAATTGTGTGTGTGTATGTGTTCTCGGTTGATGGCGTTTTGATGTTGGCCTTTTCTTCTTCCCTTGTACACCGGTACCACCTTGGTCTATGGCAGGCATGATCCGTGCGTTGGTTGGTTACGGTGGTGCCTCGGTTTCGGTTTCCCATATGCAAGGGTAAGGGTGCGCGTGTCCGATGCAATTTGCCACCGAATAAGTTTCTAATTGTTTGCTGGCGTCAAGAAATTGCAAACCACCAAACGTTCGGGGGGTAATTGTGTGTAAACTTGCACCGGTGCAATGGAACCGTTCGGAAGCCAGCCGGGGGTTTGCAAATGTTTGGATGAAAAGCTTACCTGAAGGTGCGATGATGTATGGGAAGCCTTTTCAAATCGTATTGGAAAGCAAATGTTTGACTAATTTTTTTGTACCTTTCTACAAAAGCAAATGCTAACCTTACATCCATAACTAATCATAGCTATAGTTCTACACTACTGTTTGATTTCGATTAAGCTAGATTACATCTAATGTGCCATTTAGTCCTTGAAATGGGTTAGAGTTTGATAAACTGCGAATAAAATCCATGGCATTTATTTCTTGAGTAAGAGCTATTCTACTTTAAAACGGCCTAATATTATAATTGATTTAGTTATTACAACACGCCCTTTTCATACTACTTATTATTTGACGTAACGACCTATGATTTTTATTGGCTTGTACAGGCTTTGTATGCTTTGTAGTGCTATGCTACTGGATAGTTAGTTCTCCCCATTATGTTTCCCCAACATGAATATCTCTCTAAGCTGATGTTCCCTTGAAGATTCGCCTGAGAGAGACTTCACTGTACATTTGTAAAAGAAGAGCAAAGAGGATGGTTTACTTTTTTCTTGAGAAATTAAAAGAAATTTATCTATTTTTCAAGATTGTAATTGTTGCATTTCTTCAAGAATTTTTGATGTTTTTTTCTGACTTTTTTCACCTGTTATGGTCATGCATTTAGTAATTAAAAGTTCTGTTCTTTTGCCAAACTTTTGAGTTAACACAAAAGACCGTTTTGTTTGTCGCTTTTTCTCGGAACCTTTTTTCTGAATACTCCTAACCAACAATTAAGTGCCATCTATTGGGTTTACTAGCCTTTGCGAAGAAAGGGGTGCAATGAAATGTGTGTTACACATTCCATTCTAAACGAAAACTCAACTCTTCAACAAACCCTTTCAACCCCGCTGGGGCTGTGCGTTCGAGTTTTGCCAACCCGATCACTCCCGATGACATTCTGGCATTGGCGAAACCGGAAGAATGTCACCATTGCCATCGGCAGAAAGTTGTTAGAGAGTCCCTCAGTCGTCAGTACCTCTAGAACCCCTTCGAGTGAGCGTTGGTTGTAACCCTAGCGAAAAGAATTTGCAATAAAAATTGCGCAAAACATGCGTCGGGGGAAGGGAGAACTTCAGAGCGAACGAAGGAGTGAGAAAGAGTCGTAATTCCAGCTCACAACAGAGGCCAATGAGGCCGCAATGCTTCATGCTTTCATGTCGCCATCGTTATGCTGTGTCTCGGGGTTTCCGTGAGTCATCCCACAGAGCTACCAATGCCAGACGGGCAGAGAACAAATTTGCCACAAAACAAAGCTATAAATATGTAGGTTTTGTCGCCGCACTACTGGCACTGGCCGGCGGTGCGCGTACAGGAAGCGCAAGCGATAGTAATGCAAGTTGTCGGGGTATATGTAAGCCGAACCCGTGCGTCTGCTGCGCCCCTTTCAGCCGGTTACGTAGGTTCTTCTACTTTATCGATGCGAACCGCAAAAGCAGAAGTATAAATATTTCAATCGTGCCTGGAATGTGGTTCTGTCATTACGCCTGCATTTGCACTCATCAGGGTCGTCGTGGGGCGGGATCGGAGTGCTATTGATTTTGCGAAGGACAGCCAGCCGGTGCCCGTCGGTTGGGCCCCCGGACTCAATGTTTCATATTTGCGATATTGTCTGCCGCTCGCAAGAAAACAAGTCAACAGAAGCCGGTAAACATAATGGCAAACGCATGCAGGAGAGTCTGTTTTGGTTGTTGGTTTTACAACAACAACCATATCAGCATCTGTGTGGGCTGATTGGCTCATGTGTGCAGGTGGAAGATCTCATTTGTGCGGTGTTCTTGGTTCTGAAATGAATTTTGTGTTTTTATTATTTCGAGTATTTTGAACACAAGTTGGGCATTCATTTGTGGGAAAGAGCCGATATGATCATAACCAACAACCAACATTATTTGTGGAGATATGACAAGGTGTTGCGTACATTACTCTGTTTGCCGTGTTATTTCCACTGTAACATGTGCAGAATACGCTGCCATTGGATCAATTCGGTACATCCACCAATGCAAACTGCGATTAGTACACATTTTATAGAATAATTCAAAATTTAGACTTTCAAGATGGCCTAAAACAGGGTGGCCTAAAACGATCTTCAAATATAGCCTGAATAATGCATCGGATCCTTGGCGGTTAAGTTAATCGTACATCAATAACATTACATTCGGTTCTACATTATGTATAGCAAACAGTCCGTTCACACATGAAATGTTTGGCCGGTGCCTCGACTGATTCAATTTTCCGAACAGACAAATTACGTTAGTTGGCGGTTATGCCTCCAGCCGCCAAACCCAATCGCAAGCGATGGCAATCATTTTGCATGATTGAGAAATCGGTCCCTCTTCTTTCTGCTTTCATTCTCCCTGTGATTCTGTCTTTCTCGCTCTCTCTATTTCTCTCTCTCTCTCTCTCTCTCTCTCTCTCTCTCTCTCATTTTCTCACTCTAAGCTCCTGTTTGGGAGCTCCTGGGTTCACTGCCTGCGTCTGTACACTGCATAAATAATGAGTCACTAAGTTTGGGGTCGTTGGTCCACCACACCCTACGACGACCGACGCCGTTTGTTTCGTTTAGTGCTCCACAAAAACACACAAACACACACACTGGCCACTGATCGATAAGTGTAGAAGAGCCCAAAACCCTAATGGATGATTTTTGGTTGCTTTTGTATCCTTTTTTATTACAGCCGTTACACAGAAACACACAAACATACCCAAGGCAGCCTTGTTTCTTCTGCCCCAGAAAAAAGGGTTTCTTTTCCCCCAAATCAGATGCAATCATGGGTGCGGTTTTTGATGAGGTCTCTTTCGGTGTTAGGTAGCGTACTTGGGGCATATTACGTTTTATTTTCTCTATCTTTCGAGTTGTTTTATCGGAATGTTAATTAACGTCATTTTGAGGTTCGTCTTTTACTTTGAGGATCTCTTCGCATGGTTCTGAGAAGCTTTCTGTGGCAGCGTTTCATGACACTGTTCGTTTCCCCTGCGCAGTCCGGATGTAGTTGGCGGCTGTTTAATTGTTACATGTAGTAGAACATGATTGCCACTCCCTGTAATACGTACACCACTACAACGTAATCGCACCGTGTTACCCACGTGACAGGATGATCCCCACGCCGGGAATGGAAACGTCCACTGCTCTGCCGCGCCAGCATAACACAAATTTCCTTGGATTGTTGTAGACTTTGCCGTGCCGTCGTCCCTGTTTGCCAATTGCTGGCGAGCGTATTGTGCGCCTGGGCCAGTGATGTGCCTCTCTTATTGACTTATTGACGGGTGTTCCATTATTCCCACTGCCATTTCCGCTTCCTCGGCTACGGCAAAACAACGGCGCAACCCTTCGCGCCAACCGTTTGCCTCGTCAAAGCGGCTGTATGTTGCACGAGAGATTGTTGTGTGCTTTTTTGTTGTTATTGTGAAGAGCCGGTCATACACAGTGCCCCTCGTGATCCGGAATTTGTGTGGCTGTGTATATTTACCTTTTACCCCGTCGTATTGTTTTCCATAGTTTTTCGCGCCTTCTGAAGTGTTGTTCGCCCGTGTGCTCGTGATCTGCCATTTGGACCGTAACCTGGGCGTACAGTGAAGGGGCTGCTAAGCTGTCCGTCAGTCAGCCAACGGACTGGTTGGCACACTGGCAGCGATGTGTGCCCCCTTTGCCTAGCTACGGAACCGGTGGTCACTTTTGTACAGTTTGCTCTTTCACCCGTGACGATGGCTGCTTGGGTGGGAAAGTACCCGGGAATGGGGGGGTTATGTTTATTGTTCGTAGCGCTGCCCGAGATAGAAAAGTCGGTTGATTAGAAAGCATTCCAGCCGGCGGAGAGCTTAGAATGGAACGTAACAGCATCAGTAATGTACAGTTTCTCAATGTCAAAGTGGTGCACCGTTAAAATGTATCAGTTTTCTCTATCTAACTCTGTATTTATTTGAAGATAAAGGTTTCAAATAATGTGATGAACATTTGCTTTTAAAACACTTTTGTTGAGAGTTTACTTTATAAGTTTATGTGACTTTCCCGTAGAAAGGTGTCTCATAATGTATTTTGAGCCTAACATAACTGACGAACAAACTAACCTAGTGATTTTTCGAAAGAATATGAATATTGAATATTGAATAATGAATATAAAGAATGATATTTTTTGACGGTAAAAAATTTAAAAAAAAAAATCAATGCGATTTTTTTAAATTTTTGTTATTGAAATTGAATTGAATTGAATTTTTTATTTTTTATGCAATTTTTAGGTAAAATGGCATGTCACGGTGAAAAAGGCCTTCTTAAAGCTAAAGTTACAACAACACACAATGCAAAATATAATTACTGGTTGTGTTACGGTTGTAGTGATTAAACATCATCTCTCCGTAGTAAACCACACTGCAAAACATCCTGCAAACAATGCAGCACCCCTTTGCCCTAATGTACGCTACAAAACGCTTTGCTCTTATCGAGCCCAACCACTTTATCAGCCTTGGTTTTCCAACCGACTGGTTCGTGATCCCCGGTAATCGATCAGACAAACGGAAGGCGGGGGGCAAAAATACTACTGTTGGCTGCCTCTCCCCCCTCCCATCAACCCATCAGCGTCTATCAGAGATGGTGCACAAAAACAAACATCGCGAAACAAAACCGCCCCCAGTAAATCACCACAGCGCACAGTCCAGTGTGCAGCGAGGGGAGATGTTTTCGCACGCCCTAAATTGGCCATCCGGTTTGTAGTTGGGGCGTCGTTAGTATTTCGCTGCGGCGTCCTATGGCGCGTCGTCCTCCCCTGGATGCACGCTGAGCAGCAGGAGTGCCGGCAGCAACACGGCCGGCAGCTGCAAGACACAATTGTAATGGGCTTGTTAAACAGGGGCGTTGCTGCTGTACCACGAGTGTAAAGCTAATAGAGTTGGCAAGCAGTTATTTGCTGTCGATAGGAAGGGTTTTTTGTTTGTTTGTTCGTTGTTATCGTTTGAACCTCCATCGAGCGTCGCGCACCCTTTTACGCATTGATTGTGCTATGTAAGATGCAATGGACGGTTTAACGGGGAGAGAAATAAATCGACCAAATAAACGGTTTCTTGATAATCGTGTAGCACCATTCCCTCGCCGTCCGCCTGGTGCCGAAGCGACGCGAGCTTACTGTAATAGAATTTTTGCCTCATATTTCTTTGACCACAGCTCATCTTGATTGAGATGAGTTTTTCGAGAATTCCGAGGTGGGACGAAAATAGCACCCGAAATACTCATCACCAACCCCGTCGCGCTCGGGCCGGTGCTTCATCGGAATTCCCCCTCCGAGCAGCAGCACCCTAATTCGCAGGGTGCGCAGGGTGCTAAAAGCAAATATTGGCTTTACATTCCATTGTAGGTCGTGTGGGGGGTCGTGTCGGCGGAGGAGCACTGGTCTTGGTTGTCTAAGACAGCGCGCATCCCTTTGCTGGGGAGCGTGGGAAAATTGCTGCTTGTCCGCTTTTCCGACGAAAAGGTGCTAGAAACACCTCAGCGAAAGAGACAGAGGCGTGGAAAAAACGGTGTATCATGTTTTAATTACTCTGTGACACGTACCGAGCAGCTCTGCTAGTGTTGCTGCTGCTGCTGCTGCTGTGTGGGAGTCTTGCGATCGGATAGAAAATTCCCGTCCCCCTCCTTGGGCGCCTGGTAAGCGTTGCTATTCATCGATGCAAATGTTTTGGTGCGTTGCGGCCGCGGCTTAATTATTAGCCGGTTCGTGGTTTGTTAGCGAGTGGTTGAGATACAAGATCTTCCCACGTACTTTTGGGATATCACACGATGAGTCATTCCCCTGGGGGTGGTGTGCCCATGACAATGAAAAAAGGTGTATCCAACGCCATAGCAGCCGCTAAAAAAACGGTGCGATATGAATCAGCGAAATTGAATGTCATCCGCCGTCCGTCGAACGTACGCGCGAACGTGCAAAATGTGCACGAACACAAATTTTAGCACGAAATGCAACATGCATCGAGCAGAGAAAAAAAGAGAACACAACAAATGCCCCGGACGTACAGTGGGTGAAAGTTAATTTCATCCTGCAAAACTGTATCGAGCCGCAAAACCGTTCGGTCGCGCACAACACTACGCGCCGGTTGATGGCCATGAAGCTAAATTGCTCGTTCCACAACCTCCGTCCACCCATCCAATCACACCCCCTTCGGGATCGTGATATCCGGTGCTAGAGATCTGGTCGATTTACGACAGATTTTGCACGGGGGTTTTACTCCATCTCCTGTACGCCCCGCCGATCGTGCTGTTCGCTGCGTTTTCCCTACTGGAGTTCCCTTGCGGGGCGCAAGATCTTCCCGCGCGTAGTGCCGCTATGTTACGTCGGGAACGGGTGTTTGGACAGTGGGATCTTTGAAGCTGAGCCACGTATATTTGTGTGTGTGGGTGGGTGGGAGAACTTTATGTGTAGGTCGAACGCCTAGCTTGAAGTGTGTAGTAGGCCCTTAAACTCGTATGCCCCCGGTTTCTGGGCGGGCGAAACTGGATTATTATGATGTGCGCATGTGTGTGTGTGTGGGAAGCGATAGTTTTTCACCCGGATCTAGTGAAATTGACGACCATCGTCGAACTGCGCTTACAGGTAGCACTCGCGTTTGCATCGGATTCAATGCAGCTAATGGATCTGGTTCGATCTTATACGAACGAAAATGTGATACATTGTAAAGAGTTTGTCTGTTGTTGTTGGTTGCAGTTCAAAATATCAGGTATGACAAGGGTGGCACTGGTTTAATTAACTGATCATAATATTTAGATAGCTTAGTTTCGTTCAAAAGAATCTTGATAACCATGAACCAACTCGTTTATAGTCGAATTCTAGAATGAGTAATTAACTTCAATAAAATACTATGATTAATGCAAATCGATGAAGAATTGCACAGCCTTTCATAATAAGCAATTCACTCTGCTTGGCTAATAGTGGATGATGAGTAATAAACATCTATTTTAAGTGTGAAACCTCTCATCATTAATATCCAATGAATCATTAATTTCCAAGGTAATTTAAATTGACAAATCTTATGCCGCGATTTGTAACTAGCGAGAAGCGACAAATAATTCGTTTTGTTTTTTTATTACACAAACATTAATACCCTTTTAACTGTTGAATATACAGGTTTTTCCGAGTCACAGTCCATCACAATAATTTTTAATTTCTTCAGCATGATTTTCAACACAGCCCGTTGACTGCTTCCATCGTTTTTTTCACAGGGGCTTGAAGCCGGATCGCATACCCCGTTGATAGTTCTGAATCGAGATTCAGAGATTGGAAAGATTCATGAATCTGTAACATTCATAAATCTCAAAAGCTTCATAGATCTCGAAAGATCCACGAATTTGTAGGGATTCATGAATTTCAAGGGATTCTACAATCTCCAAACATTCAGCTTACGAGCTTGAGTTTCTTATTATTCTTCTTCTTGGCGTAACAATCTACGTGGTCATGCCAGCCTATACAGGCTTTCGAGACTTTTTGGCAAGTACCATGCAGTCGGATAGTTTGTTTGGCTACGGAGAGACGGTCCATGCGAGGCTTGGTCCTACGACGTGCATGTTGTTAAGTCGTGCGAGTTAACCAATGTATCATGCGAATAGAGGTGCAATTTCATTTTGCAGTTTTTGGTGTCAATAATTGTGTCCTCATAACCACTTGCCACAATGATTGATGTTAGACTTTTTGTAATATTTGTAGCATTGTTCATAAACTCACGATACTTTTAATTGATGGAAAAGATATTGATGGCACAAATTGCGTAAAAACAGCTATATTTCATCCTTCTTCCCGAAGAACATAACCTAATTCCTTAGAATTCCTTAGAATTCCTTAAAATTCTCATATTGCCTCAAGTGTTTCCATTTTTTTCAATAAAATAAAACAACACATTTCACCTACGTTTGTATACGACCCCAAAACATATTGCAACTGCCCGACACTGGTGTGAAAATGTGATGGGCACATGTTTGCTATTTTATTTATTGTAGCTTCCTGTTGCCCCGCTTTCTTTGCGGAAATAAACAAAGTTCTTAATATCACATTTGCTCTCCGTTGGGCTGAATGATGTCACCGGCTCGAGAGTGCTGGCGGCAAATATGTATCTGTGTTTTTATGTGCCAATTTTCCAACATCTGTCCAAACAGGCACTATCAAATCATTATTATTCCTAACATTTTTTAAAGAATTTATCATCGGAAACAGATGTAGCTATGGTTAACAACACTCGGAATGATAACGTCACCACAGTGCGTTGTGGAGTTGGTTAGTAAAGTCGGTCGCTTTTGTAGCCTCATCACGAGTGCCTTGCACGGAATTGTGAAGTGAGTAAAGTGGAGAGAAGATCAGTAATTAGTGATTTTCGTAGTTTATACCTTTCCGGGTGTTTGTTAGATTGCAGGTTTGTTTGCTAAAAGATCTCGCAAAAAAAACCGAAAAAGACAAACCCCATTAATTGGACCGGACGTGTTTAGATAAATTTAAATGACCCGCTAATTGATGAACGAGTAACACATGGAGGGTCGTGTTTTGTTGTTGGTGTGAGTGTGCCAAAAGAGGAAAAAGAGAAAAGCGTTAACCCGTTCGTTCGTCGTGATGTGTGCCACATTTGAAAGTGAAACCATTTTCATCCACCCAAACCCATCATAAAGTCCATTCGTTCGTGTCCATCGTATCTTGTTCGTACGCAGAAGTGCCGTTGTTGTTGTTGTTTTTTGTCACGGGAATTTAATATCCAACCCCTTCTCAAACGCGTCCCCTGGCCGGCCCGCGTAAGGGGGTGGTCCGCGTGTGCGCCACGGACGCACACAGGTCGCTACTGCTGCGTAGAAAGATGGTTCTATATATTTGTGTGAGCACAATCCGATTGCAATACGACGCATGCCGTCCACGCGCTCGTTTCTGCGTCAACAAACAAACCACTCCAACATACACACAGGCGCGGCTAACCGCACACGGTCGGGTCCGCATCATCGGTCGGGGAGGCCGTTGTTGTTTGGTCTGACACGGCGCCCCCGAAGTCCCTGCTACTTGTGTGCCGCGAGATATGGTTATCTCGTCACCTTCCTCCCCCGGGCTCTGCGGTTTAGCGAACCACCAACCACCAGCAACGTAACCGTTTTGCCAATATGCCGGGTTGCCAATAAAAAAGGGTTAAATTAGTAACCTTGAAATGGGTGGGTTTATCCCACCCTCCGCTCGTTTAGCGCAGGGTTATATCCTTAATTCCATGCGACAGCGGCTCGATGAAGCGATTAATGGTGGTCGGTGTGACACACGGGCCGCAACTCAGGTCCCTTGGGAAAAGGAATGTGTGTGAGTTAATATTTTTAGTACTAAAATTATTGAAGCTCTTTACATTTTGAGTAATATTATATTATTAGTCTCTGTAGAGAGGGGCGTTTTTGGAGGTTTATTTTCTCGTATTCACCTTTCTGTTTATAACCCGTCAATCAGACCCATTCGTCATTCCTGATCCCCCAGCTGCTGCTTTTCGTATCGCGCATTAGCATGCATTTTCCCGCAGGAGCGGCTCCAAGCGTTGATCGCTTCCAACAAACATGGCGCGCGAGTGTGTGACATTTGCATCCATAAATTATCCACTCCGTGGGCCGAACGTTTCCCGGTTTGGAGCGGGGGGGACACCGGGAGGGAACATTGGGAGGGAACAAACATGTATCCACGGCCACACTGACACACCGATTAATCATCCGGTACAGCCTACGGGATTGTCTCGGGAAGGTTACGGAGCCGGAGCTAGCGACGAACCCCACCGGAGGGTGTGGATGAAAAGAGCAAACAGTAAAATGGCTGGAGACGATCAGATGTGGACCGGGGGAGTGTTTAGCGCCATGAATGGTGCATAATTGACAACCGGATCGGTCATATGGGCTGGCAGCTGACCCTCTCGATGACGTAGGAAAGAAGAAGAAAATAAACCAAATCCACAAAAAATGCATCGAATCCGTTCTGTTTCTAAGCGCGCGGATGGATGAACTCATAATTGCACAAACGTGCGCATCAAATGGTACGCACGCGTGGCCTCGTTTGTTTTTTTGGAAGATATAACGTGATAACCTCCTCTTAACCCCCCTCCTCCCCCTCCGTCACATCTGCAGCAAGCCGAATCGAACGTGTGTTACACAAACATAACTGCGTCTGCACAACAAGAGAGCATTGTGCGCATAACCTTGTGTGTGTGTGTGTGTGTGTTTGTTGAGGAAGTGGAACCAGCGATAGGTCGCTGCGCGCGCCCCGTTTGCTGTGAGATAAGACGGCTCGATGAAAACAATACAACACAACAAGAAAGAGAGGAAAAAACAACACACATAAATCAGGCATCGACCCATTCGCCCCACTCTCCGCCTGTGGGTAAGTTCATCCTGGGTCTCCAGCATCTTTTGATGTTTGGGGCTGGAGAAATGGAGGGTTTGCCTAGCAAATTTTCACCATTTTCTTCCCTCCCTTCACGCTACTAACCCTCCGCTTGGTCCGCGTGGTCGGGAGTGTCCAATGCCTTCGTACATTCCGGTGCTGTAATCGGCTGTGATGTGTGTATGTGTGTAAAAGTGATATGGGTTTGTTGAGCGTAGCATCTTGCACGCTCAGATTGCTTGCCTGAACGAGCCCAATGCTCTCCACTAGCATCGAAAGCGGGCGATGCTTGTGTTGTGTGCATCGGATGAATAACACACAAAAAAGAGGTGAAGCTGCCGCTCATGCAACAGCCCGCCACTACAGCGGATGTGCTTTCACTTGCATGTTGTGTGTTGGCGTTTCACATACACCCCGATATCGCGCTTGTGTATGTGTGTAGATTGAAATTATCACAAAACCAAACAACAGCAACAAAAAATGGAGCGCCGCGGTGAGCTGGTTGGTGAAGAAGATGCGTAACAGCTCGTAATATTAAATGTATTATTTATTACGCAACGTTTCACTCGCACCGTGCTCATCATCACACACACTTTGGTGGTGATGGTGTACGGCATGGTAACAAAGCGGTATCTAAATTGCTAACATAATGCAGCGCGAGCTTTGGATCCTGCTTGTGCCGATCGCTAGAAGGGCGAGTCAGGACGGAAGCTACCTTGAAGCTGAACTTCCCTGTCCCGGACGGGGGTTCGCCGCTTCACTATCGCGCGGGCACAGACAGGACACACGGGGTTCGAGGCGGAAGTGCTGGCGATGATTGAGATTGAATGATTGAGCTGTGGTGGTGGTGCGAGCTTGGCTGGAATAGTTGATGAAGCTGCACTGTACTGTACACTAGTGATGTGTTTTCTGAAGCGCACCCATGACTCCGATCCAACTCCGACTAGTGTTAGTCCGATTCCGACTTCGACGGAATGGGAACCATTAGTTCCGCCCGGAGGCGACTCCAGGTGACTCTGGAGGACTCCAGGTGACTCTGGAGGACTCCTGGTGACTCTGGAGGACTCCAGGTGACTCTGGACGACTCTGGACGACTCTGGACGACTCTGGACGACTCTGAATGACTTTGGACGACTCTGGGTGACTCTGGGCGACTCTGGACGACTCTGGACGACTCTGGACGACTCTGGACGACTCTGGACGACTCTGGACGATTCTGGACGATTCTGGACGACTCTGGACGACTCTGGACGACTCTGGACGACTCTGGACGACTCTGGACGACTCTGGACGACTCTGGACTACTCTGGACTACTCTGGACGACTCTGAACGTCTCTGGACGACTCTGGACGACTCTAGACGACTCTGGACGACTCTGGACGACTCTGGACGACTCTGGACGACTCTGGACGACTCTGGACGACTCTGGACGACTCTGGACGACTCCGGACGATTCTGGACGACTCTGGACGACTCTGGACGACTCTGGACGACTCTGGACTACTCTGGACTACTCTGGACTACTCTGAACGTCTCTGGACGACTCTGGACGACTCTAGACGACTCTGGACGACTCTGGACGACTCTGGACGACTCTGGACGACTCTGGACGACTCTGGACGACTCTGGACGACTCTGGACGACTCTGGACGACTCTGGACGACTCTGGACGACTCTGGACGACTCTGGACGACTCTGGACGACTTTGGACGACTCTGGACGACTCTGGACGACTCTGGACGACTCTGGACGACTCTGGACGACTCTGGACGACTCTGGACGACTTTGGACGACTCTGGACGACTCTGGACGACTTTGGACGACTCTGGACGACTCTGGACGACTCTGGACGGCTCTGGACGAATCTGGGCGAATCTGGGCGACTTTGGACGACTCTGGGCGACTCTGGACGACTTTGGACTACTCTGGACTACTCTGGACTACTCTGGACGAATCTGGACTACTCTGGACGACTCCGGAAGACTCCGGACGACTCCGGACGACTCCGGACGACTCCGGACGACTCCGGACGACTCCGGACTGAATCCGGCACAACTTCGACTCCAGCCAACTCCGGGCAATTTTAGACGATTCCTAACGATTCCGGATAATGTTGGGTGGACCTACCTTTGCGAGTCGGTTGCGAAATTTTAAGAATCGACTTTGGAGTCGACTTTGGATTTTTGCCAACTTCACCCATCACTACTGTACACAATCTATTCTGTCCTACTTTTTTGTTGTTTTTTTCTGGTTGCTGCTCGAAGACGACCAAGAAGCGCTCACGGTTCGTGCTCTGCTGCTCCAATCGTTCTCAACGACCTTCGCAAGAGGTGGTTGGTGGTGGGGTCGGTGCGATTCCCTCTCCCAGTCAACCACGCTGCTTCTGCTAGTGTATCGAATCATTGTGAGTGGCTTGTTCTATCAATTGCCGCCCCCGTCACGAGATGAGTTCCGCAGCAGCAGCAGCAAAAAAGGTGTCCGCAAGCGCGCTAGAATGATGAATGAGTTCATAAAATACTTTCACCCCTACCCGTATCCGGATGGGAGGGGGGGAGGGGGGTTTGATGACCACCAAGGTTAGCAGGCAATCTGGTGTGCGCGTGTGTGTGTGTGTGTTTGTGTGGTCTAAAACAGGCCACGGGCGATGATCACCTTCATCCGGAATCATCTGCACTGATTTACGTACGAATAAAAATGATAGATTGATGAGTCGTGTCTGGATATTGTCGGTGTGTGAGGGGGGGGGGGGAAGGGAAGCAGACCAATCGAACGAAAGATGGAGGCCAACTTTTCCGTAAGCACCTCTTGAAAGATCACCTTGGCTTACGATTACATTGAATAGGCCGTGCTTTTACCGCTCGGCAAGCAGCTCCGTTGGGTGTGGCGGTGGGTTGTTGTTTCAAAAGCGCCATTTCGGCAGAATCGCTAAAGTGGTTACAACGAATGAATTTCCTACGCCATCCAGACCATCCAGTTTGTGCGTGTGTGTGTGTGTGCGCGTTTGCCGTTGTCTGTGTGGAAGGAAATTCCGTCCGGAAAGGAAGTTCAGCTTGCTGCGAGATGAATAAATTATTCATCAACCAACACAGCCTGCCGGCCGCCTCGTGTCCCTCCCGGGCTGTTGTTGCGGGTAAATTGTTCACTTAACTTTCCGATTGTTCTGCCGCGTCGTGACCTTGCTTGTTGAGGCATTCTCGAGGGCAAGTTTTATCACTCCGAACCGATTTATGGTCCAGGTTTTCCCATCGCTTCGGCTCTTCTGTTTGTTCCTAAAACATTAAAATTTTATGACGACGACATCATTGTAAAGATGTAAAATTGCACTAATAGGGTGTGCAGCAGTAGTGTGGCCGCAATGACATATTTCAACAAAATAGAAAAGTAGTAACGGTTAAAAGCTTAAGTGGAAAATAGATATTTTTTATTGCGCAGCATCTCTTCGCCTCTCTGTTACTTAGTAAATACTGTGCTCCTAATTCGTGTACGAAACGTGATGGAATGTGGCCAAGCTTTTGTGGCACTAATGTGCATGCAAATCACTCGTTCACTCCGTTCATTTCAACCTGTAATCGTTTTACTTTTGCGGCTACATACGCAACAATTAGTATCAATCAATTGCCTTTAATCAAATAAAGGCATGCGCGTGTGTTGCCCTATTAGCATTTTAATATAGAGCTAAAGGAGCGGTGTTTTGGGCTAAAAACGCGTCGCAATAACGGGCTCCCGTCACAACTGCTGCGAAAGCGTTCGCGAAGCACGCGCTCCAAAATGGTCTACAACATATGCGGTACGGTACGCGTTTTGCAACAGAAATCAATTGATGAACGATAAGCCCTGCCAGCCAGCCAGCCCACCTCATATGAGAGGGGATTGGTATGCATATTAATAAGAAGGAGATTGCCTTAAAAAACGGTGTGCGCTGTGTGGTATGGTCTTTTTCGAGTGACAGTTTTGATTGATTGTGACGTGCGCCGGATTGGGTCGCATCCATTTTGTAACATAGGGTAGGTGTAAGTATTCCCGATTAGATAGTATTTTGAATAGGGCAGAATGGAGCAATTTTCAACTCTCTTTTACACCACCGGCACTGTCCCTGGCTCGGTAGCGATGTAAATAATTCGCGTCATTAACATACAACGCTCGTCGCGCGTTTGTTTACTAAGGCTCGCTTCTTGGACTGCTTTTCCCCCTTTCCCATCCTTCGGCCATTTAGTAGTCGCTCGGTATTAGTTGTCAGCAATCAGTTTTTTGTATGTGTGCTGCAAATGCGCCGTAACCCAAGGACCACCCGCGAATTATTGCCCATCCGTTTTTTTACTTCTAACATTCGCAACCACTGTGGTACGCAGCAACGGAAACCGGCAGCAGCTGCATGCCTGGGAAAACGGCGTGAAGTAATATTACGAGGAAAAGAAGCAATTGGGAAGGAAATGGCACCGGTCGGTCGAGCAAGCAGGTTCTTTTCGGGGACATTAAAAGATAAAAATATCCTGCGCCAATGCTAAACGCCGCGCGGCCTCTCTCGCTCTCTGTCCTTTGCGCGAGTTTGGTGTAGAACTCTTTGGTTGCAGCGGCCAAACACCCCCTGGTCTTGCCATGGTTGTTTTTCTTCTTCTTGTGCCCGTTACCAGCTGCATGCAATGTTGTTGCGTTTGTTTTTGTGTTGTTAAAGGTTGCGGGTTGAAGGTGTGTGTGTGCGCGAGCGCGCTCAGTTTTCGGGTGCTCTGTTGAGACGAGGGAAAGGTTGGTTTTGGGGCAAGGTCGATGGCGATAAAAGGGTAATCTTCGCATCCGTCAATCGGGAGAGGGGCTTGACATGACTTCCCTGTGTTCTCGGTCGGTTCGGTTCGGAACTTGGATGGATAAAGGTGCATTTTGGGAAGGTGCGAATGAAAGGAATAGTGATTTATTTATTTTCATTTGTTCTCACACGCATTGCATTGCAGAGTTTTATGATCATTCTTTGTGATTTTTACGAAATGAGCTCCTTCTTAGTATACATATTCTACAAATGCTCAGTTACTATGTCAAGGTGCTGTATGAAAATGCACATAACATATTGGCCAAGAACACTGACAACGAAACGGAACTGGGTACAACATTAGAATGTGAATCGATACCAAAACCTTGTCCAAAACAAAGACTACTACCGAGAATAATGCAGGAACAAAACAGAGGAATTGAAGTCGGCAGGCAATAGTTCCACAGTGTCATAAAACGAGCGACCGTTTGGGACATTTTGGGGACATTGTTTGTCCTACGAAGAGGACATTCTTTTGCATGAAATATTTAATTGAAGTAGGTAAATAATAATATTGTCTTATTAAAATGTTGTTCAATTGAATGCAAATTATAACCCAAAATGAGATTAATTGGACAGCCCATCTGTTTCTTTTGTTGTTTGAATTGCCCTTCATGTTGTTACCAACTCGCAAAGGCTCTATTCTTGTTAACAGCGCCAATAAATCTTGTGCCATGTGTGAATGTGCCAAAAGTGTCGGTACGGTTGTAACTGAAACGGAAAACAATCATCAAAACAGGGCAAAGTCGTTCACGTTAATGTCATGATGGTATTACTCTTTATTTAAAAATGTTTTATTTTCATTTCCGCGACACAATACACAATACAGTGTTCGGATATTAAGCTAACCCACAGGTACACAATTAATCATTAAAACAACTCATCAATTGGGAATGCTTGTTGGAGCTAAAAGTAGACTCACGCTGACGAAAAAGACGCAAAAGCAGCATACATTACACCCAAAAAAAAGTTGTTTAATTGCACCAAACAGTAGCTCGTGGCCTGTGTGTTTGCCAAAGACAAAATAAACCATCTCACACACGAACTGACGAACTGTTCTGGTGCCGACCGGTGGTGCGGACGCGGGAGTGTGAACTTGTGGTTTCGTGTTTGCGCAATGATTTGGTGTAATTAAGTTTACTGCGGACAATTAATTTGCTTACGTTTCGGAAGCATTGCGTTGCGCTCTAGCCTGGGGACGCTACCACCTTTTACTAGCACGAACACATCTCTCGGTGCTCTCTCTCTCTCCCTATGTCTCCCCGCCACAGCAAGTAGCAGTGCCGAGTGGTTATTTAGGGATGACAAACACGTGACACAGACACGACATGGCCTGAGGAGGGAGGGGACTACTAAAGGGGGCAAAAGGGGCGGGCATGCAAGTAATTTTAATGGCTCATTGGTTAATTTGGCAGAGGAGCTGACATTCGGTTCGGCAGGTCGCCCGTAACGGTGGCAGATCGTGGCAGGTGCGAAGAAATCGGGGCGCCGTACTAATAAGGGCCGGCAATTGGATGGGACCGAAAGTGAGGTTTTAGATGGGAGAGGGAGAGAGAGAATGGTAGTTGCAGAAATTGGCCACTATTCCAAAACACGATGCGCTTACCTTTCGTTGACTTTTTGCTCACTTTCCTCACCTTATACGACACTCTTTAGTGTGCGGTGTGACGTGGGTTGGTTGCATGTCTGCTTGCTCGTTATAGCGCACGACACAAGAGACAAACGTTTGATTGTTTGATCAATTGTCTCGCTTAGGATTGCTGAGGACAGGAGGTAAAAAATCTGTTACGCTTGAACCTTCGATGAAAGGGGGAACCTCTTTACTACTGACGTTATGGTAAAACAACACCAAAAATGCAGATTCTTATATTTGCATATTTAAAAACAACTGGAAAGTAGTAATTTAAATTAATCTTATAGATTCAGATTCAAACCTAACAGTCAGGGGTGATGTATGTATGTCTTTGTATAACTAATTCAGTCGCATTCGTGAGTAGACTGCAAATATTGGTCGTTTTACGGTTAAAATCATTACTATTTAGTTTGACTGGTCGTTTAAGTAGTCCATCCAAAGGTTCGAACAGGACGTAGCCAGTTAAAGTGGAATTTTGATGTTTTATTTAAATATCATTTTCTTTAAAAAAATATATTACTATTCCTGGTTAAGTTTATGCAAATGATCGTGAAAAATGGAAGAATAATATACATTCTAGCCGGTCTCGTAGTACAGTCGTCAACTCGTACGACTTAACAACATGCCCGTCATGGGTTCAATCCCCAAACAGACCGCGCCGCCATACGTAGGACTGACTATCCTGCTATGGGGGGGAATCAATTAGTCACTGAAAGCCAAGCCCACAAGTGGGTACAGGCAGGCCTTGACCGACATCGGTTGTTGAGCCAAAGAAGAAGAAGAAGAATATACATTCTGCTGACGCGTTTAATTTGACTGAATTGTGTCCAACCATCAGCAAAATCAATCATTTTTAATTTGAAGAATAAAGCTTCCTATTTATGTTTGTTTTGTGGTAGAATTTCAAAACATCAAATTCAAAATTCACTTCCTCTGACCGATGCTCATTTACTCCAGAATGGCTTGAGCACAACTATGGTCCATGCGTCAGCTTCTATAAGACCTAACGTGTGTTACATGTATCGTGTTACCCGTTATTCAAGGATTGTATTGGACCTTTTGATGAGTTACGTGGTATAATAAAGCCTTGTAAGAATGTATCAGGCTAGTGTGCGATCACGTATGTGTGTCCTATTGTCAACGCCGGAACCCCTGAAGATTTGCCCTTTTTCGCGTGACTCCGTGTGTTTAATGATATAATTTCCCATTTGAGGCAGCTTGCTAACGTCATTCGATGCATTTCAGTTGCCAATTTTTAAACTCCTGAACGTAAATCCTAATGTTTTTTATGCACCCACAAACAATCACTGTCCACTTCCTGTTCAAACTATGTCATTTTTCTTGTGCACGGATTATTCATGTGTTCCGCTTTAATATGTACCGAATGGAGGAGTGTACTACCTGTGCACCGTAGGATGTGTAATTAATATTCACATTCATGCTCGGTTCCGGTTGACACTTTTTGTGATTTTTCCTTTCCCACCCGCGCGCTGATGTTTCCTCAACCAGCTAGGGGAAGGCAGTTTACATTGGGTTGCTTCCGCTGGTGGTTCTTTTTCTCTCTCTGTCTCTCTCTCTCTCGCTCTCTCTCTTCCGGTGTACTCACTCGAGTTAAGCAATCGCCCAAGATCCGGATGTGCAGTGGAAAGCGAGGACAAAAAAAGCATAAACATAGGTGTCAGTGTTTAGCATTGCGCGCGCTCTCTGTTCACGTCACGTACCTGCCAGCAGCTCTTGACCTGTCCCTACACAGACAAAGAGGCTTGCGGACGTGATTTGTGCCGTACCGTGTTTGGAGGGCTCAGGCCAGCATATTCGTTCTGACCGGAATTTACAACTACAGTGGAGTGATAGCAGACAGACATGAGGCGAGCGAAAGGTATAACGCACCTGAACATCATGTCATACTTTGTAACTACACCAGCCAGCCGGTGAACCGAAACGGCAAAGATAGATGTTATCGGCACTTTGGGGTGACCTTTTCGTGTTGTGTGAAGGTGTATGTTTGCGTTGTCTACGGTTAGAAAATGGCATGTCTCGGAGGAGAGTTAAATGTTGTAATTCCCAAGGTGCGTCTTTCCCTGGCGGCAATGGTGCGGATTGTCTAAGTATCAGTTGCCCTGGTGCATATTGGATTATGATACGAAGAACAGCGTAATTCTGCCACACATTTTTTTTTGTGCACGGTAAGATTGATGATGGAAAAATTAGTTTAATTTGAATAAGAGAGAAAAAACTACACCGCTCCTAACCGAATCCTGCACAAGGGTAAACGGTATTGAGTGATGGACAATTAGTTATCTTTGCTGCTTTATCTACGCTCGTCATATTTCCAGGAAAGCCGGATTAGACGCAGTCGTCTCCCTTATCGGCACCGTCCCATTCCATGGTGCACAACAAATGTCACCCCGAAAGAACCGCACACGATAAGAATCCGTTTATCCAGCACACCATACAAGCATCCGATGCATGTAAACCCCTGTGTGGCACCACCGGTGTACAAGAAGGGGTGTCACTATGGTACGGCATTTGCTAGCTGCTCATAAATTATGCACTAAATCGAGCACTTTCATTTCGTCGATTGGTCATTAGAGCGAGGGACACACGCTGGTGGCGGTGGAACGGGCAGAAGCAGAACAAAGGACACACAAACGCATGCGGCCCCAATGTGTCACGTTTCCCATGCGTCACGGTTTTGGGCTTGCTGACGTGACGAAGGGACATTTCTGCTGCAGGCAAACGCGTGCTGTGTGTGTGTGTCCTTTTTATCATCCCCAACCGTTGCCCCGGACTTCTTTGCCCCATCGGGGAATGGTTTGGTGGTTTTATTGTCCTTTCCCAACGCAACAAAAAAAGAAAGAATTGCCGTAATGAGTTGAAGCATGAGACGCTTAGTGGGCAGCTCCAACGAGGAGCGCTGCCTGGGTTTTATCGTTTTATAAATAGTTTTGGTTTATTGAATGCCTGCGCATGGAATCAGATTTCTAAATGAATTGAATTTCAATCGCTATGCCGTTGTCCTGGAATAATACCAATTAATCTAACATTTCTTGCTCTCTCTCATTCTCCTTTTCTCCGCCATCTCGTTACAGATTATGTTCGTTAAAAATTACCCGCCTGTCGCTGCTCACACCCCTGCCGGCCGATCTAACGTCACTGTCGCTGGCGGTACGAATGCAAAGCTCAAAGCGAACGCTTCGCTCGCACGAAATCCCGGTCCCACAGTCGCTGAGCGCCGGGTACGGCAGCACCGGTGTGATCGGCACCGGTAGCATCACGGGTGGCGCAGTCGGCGGAGGCCTGACCGGCGGTACAGGGCTGGCCGGTGGAGGTGGCGTTGGTGGAGGCGTCGGCGTCGGTGGCTGTGGCGGTGGCGCCGGTCAGCTCAACTCGCCGCCACTGCTGGAGACGGAGCTGGACCTGCACTTCAGCCTGCAGTATCCGCATTTCATCAAGCGCGACGGCAACCGGTTGCTGATACTGCTGCAGCGCCGCAAAAAGTACAAAACGCGCACCATCCTCGGCTACAAGACGCTGGCCGAGGGCGTGATCCGGATGGACGCGGTGCTGCAGAAATCGATGGACATGACGGTGGAGCTGAACGGGTCGGGGAAGGCGGGCCGGGCCGGGCTGACGATAGCGACGCTGCGCGCCACTCAGGTCACGTCGATCCCGGTCGACCAGGACAACAAGAACAACAACAGCCTGCTGGTGACGGACCGGGTGAACGAGTACTCGGACGAGGACGAGGAGCAGGAGTTCAGCTCGGGCGACGAGAACGACGAGGGTCTGTCCGGGTACGCGGCGAAGCGCAACTATGCCGGGAAGCGCGATTCGTACAAAAAGTTCGAATCGGGCGAGCAGGACGGCGAGCAGGAGGATGGCAACATGCTGCCCTCGAACCAGGCCGACAGCGACAGCGATTTCGACAACATGGGCAAGGAAAAGTCGCGGGGGAAGATGAGTCGCGTAAGTAGAGGGGGAGCGCATGACGAGTGTTTGCACGGAACAGGATGCAACTTCTGGATCAACGAACTGACGCTTAATGAGTGTTTGTTTGCGTTTGGTTTCCTTTCTAGCAACGGAATTTCAAGCAACGCATCATCTCACTGCTCAAACGCTTCAAGGTGCCGGAAGAGCTGGAGGGCGACGTGCGGGAGCGGGGCCCGGCACTGCGTGGCAAGCGCGATCTGGACGCCCTGTTCCAGGAGCTGGAATCGTTGTCCTGCGGCGAAGGGGACGACTCCGGCCAGGACATGGACAGTCTGTCCATCGGCTCGACGCCGAAGCCATCGTTGAGGCCATTCTTTGAGCACTCGGGCAAGCCGGTCCTCACGCAGCAGCATTCCTCGATACAGCTAAGCTCGATGCAGAAGGGCGGCGGCGGTGTTGGTGGTGGTGTTGGTAATAAAGGTAAACAACGACAACGAGCTTCGTCCTGCTGCAGGGCCGCTAAAACAAGACCGGCCCAAAATATGGATGGTTTACGGCCGCTGATTTGTGTTCGGGACCAAGATGTAGCCTTTTTTGTTTTGTTTTGTTTTTTTGTTGTTGTTTGGGTGCTGTTTTCAATTTGCTGCTGCTCTTTGTGTCCATTTTTTGTCGCTTTGTATCGTCTCATTTTTGGTTTGGTTTTAGTTTGTTTTGCAAAAAAAAAAGAAAGGGCACACGAAACCGCAACTAAAGCTTTCATCAGTGCTGCAAATGTATCATGAGCATCATGGGATATTCACCAACGAAAACAATGAACATATTCGTGGTAGCATGATGCTCATTGCTGATACTCAATGAAAATGCGTCATGACATGTCGAACGCGATATGCGAGTGCTTGAGTCAAACGCGATGCTCTGACTGACAAGCTGAGTTTAATACCGTCGCAAACATAATCATCATTTTTTCTGACTGTGAACAGTGCTGCTAAATGCCACTGTTATAGTCACCAACACTCATGACTGAAACGAAGCTCAAAACAGCTCACGTACAGAAGTGAGATGACCAAACAGTTCGTGGTCCAATCACATGCTTGATGACATTTTGTTTAGCACCCAATTGTTGGTCACTCACTTGGTCACGACATTTTGTGATAATCACGACATTCTTGGAATATACTTGGCGTGTGGTTCCAAGCAGCAAAATGAGCATGCTTTCTCGCTCTGTCTAGTTTGATGGTCTGACGGCCAAACAAAGCATGAAACAATGCTCATTTTGTTTCTTGGAACCACTCGCAAGCACCGTATATCTCCCATGACCATCGCGATGGTCACCGACTGAAAATGTCGCGACCAAGGGACTGACCAAGAGTTGGTTGCACACAATGTCACCAAGCATGTGATGGTCGCACCAACTGTTTGAGGCTCGCCTCTGACCATCACAGTAGAGCTCGTGGCGCTGACATGATTTTTTTTCCAGTCAGAATTTGTCATGACTATATCAATGATATTTTGCAAAACTGATCACAGTAAAAAAAGTCATGACATAGTGACTGACCAAGCGATGATGGCAAAAATGTCATGAAGTATGTATTGTTCACACCAATCGTTTTGAGTATCACTTCTGAATATCACAATTGAGTACGTGACGCTGACATGGTTTTTATTTCAGTCAGATTTTGTTATGACATTGACAGTGACATTTTGCAGCACTGGCTTTCATACATTCATGATGCGTTAAGGTTAAAGATCGCTTCAGATTAAAGGATTATACGCTTCCTAGTTAGTGTTTCGTTTTAGAATCCATCGGCGCTTATGGTAGCTTTTCCATTGAACACATTTTATTGACGTAGGTCAATACATTGAATCACCATTGCATTGGCTTTTTGTTTGTTTTTCGTGTGTTATTATGTTTTTTTGATTTGTCTTATTGTGGTAAACGTACCTACAGATTGTAGAGATAGCGTTACGGATGTGTGCTATTTCGAGCGATGGAATGAGCAAAGTGTTTAAACCGTCAACTGTTTGTTTGAACGCCTGGAAATTAATCTTTAAATTACAACAACATCATCATCATCATCGCTACAGCAAGACATTTGTGTTTGTTTGTTTGTTTGTTTGCTTGCATGACCTTTCTGTTTATTGTGACTAAAATTAAACCAACTTTACGCTCCAACGTGCTCCTCTCCATCTCATCATTACTACATCGTTCCCTCCTGCCAAAGCCCTCCACCTCAACGTTCATCGCTGGTTTACGCATACCATACAAACCCTACTACCGAGGGCAAAGGGACGGTTTTTGGTGTAGCGTTTATTTGGACCTGTGCTTGCTGCTTAGCCGTTTAAGTTTTGTTACTCGATTTGTTTTTATTATGTTTTCTTTCATTATCTTTTACGTTCCTTTCAGATTTTATGCCAGAAAAGAAACCCAATTTAGAGAAGCGTGACTCGCTCGCCGAAAAGAAAAGCAATTCAATAACAATTGCCAATAATCTTATTAATAGTATGAACGGCAACAGTATTAATAACAATCAGACTAGCAATTACAGTAACAGCCAAGGTTTGTAGCTTTCAAAAACCGATCGTTGTTGGTTCATTTCACGTATTTTACTATCTATACTCTTGCCTTTGTCTGTACACCTCCCACACCTCTCTCTCTCTACCCACCGGCACGCACCGGCTGTGTGCCCACTTTTTCCAAACTTCTTGATCTATTTTCCACCTCCCAGCTGAATCTCTACCCCTTCCTGTTGTGCACATCACGTTGTTCTCTTCCGTCAACTCACCGAGCACTGCTACGTTTTATTCATACGTGTACACACACACCACGTTTAGTAGCATCAAATTACACCAAACTGGTTCGACTGTGCAACCCTCCTGCGCTAAATCTGCATATATGCGTCTCACATCTGCATCCCTTTCCTTCCCGCACAGCAACTCCATTCCCCTCTTTCATAGCTCATCGGGCATAAAAGCATAAAGTTTGAAGCACCAATTTTCATTGAAAAGCAATCGTGGACATCTTCCGGCATAAGCTAAGCGATGTTATGTTTTGTTGATTTTCTAAATACTCTAAATCGTTGACTGCTTATGATTAACTATGCTTTGATTTGCTCGTTATTGTTTTGTTGTGTTGATTTGTTTGTTAGCTCGACCATGTTGTTCGAACGTCAAGATGATATGATTAGCGTTTCTTTCCGAGTTGTCACGTTTTTGATCCCCCCGTTCCCTTTTCAAACTTTCACAATTACCACTCTCACAGATTTTAAGCATTCTTCCCCTTTCAATGGTAGTGTTCAAACAATGATTTCCTCTCTACATATGTATCTATCCCTCTCTTTCTCTCTCTATCTCTCAGTTATTGCTAAACTGCGCTAACAGTATGTCTCTGCCTGTGTGTGTTTGTTTCGTATCCTTCTTCGCAGATCGATCCGGTGACTGGAAAAACGATAGCTCCGGCAACGAGGGTGGCGCCGGCAACACGGACCCGGAAGCGCTCAGTTCCGATCCCCAGAACACGGGCAGCCCGCCGAAGGAGAAGGAGACGGCGGTGGAGAAGAAGAATCGCCTGTTTCGCACCAGCAGCAGCACGCCCAATAGTGCCAAAAAGCAGAAACAGGTGCTGAGCTTCCAGATGGACCAGCACGGGCAGCAGCAGGGGCAGCAGCATCACAACCAGCAGGGGAAACCATCGCCCCTCGAGACCTGCCTGTCGCCGACGAATGTGGAGCCGCGCAAGTCGCTGCTGGAGCAGCTGCAGCGCACGTTCACGACGGAGGAGTCGGCGCTGCCGGAGGTGGTCACGATCGTTAGCCCGCCGGAAGCGAGCACCGTGTCGCTCACCCCACGGCTAGCGTCGCTCATATCGGCCACGTTTCGGCCCACCTTTCAGCCCAACAATACCGCCGAGGTGAAAGCAATAACGCAGGCGCTGATGAACAAAATTCAGAAGTAGTAAGTGTTCGTTCTAATTCGAGTTTGAAGCTAGCTCGAGTGTTGTTAATTGCATTGTGCGTCATTTTCTGCCCGCTTATCCAGCTGTAACTCAACGGCCAAACCGCCAACCACGGTGAAGGTAGTTCTAGTCGGAGGGGACTGGTTGCAGGGCGCCGTGCTGCGACACTACGTAGAGCTGTTGGGCATACGGCCACCGGACTGGGTAAACCATATCAGATTCTACATCGTTCCTTTAGGTGAGTTGTGAAATCAGGGGTTGTGAGAAATGCAAACCAGCAATTGTGAACCCTTTAATATACACACAGGATCGTGCGCGGTCGCTCGCTACATCGGTATGATCGATTCGAGCTATCTGGGCATGTTCGGTACGGAGAGCTGGCAGCAGATCTGTGATCGGGCGGCCAATCTCGAGAGTGCACAGTCGAAGAACGAGTCGGCCGAGTTTATCAACCGGATACAGCGGTACCTCATATCGGGCGGACCGTGCACGCAAGTTCCTATTGCCGAGGCGATGGTTAACTATCGCGATGAAGACTCTTGTCAAATATTTGTACCGTTTGTTAGTGTAAGTAGTGCGATTGTAGGGGTAGGTCGGGTATCGTTCAATTGCGTTTCAATGTCACATTTCTATCCCCACCCACGCTGCAGGACGTAAGAATTGGCTGTTTAGAAGGGCCGCAGGTGTCGCTTGATCTCGACGAATCGTTCACGTACGCTTCGCAGGGCAGTGCCGACCGGATGCTGTCCAGCTCGCCGCCCCAGAGTGGTCGCACCTCGCCGCCCGCTTCGCAAACACCGGGCGCCATTGCCCAGCTGCAGCAGAAAGATCTGCAGCAGCAGCTGCAGCAATCGTCCTCCTCGTCCTCCTCGCAGGTGCAGGAGTCGCTCGAGCTGCAGGTTGACTATTGGCCGCTGGCTCGGCCCAACTTCGACCCCAAGGAGAAATTGCTCGGCAAGGGCCAGGACCCGTCCGGCAAGAACAGTATTAAGAGCACGTTCCGGCATTTGCAGGTATGTGTGACCACCACGTGCATGTTATGTGGTTTCTGTCTACAATTTCATGTTTCGTACACAGGTGTGGCGACTACCGCAAGCTCCAAGCTTTGGCGAGTTTACCAACGGCTTAACGCTGAGCTTTGCAACCAAGGAGAAAAAGCAAAAAAGTAGGTTGTTCATATTGAGCGTGTTGTTATGTTGGCATGATGGAATGACTTACAATGCATTTCCTTTTTGTTGCAGTAATGAGATTAGGCAAAAAGAAGGAGAAAGATCGCGATGCTGAAAAGGAGCAGTGCGTCGAAGGGGTGGCCCGGTTAATCTGCTCACCGAAACAATCGCATCCGGTTCCGTTGCGAGGTAAGCGTTTTTAACTGTCTAAACCAGTGCTGCAAAATGTCACTGTCAATGTCATAACAAAATCTGACTGAAACAAAATCCATGTCCGCGTCACGTACTCAATTGTGATATTCAGAAGTGATACTCAAAACGATTGGTGTGAACAATACATACTTCATGACATTTATTGCGACCAACGCTTGGTCAGTCACTATGTCATGACTTTTTTTACTGTGATCAGTTCCGCAAAATGTCACTGACATAGTCATGACAAATTCCGGCTGAAACATAATAATGTCAGCGCCACGAGCTCTACTGTGATGATCAGATGAGTGTCTCAAACAGTTGTGGCGACCTTGACCTTGAGCTTGATCTTAATGACATTTTGTTTTGCACCCAATTCTTGATCAGTCACTTGGTCACGACATTTTGTGTCGGTGATCATCGTGATGGTCATAACGCTATCTGTATAATCTGTAGTTACGTACGGTGCTTGCAAGTGGTTCCAAGAAACATAATGAGCATTGTTTGCTGCTTGGAACCACACGCCAAGTATATTCCAAGAATAAAAGTGAGTGACCAAAAATTGTGTGCTAAACAAAATGTCATCAAACATGTGATTGGACCACCAACTGAGTCTCACATCTGATCATCACAGTAGCGCTCGTGACGCTGATTTGAGCTTCGTTTCAGTCATGAGTGTTGGTGACTATAACAGTGGTATTCAGCAGCACTGTTCACAGTCAGAAAAAATGATGATTATGTTTGCGACGGTATTAAACTCAGCTTGTCAGTCAGAGCATCGCGTTTGACTCAAGCACTCGCATTTCGCGTTCGACATGTCATGACACACTTTCATTGAGTATCAGCAATGAGCATCATGCTACCACGAATATGTTCATTGTTTTCGTTGGTGAATATCTCGTGATGCTCATGACACATTTGCAGCACTGGCATAAACCTCATACATTTAACATTTAGTTGCTAATTCCCTCTCTCTCTCTTTCTGTTTTGTTTTCTATTTCCATTTGCGCTACAGTGTACATCGACGGTACCGAGTGGACAGGGGTGAAATTTTTCCAACTTTCGTCCCAGTGGCAGACGCACATTAAGAACTTCCCGATAGCGCTGGTCGGTGCCCCACTGGCACCGGCCGAAATGCTAACCTAGTCAGCTTCATCCTCCGTCTTGACGGAGCTACTACCTACTCCAACATCACCGGCAACGCCCTCGATCCTCCACCCGACGCGCGCCGGCCTGGCCGCGTTCGAACCGGCACTGGCATCCAACGCGTCCTTCAAATTGCCACCGCTGCCCCGTTCCGCTGGCTGTGAACCGCCAGCGAATACGCCGTTCCCATCATCGGCAGCAGTGCCCGGTCACTCCGGTGGTGGCGCATCGCGTCTGTTGCGTCCGCGCAGCTGGGCAGCGGTTAGCCGGTCGCGTGGTGGCGATTAAATTTATTGTATATATTATCCCATATCCAAGCAGGTTGTGCCAGACAGGAGCGCAATGATCCGCGGGCTAGGATCGAACCATTTTCTGTGTAAACGTGTAGGAGAGCAATCAACTGTTTGTGTTTTGTGATTCGATTTCGTGATTTAGTTTCTTTTTTTTTTCCTATTTTCTATGTTGGTATACTGCCGCATGTGTTTCGTTGGCCCAGTTGCCTAGTATTGTAAACGAAATCAATAGTGTATAGTTCGTTGGCGTCACCGCTTGGCACGCTCATTCCAAATTGCAATGAGTCAATCGGTTAATCGGTGCAAAAAACAATAACTTTTAATCCGGTACTGGCGCGGTTGGGTGGCCAGCATGTTTAATTTGTGATAAATCATTGGCTTGAGTGAGATACAGTACATTTCACAGCAACACACCCACACAATCCCTGCTCACAATGAACGCACATCAATGCCGCTAACCGGCGTATGTTTGTGGAGGTTTGTGTTGGATATAGGCTGCGCAGAAAAGCGCAAGCAAACAAACTAGTCTTTAGAGCAAAACGCATAATAAGAAGAGATACAAAAAAAAAACACACACACGTTAGCAATAATCGAAAATGGAACGCGCCGAATCAATCTCGCACAATAGGTGAGAAAACCCTTTGCCCGGCAGCGCGCGTTTGCATTTAACTCGGGTCAACAGTAGCAGCCAACCCGCTGTGGGAAGCTGTCCGGGGTGCACACAGAAGATTCTTGTGTGCATGTGTATAGGAGTAACACGGCAGAAGGAGGGAGGTGTGCTGCACCACGTTACACGCTATCCATAGTAGCGTCCTTGTGGCCGTCGCGTCCCAATTGGGCTCCCCCACATCACAAGTATTGTAATCCGCAGTTTAATGTTTTCGTTTAACATCGTTTCCCCAAGTGCTGTGGCTTTTTGTTACAACAGAATAAAAATCACAGCAAAGTAATACTATGCAATGCATGTCCGGAACTGGGCTTGGAATTATTTATTATTTTTTTAACGAACTGTTTGTAACCCCCCAGTAGAAAGGGATATTAAATCCAATTATTGTGACTTGCGGCGCCCCTCTGTCCCGGAATGGAAAGGGAAAGAAGAAAACGATGGCGATTTTTAAGAAGAAGAAAAGAAAAACAAACGGAACCCCAATAGAGACTGCTTGACTTTGTCATAAGTTTTTAGTACGTACTAGCGTGTAAGAATTACAGTGTTTACAAACAAACAAATTGTACAATTGCTCGGTAAAATTGCGAAATGCAGCTTAGTAGAGTTGATCGTGGTAGATGAAATTTGTAGAAAGCAAATCTGAAAACTAAAAAGGCAACACAATACGACAAAGAAGAAGAAGAAGAAGCAAAAGAAGTAGTAATGCCGCTGTGTAATATTGCAATAATTAATGAGTATGGCTGGTCTTGTTCAATGGCGAGCGGCCGGTGCGTAGGATAGATTAAAGCCGATCTGTACGTGCGCCTCGCAAGCCCCGTGCGCTTACGTGCGAGCGAGAACGGGGACGGGAAACTGTAAATGGAACTGTAGATACTAGCCTGTTTTCGGTTTGCATTATACATACTCCTTCTGCCCCGAGGCCCCCCTGTACAGTTCGTGGCCGTGCGAATGACAGTAGCCAGAGCAAGCAAGCGAGTATGGACGTGTTTCAGTAGCAATCGATCTGCCATCTGTGTATCGCAATAGATATGAACTCAATGTGCTCATAAAAAAAAACATGTACACTCTTAACGCAACCACGCGGCCAACACATGCTGGCTGCGGCATGTATTCGTCGTCGTCGTCGTATACCATGATATTGTAGCTGTAACCCCCATCGTCGTTATCGTAAGCGCAAAATTTCGCCACAAAACTCCCATCCAAAGCACGCACGCATTCAACAAACGTGTACCGTACGATGCGTTTTGCAACACTGTAGGCCAGAGTGCTAGCCCGAACTCGCTAAACCTAAAATACCATTACAAACCCCACGCAAAGGTAGATGGATGGTCAGGTGTCTATATCTATCCGGTCAAGCGGTAGTGGGGCAGTGTTTTGGGGAAGTCGAGTACGTACACCGGCTCAATCGACAGAGGAGACAGTGTGTGGTGCATTGCTGTTTGCGCGCGTCCCGGCCCAACCGGGTGTAGAGCGCGCACAGCACAAGTTTAGCGCAATGTCGTAGCATAATGGCAAGTGAAATGAAGCAGACAGAAGCAGCATATGCGTGTCATTTTACGTAACAAAAAAAAAAGTATGCAACACAAATGCATTGTAAAGTATTTTATAAGATATTGAGCCGAGAAAGTGTGGATGCAAGAAAAAAAAAAACGGTAATAAACGCTATTGTATGTCGGCGCGAGGAAACCGCAACGATCATCCAATCGATCTCTGATCCGCTCCCTAGCGCTGCTCTATACAGCAGGGCGTGGACAGCAGAATATTCGTCGTTTAGGAAGATAGTAATGAAAGCATTTAGAGCAATTGTGTTGCAACCACAAAGATTTGAAAACATAAACCATGCTCGTGATAATTGATATGCTTGGCGGTAAGGGTGGAATGTTTCTACTTGAAAAGGGCTAAAGGGGGGGGAGGGGGGGGGGGCTGAACGGGAAAGGGGAAGCTTAACTGTATTCCTCCTTCCGCCTCCCTCTCCCCCCCCCCCTACCTTCAAGGTACACAATAAAACACGCATCCCGTAAAATGCACTTACACATATCCCTTGCAATGAAAGGAACAAACTGCATCCAGCGGCGACATCTCTCATCCCCGGAGGGCGGTGGCGTGGTGGGGGATGGGGGTGATACAAATCCCCCACTCCCCCCCTCCCGTCTCCCCCACCGAACAAATGCGTTTGTCATTACTTATGGCTGTGGAAAACAAATGTGGGAGATAACTACGAAACAAGCGCATAGAAAATCAAACAATACACACTCTCGACACATCCACACATCACTACTAGAACAGTTTACGCGAAGATTCGACGGCGCAAAACGGCCTGCGGGCGAATCATTCGGCTTCATCTTTCCTGCTTATCGGTGTGTGTATGGGGGGAGCGGGCTAGCGAAGAAACGAAGAAGAAGCGACCCACAAACAGGGGGTGACTGATGCACCTCGCAATCCGACGACTGAAAGGGAAATGTGCATCCTAACGTGGTGGAGGAACCTAACTCTATATTCACTGTCAATTGTGTGTGTGTGTGTGTAGCTTTGATGCGTGCGCGTGGTCGTGGAGGACTCTGTAGATGTATCCTCCTTCCTCCCTAGCTGCAACTGTAACTTTCTTTCCAAACGATATTACTGGTTCAGGCGCGCGCGTGTGTGTATGTATGTCTACTGTAGGTGGCCTTCCTTTTTGCGTTGATATAGCTGGCAAACCCCGTTTCCACTTTGGCTTGCTATTTCTACCTAGAACCTTTCTCGCTCTCCTCAGCAGTGTGAATGTTTTCCTTCTGCTCTCTCCGCGTAGCGTTAGTGTGGTGTTATTAGTGGCGGCTTCTGGAGTTCTGTTGGTAGACGCGTGAGTGATCGTTAGTAGCACAATGTATACATCCGGTCTTTTCAAACACTCCTGTCCACGTGTGTGTGTTTTAGGGCGCCCGAAATAGCTGTTTTGCTGTCGATGGTTCAGAAATGTTCAAACTAGTGGATTTATGTTCTCCGTTTTTTTTCGGTTTTATTTCCTCCAGTAGCATAATACATGTTTAAACACAACCAAAATCACGTTCACGTTCTGCTCGTGCGTATGTGTCAAAAGGACATGTGCGCTTTTTTCCTTTTTCCCTGTAAATGTATCCTACATACACATCCACACACACACGCACACACACTCCCCTTGGTATATGGAGCCCCAAACCGGGAACACCGATCGTATCCTTTGGAATGAGTGTCTGTGCGTGTATGTGAGTGTTTCTGTCGCGAGTGTCATTAGTTTTTATTATTATTATTATACCTTCACCCTTCCCCGCGCTACGTATGCATCAAATCCCCCTCCTCCTACCCGTTGTGCTCTGTGCTGTATTGGCGGGGGCTTCGACCCCCCCCCCCCCCCCCCAGCATTGCCAAACCATTAAAACCAATCGCTCTACTACTCCCATACCCGAAATGGCAAGCATAATACATATTTCAAACGTAATAAAACAAACAAACGGAAGCAAAACGTACATTATTAATCACACATTACCCCCATTTAAACGAAGAAATCAAAGAAAAAACGCTGTAAAACATAATCCATCATATCCCATTGGTGAAAGGAAAAGGAAGACGAGGAAAAAGAGAGAGAGAGAGAGAGAAAGGAAGTGAAAAACAATAAGCGCAATAAATGCGCGAAACACTAGGCGGGCGGAAAGTATTGCTGTGTATGAAAACAAAGGAAAAGGAAAAGCCCATCATAGAAGAAAGCTTCATCGCCATTGGTAGTATGGTTTGCTATCTTCTACGCTGCTTGAGCAACAGAAGCTACGGCTCTACAAGGAAGCAAGGGAGAAACAGGTAGCATCTTCTAACATGGTCCGATGCCGCAAAACGCAAAGGAAAAGACGCATCCGCTAAACAAAAGCGCAGTGTGTGAGCAGGAGAGAGAGAGAGATGGGACAAAAAATATCTCAATACTGTTTTATGCATGTTTTAAAATAAATTATATATATATAGCCAAAACGGAAACCCGAAAATAAAGCTATGAATATTAAATAAAAGATAAATAGTTCCATAAATAGTTGCATCTGTCCTCTGTGTGTTTGCCACCGGTGTGTGTATGTGTGTGTGTGTGTGTGTATGTGTGTACACACACCGGTGGGAATAAATAACAATCTAAGCAAACAGTGGGGGAAAGAAGGTGTGAAACGGAGGGCAAAAACGGGGATGGTGGTGCTGTACAATCGGTGGACGGCTGGAAGAACCTGCATGCACGTGCTGCTGCCACGCGGTGTGTCTCATAGTGCGATCTCCGTCTTGGCCTTGTAGTGCTCGATCATGATGAATTTACAGCGCAAACCGTTACACCCGCCCATGCCACCCTCGGGCAGGATGAAGGTTTCGTTGGGATGTCCTACCGGTTGGCAGAACTCGACTAGATTACCGTTGCTGCGGGACAGGTCGCGCAGTGACCAGAGGGCGAGGTTTTTCGTTTTCCCGTGGCGTGCAAACACGTAAAACTGCAAACGGAATGGACGTTGGGAAGTGGATTTGGATTTGCGGTTTTGCGGTTACAACTTACATCGTCAAACTGATCGATTAGATAGCCGACAATCAGTGCCCAGTGGGCCCGGTGTCCTTTGTTGAGGCAGGGCGTATGATTCCGGTCCGGATCGTAACTGTGTTTCGTGGATCGATCGATCTCGAGCGTTAAGGAAATGCTACAAAGAATTGGGAATTGGCAAAAGAGGACAATCTGGTTTTTGTAGAAAAAAAAAGGATACGGCACAAGAAACATGGCCCCGAGGCGCAGCTTGATCTGGATGTTCGGGTCGTCCATCCAGCCACCGACGAGCGTGTGGGTGACGGGCTTGTACTCCACCAGGTGCCGGTTCTCCTCCAGCACCTGCTCGAACAGCTCGTTCAGCTGGCGGGCGCTAAACATCTCCCCGTTGTTGGAGTAGCCGCGGGTCACGGCCTGCTCGAGCAGTGCCGTCGCCGACGGTGCCCCGTCGAAGATCATGCTGAGCGCGGTCAGGCCGCAGGTCGGCCCGTTCTGCAGTATCGGCTCCACGTTCTGGACGCGCAGCTCGCGCGGCGGCGCATACTGGCAGACGCGGTTCAGGAAGCAGGCCTTCTGTATCTCCGGGTACTGGGTGGCCCAGGCACACTCGCCGGACGAGAGTATGGCGGGATGGTTTGCTGATTTGCTGATGCGGTTGCTGCTGTTATTGAGCACGTCTAGGTTCAGCTCGGAGAGGGGCGTTTTGGCCGGCGGTGGCGGTGGCGGTGCCACACCCCCGCCCGACACTGGTGGTGGTGCAGGTGGTGGCGTTGGAGGTGGCGACGGTGTGCTGTTCGACATGGTGCTGGCGACACGCTCCGGGGAAGAGGTGGACAGAGCGAAATGGTCGGGGGTGGTTGGGTGGGCGGGTGCGGAGTGTGTGTGTGTGTGTGAGGAGTAGAACGTGGGTGCGCTACGGGGAAGGAAGGGCGATCCCTTTGTTGTGGTTTGGTTGCGCCAGCTTGCGCAAAAGGGAAGGTAAAGGACGCACGGCACACTCCGCCCGCGTATGTGTGTGTGTGTGTGTTTTGCGCTGTGGGGAAGTTTTATTTTCAGTTGACCGATAGCGCGGAAGTGAAAAGAATGAGATTGAAACCACAGTTAGAACGGATACCGAGGGGGGGTTTTGGGTGAGGACCATTTTTGGTTTGGTTCGGAAACGGGGCTGGGTGGGTGCGTGTGCTGCGTGGAACATAGGGAAAGGCGAGTTTTGGCGAGGGCAAGGAACGGGACAACGTGTTGTTGAAGAGAGCCGAGCGGGACACAATTCTTACCTGCAGGATGAACGCATCCAAATAATAAAAAACGGTGCCACTGAACAGCAGCAACTGCAACTGCAACTGCAACAGCAGCAGCAGCAAAACAGCTGCGAGCTGAAGGGAAAATAAATACGAAAGGCAACAAAGAATTGTCAAAAATAGAATTCGCTGAAAAAATGGTAAACAACAGGTGGACTGTGGACGTGCCGTACGGACATGCCGAAAGACTCGGGCAACTGCTATTGTTTGCGTAGTGCGGTGATATTTTGTTAAATAAAATGGCGAACATTGATAACAATGCAGCTGGTTTTATGTAATCATCAAAAAATAAGTTATAATATTTGATCCATCGCGTTGTTTCTTCGGGGCGAAATGAAGGATAGAAATTTCGTGTGAAATATTTCAATGAAAAATTACATATTCAAATTGAAACATTTCATAAAAGTACGTTACGGCAAATGCTTCAGAAATTGGGAAAGTTGATAAAAAATTAAACTTAAAATTGGTAAAATATACAGTATTAATGTACAGTGATCGGCATAATAAAGTGTTTTAGGGCGCATAATATGAATTGTCTGCTTATACTGGTACACAGGGTTTCCCAAGGTTTTTTTTTATCGCTTCAAAACCCAAGTGCGACAAATCCACTAAACAACCACTAAACGGGTTCTAAACGGCTCAAGCTCTCAACCTTGAATGGAATCTAAAAATACTTCGTGTAGCAGACAGCAAACGACTGATGCATTCTAAAAATAGCAAAAAAAAAACAGCTGCGTCCCATCTGATGGTGGGGATATCCACACAGTGGAGTTTTCCTCGCTTTGAGAGCCTTTTCTTTCCCTTTGTTTAAATGCTAAACTCCAATGTAAATCGCCAGCACTGAGGCAAATGAGATTTGAGTAATGGTCGTTGATCAACCTTCGTATCTGACCACACGAACAATCTTATGGAGTATTGCTCGGAAAGTTAGAAGGGTATATAGGGCATGGTTAGATAGCAACATTGCAAGTAAAGGACAGCAGCAATATAATGATGAGTTGTAATACACCATCTATTAAGCAAACCAGTGTAGCTATGAAACTTTCGTTTTTTTTTCAATAGATATTTGATTTTCCAGTCGTTTAAGCTTAATCTGTGGCGCTTGGATTGACTATCCGGCTGCGTGGTAATGAATTAAGTCTCGAAAGCCTGTATAGGCTGGCATGCCCGCGTAGGATGTAACGCCAAATAGAAGAAAAAGAAATTAAAGAAGATTTTTTAAAATTAATTGTATCGATTTTAATATTTTGTAGGTACGATCCAAAAATATATGAGAAACGGTGAATACATTGTGTGATTAATTAACAAAAAAAAAAAAATCGAGAACTAACTAATAAATAGTTGGAAACCCTGTAAGACATACTACAAACAACTCCGATTAAATAAAAGCACTTAACCGCTTACCACCCTTTAAGGCTCCCATAAAGTAGCAATCTGAATTGTTTATTATTTTTGAAGCAAAAGATTTAAAATGTAAACCTAGATGTATGAATAAATGGTAACTAACTGTCTGGAACAATAAATCATATTAGGTTAAAAAAATGTTTGAAAATTTTGAAAGCCAAAGGCAGTTACATAATTTATTTAAATAGTATTTTTTATTTATTTGAGCTAAGTTTTTAAAAATATGCAATAAAGTTCAGAAATTTTTAATAGAAATTATAAAAACTATGATTGATGATAGCAAAGCAACAAATAATGTTCAAGTCAGTAAAAATGAATCAAGACTTAACAATGTTTAGAAAACAGTCAGAACAGAATGCAAAATTTCAACGAAACCTAATTAACATAGCTTCAATTAAAGATGGGCATGGAATAGAATAAATTAGTGTAGAAGTTAGATGTTACTTTTTTTTATTTGTGTGCAAGTTTAAAGTTAACTTTATTCCTCTACAATTAAAAGTTTTTTTATAGTTTACTCTTTTATGCGATCATTGAAGCTGCAGAACATTAATAATTAAAGCATCGGTGTAGTTGTGTCAACAAGAACAGCAAATAGCTACCTGTAGGCAATTAATTAACACAATTGCTCGCGGTAAATCAATTCACTGTCATGCGAAAGCATCCACTTTAAATGCAATGAGTTAGCTAACAGAATGAAAAACCTAAAGTAAATTAACGAACAAACAAAAAAAAGTGATGCAACAAAAGAGATGATACAAAAGTGCTACAAACATTGGGCTTTTTTTTTTGCTTTCGCTAACCTACCAAATCCACATAACGTACACATATCGCCCGTCCTCTCTCTCCTCTCCCCCTCTTTCTCCACTCGGTAGACACTAATGGCATAAAAAGACCCCCCGAAGGATGCAACATTCATCTCACCTGCGACATGGAGGGAGGGGTTTTTTTCTCCCGTCCAGTTGTTGTTGTGGAGTTTCGATAGTACTGCTGCTCCTCCCGCAGGGCAAACGGACTCAGCTGAACCACGCTGACTGCCGAGGCTGGAGTGAATGAAAAATCGAATCGAATTCCCACTACTCCCAGTGGCCGTGGGTGCTGCAGCATTTCCGGTGTCACTCGGTCCAGCACGGTGCGGTTTCCAAGAGGGACACACCAAATTTCGTTCCCCTCATCCCCTTCTTCCCTTCTCCCCAAAAGGCCAAAACCGCTCCGGTGCGTACATCGATGATGGCTCGTGGTACGTGATGTTCGGACGGCTGCAAAATCTGAATCTGCAGCTGAGCAAAGTTTATCAGAATATCAGACCAGGTCACCACGAACAAAAAAATGGGGAAAGAATTCTGTGCTGGAAAGAAAATGGCTAACCTTAGAAATAAAAAATGAAACAGGTCAGTAACGGTGTGTATCCGTTGTCCACCCATTGTGCACAGGCGGTACAGATCGAATGTGTTCCCGCGTAATCCCACACTCCGGCGCGCGGTTGTGACTTTGTGTGACCAGGACAAAAACAAACACAAAAAAACGCCAAACCTTTTTCTAGGAACCGAATCACACGGCATTGGACGAACCGGGAATAGCAAAAGTGTCGCCGGCGGCCATTTTAGGAACGCAGGTGCAACAAACGGTAAACAATCGGAAGGTGCCTATTTTGCAGTTGACTTCCACGGTTATGGCCTTTTATTGCACGGCAGTTGCTTTGGCCGTGGCCGCTGGCCGGTGGTGCCAAACAGTTGGTGCACCGTCGGGTCGAACGGGTCGTGCAGTGAGCAGTTTCCACCGGTCGGATGGATGCAGGCAAGTGAGCAGGCAGGGGGACGCAGGCCTCAGTCGCCACAAGACTTCCCGTCCAAACTCGGTGTGAGCCTTCTAGTCGGCTGTTTTTCCTTTGTTCTCCGAGGGATGGGAGTTTTTATTGTTTCTTTTTTGTTTCATACGGCGGTCACAAGATGAAGAGGTCCTGGGAACCTGGGGCTTTGCGTGTTGGTGGCACTGGGTTGTTCGAATCTTTCCCTACTGGTTTGAAGTTGTGTTTTTTTTTTGTGTGTCGTTGTTTTTTTTGCAGAATTCTGTTCGACTCGCGACATTTCGCAGTGTGAAAGTTCTTTCTGTATTGTGTACGGTCACTGGCCACGGCTGTCCGGTTCGGTATTATGATGTCGCTGGCTAGTGCTGCAGTTCATCGATAAGACCGATAAAGCTAAGAGCTGTGCGCCGTTGGTACGATATTGGTACGCTGTAGAGTCACATGCGATGTAGTACAGGATATTGGAAGGAAAAGGGAGTGAAAGGAAGTTGGTGAATTCTTTAAGCACTTTTCACAACAGTTTTGAACATACACACACACAGTCACAAACGGATAGATGCATCGGAAGTCGCTCAGGTGGTGTGATGAACATGCGTAATTGAGGCTTTAAAGCAGACATCTCAATTTAACGGAACGAGGCAAGTGATCGAACGGGTACTGTTAGATTATGTTTTATGAAGGAGGTATCAAGTCAAGGGTTGCAGAGAAGATTCATTTCTAAATTGAACCCAAAAATTTATTTTTTTGGTATCATTCATATAAACCCTTTTGATCAGACTAGATCATTATTGAAAAACTTTTTATTAAGAATCAGCTTGATTCGAGAATATACTAAAAACTTGTTTTTTCCAACTGTTACTGGTGATTTGAAGTTGATTTAAAAAAATACTTAAATAAATAATTTCTTAAATAAATAAAAATACTTTATAATAAAAACTTAATCGAAACGAAATGATACCCAAAAATTCTGCGAAACGCCCGAAAGATCATGGGAATACAAAAAAAATTATGGGGAGCAACCAAAAACCTTGGGAACCCCTCTGTACTATTGTTAAAAGGTATATAGGTAAAATAAAATCAGTGGAAAGTAAAACACATTTTTTATAATGTAGAACAATTTTTAAGCCGGTCTCGTAGTACAGTCGTCAACTTGTACGACTTAACAACATGCCCGTCATGGGTTCAATCCCCAAATAGACCGCGCCGCCATACGTAGGACTGACTATCCTGCTATGGGGGGAATCAATTAGTCACTGAAAGCCAAGCCCACAAGTGGGTACAGGCAGGCCTTGACCGACATCGGTTGTTGAGCCAAAGAAGAAGAAGAACAATTTTTAAATTTTACTTTTGGATAATCCCTTTTAAAATTTGAAACTATATTGTAAGTGTTTTTTTTGTAAAATTTTGTATTCCCACAAAGCTTGAAGTTTCTTTTGTGAGGGCATTGTAAATTTATCAGTGCTATAGCTGTATTCACCATAAAATACTTAATTTCCAACCGAGCAGAGAGCAAATGATAGCCATCATATCATAAGATATCAACAACGTAGAGCGATAGTATCTTGTAGTGATTTATGATCAGATCCGGATTCGTTAAAATGATCCGAATCAGTAAATTAAGCGAGTGAAACATGCATCAGCTTTTGAAAGATCCGGATAATTGCTTCCCGGAGAGTATCAAAGGCGATTGCTCGAATGCGGCAAAAGAGTATCATTTTCGGATCACCATTCTTCTATCTTCAGATAGCAGATCAGACATATCTTACACGTGTGTGATTCCTAATACCAAAACGAGAAAGTCTGGTGACACCGCTCCGATCCGACTCATGCTTTAAATTCGTCCACCCATGTATTTTAAGGCGTGTATACACAAATAGCATATTTGTTCACAATTGCTCGTTTCTTTGTTTGTTTGCTCGTTAACACGTATTGCATCTCTTCTTCTCGTGATTCCTGTAATGTTTTGAGCCCCTCTCACGATTTATTCACCGTTTCCCATATATTTTTGTACAGTTTACTCATAATTTTGGGTATCGTCCTTTTGGACATCCATACAATCCAATTTAAAAAAAAATGGGTAGCGCTCCATAAATCGTGGGAACGATCTAAAAAACTATGGGAACCATCCAAATTTTTTTGGGAAACAATCAATAAACCTTGGTAGAGTCCTGAGATGTTCTCATTTTTCTTTGACTGCAGATTTGGCATTAGCTGACAGGTTTAGCAGAAAACGAACGATTGAATGATTGATCGGATCAAATGATCCGGATCATCTTAATGAATGAACCGGAACTGAGCTGAGCTTCAAAAAGACCCGTTTTTAACACCACTTGTATCTTGGTTAATGTGTTAGAAGTGGAGTTGTAAATTAAGACGCAGCCGTATGCTGTTGTACTTTGTGTACTAGGATGAGCTCAATAAGACCATAATTCATTTAATTATGGGGCTTTACATACGGAAGAAAAATGATAGTTGCTCTGAAGTTGCTGAAATATGATTCAGACTGATTTTGATATAATGTTCAATGTTTTTGTTTGATTTTTTAAAGCTTCCTCACACAATAACACAAGCGCGCAGAAAAGTAAAAACGAATCAATAGTTTCATTAATTTACCTAATTAGGATTAACCATATTTGAGGACAAAATATTGGTGAGAATTTAAACGAAGTGGACGTCACAACATTTTTGTATAATATATTATCAAAAAAAAGAAGAAAAGCATGAAAATCATCCATAAAGAATGTCTTTGATGCTAAACATTAATGTGAAATGGGGAAGAGTAAGGAGAATGTGCGCGAGCGACAGAATGTGCGCGAGAAAGAGAGATACTAAAGAGAACGTGCGAAAATGAGCTAGGAAGGAGAACGCGGTTACGGCGGGTAACGCGGAGCGAGAGGGAAGATGGGCATAACTATAAAAGCGGTGCGCGCTTTGGGGACGGGGAGTTAGTTTGGGGAACGATATGGGAACGGATACATGTGAACTACGAAACGAATGAAAATAAATCGTGTAGAACTCAAATCTCCGGTCTTCTTATTCACTTCCCATAAACAAGCTAACTTCACATTAATCCCACAAAAAAATCTAATAAAATATCAAAAGTTTAAATTATTGAATAAATATCAAGATTTTTTTACTCAAACGGAGAACTAAATAAACTGTTATTAAATTAAACTCATTATCTGAAGACATGTACATAAGTGCCACTGATGCTAAACAAAACGACTTTGACTTTGATCAATGCACAAGCACACCAGACGTAGAGCTGAGTTAAATATTTAAAATTCCCTTTGCACAGTTTGTCTTATGAGCGTTTTTTGTTTGCTACTACCTTCCATCCCTTTCCTTCACTGCTCGCACTGTCAGGTCGTTTATTGCCGGATCACCGGCGCCGTGCTGGTGTTGGTAGCGGCGTGCAATAAATAAACTGATAGCGCATCTTCTCTCAACCCCGGCACGATTGCACGGGCGCGCACCACGCAAGGCATAATAATAATAAAAAAAGAAACAAGCCTCCCAAATACAGTTTATGATGTTCCGAAAAATCCGATCGTTACGCCAGCCGATATAACGCCCCAACACTAACGATAACTGTCGCCCGATTGCCGTGCCGTCCGCCCTGCTCCGGTGGATCTAAGCGCGGCTCAGCGAATTGAACGTTTTATTGATGGCAATGTGTGTGCGAGTGTGATATAAAACTCCCCAAAGTCGCACATCTGCCCCCTTCCTTCCCAGCCAATCCACGACCTCGCAACGTAATCTTGTGTGCAGTTGGTCGCCCTTACGCTTTGCCGTCACGAAAGGGGAGCAGGCTTCTTTGGCCTCTGGTCGTTGCCGCTTGTTGCAGCTTCACTGCGCTGGCTGGTGGCAGCGTGTCAGCGGTGCTTGTGCGCTTGTGACTTCCTGGTTTATGATGTGGGGCCTCGGGGACGAAGCTTTCCCTTTGCCGGGCGTTCCGGGCGTTCTGCAGACAAGGCGTTGCAGGAAGTAATGTGTGCCATTGCTAGATAGCGTTTGCCGGAAGCGAAAGCAAACAATCGATTGCTGTAAATGTTTGATTTTGGAATTCAAACATCACGCACCAGAGACGGCTACGGAGAGAAGGTTAAACAGAGAGAGAGCGAGAGAAGGAAAAAGGAAAAAGGAGGCAACGATGGACACGTCCTTCCGCTGTCCCAGCCATGGAAAACATAATCCGATATTTGCTGGTGGTGTGTGAGTGTGAGTGTTGGCGCTTTGGAGGTCAGCTCGGGCAGACAGGGGCTGTTTGTCTGTTGAAAGGGCACTTTATCGCACACGACGCCGATACGCCGATCAATAAAGTGCACCCGAATTGCAGCATAAAAGTGTTTATGGCACAAAAGGGCTACACACTGAGCCAAGATCCCAGGAAAATAGGGGTGGAAAAAGGCAGTCAATGGAGGTTGATCCGACGCTTTAGTTGGTGCGATCAGATGTGAGTTGAGAAGAATGTTGAGAAGTAAGACAATGAACGGGCAGAGAGGAATACAGCGAGCACAGCAGGGGGAGCCCTCTCCCAAGTTGCAAGCAATCCCAGCAGGATATAACTTTATTGATTGGTTCAACTTTTGAAGATAGACATAAAAGACCGGTTGAAGTGTCGGCGTAGAGTTTTGGGTTTGTTGAAACATTCCTTCGGACAATAACTTTGACACCTATCCTGCTGCTTCTGGCCCTACCCCACTGTGCACGTGTAAGTGTGCCGCCTCGGTGTGCCGGTATTAATTATAAATCAAACTATTCATTTAAAATTCAATCAACTGCGGCATGGAAAACTTCGCCCTATCGAGTAGGGGCATTTTGTACTGAGCTCTAATTAAAAGACTTAACACAATGCACTGCCTGCCTGGGTGTTCTCTGTGGCATTGCAGGGTGGCATTGTATGTGAGTGGTTTGGTTCAACAGTACGTGTGAGAAATTATAATAGAATTATTGCTTAGTAAAGCAACATTTCATCTCGCATAAAGAGATTTAGAATGTCGGCATCGATAATACCACTAGGGTGGTCTTACTATGAAATTCCAACGGTGGCATTGTTGGTTTGGTAAAAGTGAGCGACGATGCTTGATTGCGTTATTTACTACATGATAGAACCTTCTATTCAATATCAATCGCTGGGTTCATTTGTAATTTGTCAAATTGATGGAGAAAATCACAGACAATGTCATTCGATGCAATCATTGAATCATCCATTCCGTGAGCCGATGTACAACCAACATTCATTATCTAGTCATTTCAGTAAGCTTGTGCAAGGATATAATTAATCAGTGTCAGTTAACGTTTGCGTAGCAATGTTATGATATCATGATGTAAGAATTCACGAAATACTCCTTCTCGGCCATCATGACCCTTTTAAACGAAAAGCACCATGGAGATCCTGATCGTGGTGGCGTCGATTGTAACAAAAACGAGTGCCAACGAGCACAATAAAGTGCATAGGGCAAGATACCTTGTTAACGTTATTTACAGGTTTCCCAAGGAGTTTTGATTGTTTTTCGATAATTGTTTATTGCTTCCCATTTTTTTAAGGTGTGTTCCCACGATTTTTTAGCATTTCCCGCCCTCGCCATTGGAACAAACCAATAAATCCTGGGAAACCCCGTAATATAAAAGTTGAACGCATATTATTCACTAGTCAACATACTTTTGGTTTATTTGGCAACCAAACCGAATCCTCACCGAAAGCACCATGAAAACCGTGGAAATTTTTTTAATATGCATGTTTGCTTACTTATTAAAGTTGTTTTATGGTAAATCTAGAAAAACATATAATCATTTTTAATACCGGAATGGATGTTGATGTACATCGAAGGGGTTTACACAAAAATATACAGTAAGCTGGATTTTTTTAAATAACTACCTTACAGTTAAATGTTGATGAAATTACACGAAAAATTATACAAACATGTTAATACTACGTACCAACAGCAATACATATAAATTATTATGCATTTTTGTTCGTAGGAAACGTGAAGGTAGCCAAAAGTACATTTCTTCAAATGAAAAAAAACCTTGCATTGCATTGACAAATATTAGAAACAGTTTAAAATTGTAAGCATAAACACTGTTGATGTTTCGCAAGGCATTAGCTACTATCCCTTTACAAGAAAAGCTTGCCGATCCCTGATTTAGTGGTGTTGTTGCTGTAAATTTAGTAAACTACCAGGCGTCTCCATTTGTAAGGTTCGATCAACCATCAGTGGACGGAAAGGAGAAGACACGAAATGAAAAGAAACCGTTGGCACTGGCAACAGGTGTAAAATTAACTTTACTTTAAGGGTTTCTTTTCATAGTTTAAATGATCATCAAAGCAATTGTAGGTATTATTTCACTGATTAAACTTTAGTTTAGTTTATTCCAGCTTAGTTCGAAACAACGAATTTCAATGAATTTTGTATATGAAAACACCTACAAGTCACCTTTTCCAAGTAATGAAACTACTCTTAACAAGGTCAGTAGATGTTCCGTCATCCGGTGCAACGAGTGCAAACTTTTAGCAACTGCCCGTAGTGTGTGACGTTGCCACATTTTAAAGCATGTCCTCGGGTTGTGCGGTTGCGGTGTGCCGCGGTTGCTCGGGGGAAAAAAAAGGTTGCTGCGAAGCATTTTCTGCTCAAGTATTTTCCACTTTACGCTAAAGCAATACAAGCGTGGTCGGTGAGCTCGAATGTTTTTAAATTTCCCAGGAAAGTCAAATTTACACACACACACACACACACACACATACACACACAGAGTACCGAATTTAGCAACGATGTAACGGGCAACGCTCGTTCAACAGATGCGATGCAGTGAAAATGGATGATTATCCGATCAGATCGCCGGTAGAAAGTTGCAAAACCGCACGGGTATCAAGCAGCGGATATGTGAATGCTGTTAAACAGCGTAACGAAATAGTTTGCTAAACATTGCTACCGGTCGTCACTGTAAGGTTTTTTTTTTTATTTGTGGATGGGTGGAGATTAGAAGGTAGGTAGATTCGTGCCTTCTGTAGGGCAACGTGATGAAGGGCAATTGGGGTTGGGAGCGGTCGTGTTACGCCGGACGTGTACATGCCTGAAATAAACTGCACCGCAGGTGGACTGCATTTTCGCAGGCCACGCTTGGCTATTTCCAGTTGATTTCTGAAAATTGTCAACAATGTGAACGTTATGCATAAAACAGAGCTTGTTGTATAGTTTAAGCTAAACATAGTTTGGTGGTTGAGCGTGTGTATAATCTGTGGGTTTAATTATAGACTTTAAATAATAGAGCAATTATTTAAACAGTTAAAATGAAGCAGCATGACTATGGCGAAGTGTTTTGAAGTGAAAATGATTCATTGAAGTTGGTTGGCTACATAGAGAAAGCAATTCAAAATGTGCAATTGAGCGCTATCTACGCATCTACGCACAGTATCGGACCAGAGTTAAGTATCAATTTCGGTGAAACATGTATACATACATGGTAGTGAATATCTGTTTGTGAGCTAAACCAATTAGTTATATACTGCTAGTTGCATGCAGACTAATATTGTCAGCTGAATGTTTGATGGGACACTTACATGTAACCGTATAACCTTTGATTGGCATGGTTCAACCAATACCAAGTATTCCATTACTTACACATCTTGTAGCTTTTCCACGAATGATTTGAAAGAAACAGTCCAAAACTGTTCATAATTCAGCTGTTATGAATGTTAAATTTAATGAATGCTTAATTTTGACAAAAGCTGTTTGATTCATACGAACCGTCCATCAGGGGTTGATGTGTTGTGGAAAAAATTCAAATAGTGTGTTTGCAGATTTCACAAAGTGAGATTGCATCATTCCATCATTTTCTGGTGTCTTCCAGCTTGTTGACAGTGTACAACGATTTGAGGTTATTTTTTTTTCTAATGCGAGAACGTAACTGAAGTTCGGTGTCTATTTCACAGACTGTGGCTCATCGACGACAACAACGGCCACCGTAACCAATCGGCAAAAGCTTCAACAAATGAGACACACACACATCGTCGTATGTCCAGTGACCCCGGTACACACAAGCGGTACGGTCACACAAGCGACACTTTGGTTTTGCATCGGTCCTGTTCGACGCTTTTTCTGTTGTTTTTTTCCGTTCTTATATCCAGAAATACTTCTAACGGCTACGCGTCAAACGCAAAGCCTTTGGCAGGTGACAAGCGGTGGTCTAGGGTTTTCCTCGTTTTTTGGTATACGGACGATTCGCATGTCAATCGATCGGGTTCCATCGTACAGCAGGGCAGGGCTGTATCGGTCGAATGCCAACGGGTCATCAGGAATGGTCGGGAAACGGCCCACACACACACTGGTTGTGATGATGGTGCATGTGCAGGGAAATGTACGTGCACTACAATCCGGTAGCT